>NW_026555165.1:1200000-1712326 GCF_021234165.1 Pteronotus mesoamericanus | reverse complement strand
CGGAGAGGAAAGCTTCGCTGGCTCCTCCATTGCTCGCCCCGGCTCGGCCCGCTGAGCGGGCAGCTGGGAGAGGGCAGAGACGGTTCCCGGAGGGAAAGAGGCTCGGGGCCGAGGCGAGCTGTCCCGGAGTCGCCCAGGGCTTTGGGGCCGAACCGGCCTAGAGCCCAGTGACCGTGGTGTCTGCCTCAGAGTAGCCACCGGCCGGGCCCAGCCCAGCCCAGGGCGCTGCCCCGTCCCCATTTCCCTCCGGAGGGGAACCAAAACGCTGCTCCGTTCTGTGCCCTTCCGCAGCCTCGAGCCCGGCTGCTGTGTTTTGAGTGTGTGCTGTGCGCCACGTGTTTGGCACCCACTGTCTGACAAGTGTAGCGTCACGAGACCGCAGCGAAGGGGCGTGGTTCAGACGCCCGGGTTCGAATCCCCGCTCTTGCACGTACCAGCCCTGTGACCCCACCGTTACTTCAACTGAGTGCCTCGGTTTCCCTCCGTCATGTGGGCGAAAAGATCCTGGGGGGTTTTGCGGGGGCGGGGGGTCGGCGTGGGGGGGGCGTCGGGATCAAACGACTTAGTATATGCAGTCGCTTCGAAGAGCACTTGGTACATAGCGGGGGTCCCGTTTTCCTTACTCAGCAAAGCCGGTCAAATTGCCCCTCCGAGAGCCGCTGAAGCCCAGAGACGCTGTCCGTGCTGAAGGGGCTCTTGGTGATTCAGTGCGAGGGACAGGATTCGAGCTGAGGGCCGACTCCAAAGCGTCTTCCTCCACAGCCCTGGGCCGCCCTGAGGTGTCTCAGACCCTTGGCTCCTGCGGCCCTGGGACGGAGAAGGTGCCTGCCCGCTCCTGGTGCCCCCGGCGGGGACGGCGCCCGTGCCCCTGCCACGGCGAAGGAGCAGTCGCGGGGGAGACCGAGGGAGGGATCAGAAGCCGCAAAGCGGGAGGCAGGTGGTCTGAGTGGGGAGGAGTGAACAGAAGGACACTGCACCAGCATTTCGTTCGCTGGGCCGCAGTCAGAAAGCAGCTTAGAGCCTGCTCGGGGGGCGCTGCCTTCGTCCTACCGAGGAAGAAACCCAGAGTCGAAAAACTGGGCCAGGGCCGGCCTGTTGGGTGTTCATAAAATAGCAATACGCAGGGACATCGCACACATCCACTTCAGGATAGTACGATCTGTGCCAAGGGAGGGCCCGGCAGGAGCTATGGGGAGAGTGAGTGGGATTTTAAAATGTTTTATATTTTAAAAGAGAAATAGGGTAGAAGTTGACTTCTGAAGTTCGGTTGGTGGGGACATGGTTATTTTATTTCTGTACCCATATTTTTTCCTGTATGTTTGAAATATTTAAAGTGAAAAGAAATGTATAGAATAGGTATAAATGTATATATTAAGTATGATAGTAAGTATTTATTTTAGTACCTATGTATTTTTTATTTTAGTACCTCTGTAGTCTTTATTTTTAAAATATGGTTCTTTTAAGGAAAGAAAGGATAGAACAAAGGGGTCCAAAGTAATTGCAAAATACTCTTGGGAACTAAATGCTGAAAGCCCCTGTGGGTCTCCATTGCCTGATACAAATCATTGCACAAGTCTGTTGCACAAATAGTGTGTAGACTCCCCTTTTTTACAACCTCCACCCTGATCGGAAACTTCTACTTGTTTCAAGTTTGTCTTTTATATTTCTAAATGTAGTAAATTTAATTTATTTTTATCCTCTTATCCTGATATTGTTTGCTTCTATTACAACTAGTTTTTGTGCTTGTTTCCTTGTGTGTTTGGCTGTTTTTGCCTGTGTTTGGTACATACTGTCTTGAAAAATTGTCTGTAGGCATTATTTAAGACCTGAGATAAAGGCGTATTCCTCCAGAGATGTGTTTGCATTTGCTTCTGCCAGGTGCCTTGGAGTCACTTTGATTTGAATTCATGAATTGAGGTGTTTCCTGTTTTTTGTTGTTGTTGTTGTTTGTTTGTTTTTTTTGAAATTATCCTGGTATAAACATTGGATGGAAAAGACTCTTGGGCTTGTGGTTTCAGTGTCTGTCCCATTCGATCCTTCAACAACTACTAACTTCACTTATACACAGACACCTGGGGATGGAAGTAGGGTTTACTTTTGGCTTATCTTTTTCCAAATGATATAGTCCTCCAAAATGGGGAGGTGCCATTGGACATGCAGGGATTGTGGTCTTGAAATAGTCTCCATTAAAAAAAAAAAAATCAGGGCTCTTTGGGGAAATGGCTAATACTAAGTCTGGGGCAAAAAATGTGCAAGATAAGCCTGGGATATATTTTCATTCAAGATAGTAAGGAAACTCTCAAAGACTACAAAGGTTATGTCAAATGCAATGAAGAACCAACCTGTAAAGGCTCCTACTGACCTAACACGAAACAATTTGAGAATCAGTAAGAATGATAACTTTATTGGATTGAAACATACAAAAATATGTTCAATCCTTGAGTTTATAATGATACTAAGAAAACATTGATCACCATTGGAGGTTGTTAAAGTATGAACTCATTATTTTGAAAATTAACAAATAAAGGAAAATAATTAAACATTTATCCTGTCTCCTGTGTGAGCTGTACTACTGGGTAAGTACATAGTAGGTCAGAGTAGCCTCCTCTTGATAGAAATACAGGGTGGGACAAAAGTAGGTTTACAGTTGTTCGTCTAGAAAATAAATAATAATATGAAGATAAACTGTTTTGCATACTCACAACTGTAAACCTACTTTTGCCCCACCCTGTATTTCAACTCATGATGAATGAAGGAAAGACAAATAAAATATCACCATTTTGGGAGGTCAGCTTCCAGAATGGTGAAGTGAGGACCTTGGGATGTGTGCGTAGGTGGTAATTGTGCTGGAGTTTGTTACACCCTTCTGTCTGTATTTTTGTGTTTATTTTGATAATAAGTTTATTAATATGTAATTCACATTACCTTGGGATGTGTGTGTAGGTGGTAATTGTGCTGGAGTTTGTTACACCCTTCTGTCTATATTTTTGTGTTTATTTTGGTAATAAGTTTATTAATATGTAATTCACATTACCTTGGGATGTGTGTGTAGGTGGTAATTGTGCTGGAGTTTGTTACACCCTTCTGTCTATATTTTTGTGTTTATTTTGGTAATAAGTTTATTAATATGTAATTCACATTACCTTGGGATGTGTGCATAGGTGGTAATTGTGCTGAAGTTTGTTACACCCTTCTGTCTATATTTTTGTGTTTATTTTGGTAATAACTTTATTAATATGTAATTCACATTAATCAGTGTTTATTCATTAATTAGCTATTCTACCTAAAATATTTTAAAGAGGGAAAAAAAGGCAGAAGTCATTCCTGCTTCCTCATATTTCTCAATTGGGTGTAATTCAGTTTCTTCCAAGTTTTTTTCTTTTCCACTATTATCTGAAGTAAAACATTTGATAAGCATAGGTGATTTTAATAATTAATAGTGAGTGGAATTTTATTTATGTAAAACTTATTTTCATAAATATCATCTAATGTTGTTAACCCTTCCTCCTAAGATATCTGTTATACAGGTAGATCTCTGTTAAAGATAGAAGGCAGAGGGGTTGTAACTGTTAGCTAAAATGAAAATTTTTTGCCATCCATAGATTTTGGCTGTCCTACCTTTCTGTGCTCCTTAAGCTGTACATCATGTCAGGCAATAGCTCAACAATATCAGTTTGTTCTACAACGGGAAAACATGGTTGGTAAATGTATTCTTTCAGGCTAAAACTAAATAATTTTGAAGCATGCTGTCTTGCTGGTAAACCATTGCTCGCATTGGTGGTGCTCTTTCTTCTTTTCCCCCTTGGGCAGAGAATTCAGCTGTTCATTTGTTCTCTCAGTTCAGTATGCTTTGACTATTTTCTCCCACCGCACTCCCTGTCCAGTTGCTATTTATTCTTCAAGCCCTGGCCAGGTACCATTTTTCTGCAAGCCCTTTCCTAATAATCCCTTCCCTAATGTCTTTTGTGCTCATTTTAGCATTGGAGAAAAACCAGGTCATTTTGGTATTCAAGTGAGCCTTCAGTTATTTAAAGCTTATATATTTCAAATGTTACCAGTTGTATATGTCAAAACAATTTATTGACCACAAAAAAGCCTGATTACTTTGGGTGCAGTTGGAACAGTTCTCCATCCCCCTTGTTCCCCCAACCCCCCCGCCAAAAATATTGTGGTTAATGCAAAGTAATAACTCTACTGATATTTTTTCTCTCTTTTTAGAATCATGGCTACTGTTCCTCAAAATAATCTGCAGGAGCAACTGGAACGTCATTCAGCCAGAAAACTTAACAATAAATTAAGTCTTTCAAAACCAAAATCTTCGTAAGTATTTTGGTGGTTTTGTTGTTATACAGGCACTAACATGCAGTGTGATACAGATGAGATTTCTGTCCTTTCAACCCTTTCATCGTATAGATGAGTAAATAAAGCTGAGGTCAATGGTTCTCCCAGTTTGCACATTAATGGTAAAGCATATGTTTGCAGCACCAGGTAATAGACTGTTCAGCACTTTTGCAGTTTTTGACACGTAACACTTGCTCAGTAAATATTCATTAAATGAATAAATAATGAGTTTTTTTGTAAATGTGGGCAAATAGGTATTTTTAATATTTTAATATAATTTTATATTTTTTCCAAAAACAATTTATAAGGAAAATATAACTCTCTGGTTCTGTTCTTTCCCCCAAGTTATACCCCAAACTCCTAATGATATTTAATAATAATTTATATTCCTGTTGTACTCTTACCAGGTTCTTAATTGGGTGCTTGACTTTAAAGTCTCCATTGACTTCTCACTAAATCCAGAGGTGTCCGGGACTCTTGCTTTCCTCCAGATCTTAGTATAGCAAGCAGTTCTTAACTTTTCCCCCCATAAAATTTTTATCAGAATAACAACAAGTAGCCACACTTGAGTGTCTTCTCTTTTTCTCTTATGCCACGCCGTCCCTCTGGAGGGACTGGTAATTAAGGACTACCAGCCTTAGAAATGAAGTCTTGGGAATGGCCTGGATAATTAGCCCCTGAATAGGAAGGATCAGAGCATACAAAGTAGAACTTAAGTAAATTTTAAAATCAGAGAAGTGAATATAGTCTTTGCTAATTTGTGCTACAATGAAGGTAAGTTATATAAATTAGTAAAAAATGTAGAGTTTTTTATAGTTGCTAGGTTTCTTGAAATTTATCTAATTCAGGTTTTCAATTTTTCCAGTGGTTTCACTTTTAAGAAGAAAGTCTCTTCAGCCAACGATGTGTCTGTGACTAGTGTGTCAGTGGCAAAAACACCTGTGTTAAGTGATAAAGATGTTAATGTTACTGAGGATTCTTCCTACATTGAAACTTCCCCGTATACCACGAATCAGCAGACAAGGATCCGTGACTTTAAAAATACTGCCACAGGACAGCAAACCAAGAGAACGGGTTCAAAACCATTATTGCCAGAGTTGGTGCAGATTCCGCAGGCAGTTTTACATACTACCCAGAGTACACCGATTATAAAGGAATCCCGTGATGCTACTTTCAAGAAATTAGAATTTAGTTCTTCATCAGACTCTTTTATTACCATCAATGATTGGGACGATATGGATGACTTTGATACTTCCGGAAATTCAAAAGCTTTTGTTACACCAGTCAGAAACCACTTCGTAAGAATAAGCACTGCTCAGAAATCAAAAAAGTCTAAGAAAAACTTTTCTAAAGCACAGCTTCATACAGGAAATGTAGTAAAGGCTGATTTGACTCCATGCTCCCCTGATTGCAAGCAAGTATGTTTGACTAAGGAACAGAAGGCCGACTCCAAATGGACAAGTAGCGGTGTGATTTGTATTGATGACGACTCCAATTCTCAAGAGCTTACAAATAAGGATACTCAGGGTAGTCTCTTTTTAGAACTTCATCTGGGAGAGGAAAGAGGTAAAGATTATTATTTTATTTTTATTTCAATATATTCTATTTGTTCATTCAAAGCTAGGCACTGGAACAGTAGCGAATACAATAGAGCTTTTGTTTTTCAGATCTTTAGAGATGCTTATTGAACAGTCTGTTGATCACATGCTTGAGGCAGAACAGACTGATGAATTGAAAGAATTTATTCTGCTAATATAATTTTTACATTAACACCAAGGCTAGTGCTGTGATTTTTATATATGAAGAAAATAAGGTCCATAGAGGTTAAAATGACCTATTAATGATCTACTGGCTTGGTAAGTGGTAGAACTGGGAAGTAAAGCTAAGCATTTCTATTATAATTCCTTTATGTCTTGCTGCCACCTAATATCACTGTATAATATCTAATTATGCTATTAAAACATTACAAATTATTTTCTGTTTAGGTCTCATAGTTATTAGTTGCCCAGAACTTAATAGCCAAGATTAGCCATATGTGGAAGTAAGTACCTACCTTATGAAATAGTTGTAAATATGAGACTAAAATTTTTAAACACCTGAATCCCATTAAGGTTACTGTAGAGTGAGAAAGGACCACAAAGTTGATTCATAATAAGCAGAGCTATATAGTCTACTCACATGTGCTGCTGTTTGAAGAGAAAATTTGATAAAAGGTAAACTAAAGAGCAAGAATTTGGGATTGTGTTTTTCCTTATATTCAGGAGAGAGACACAATTTGGTAGACTCAAATCATTAGAAAGACTTTTTGATAAAGTAAAAATAGTTGTGCAAACAACAGTGTGTATACAATTATCAGACTCATTTGTTGAACTTCACCCTTATTTAAATATGAGTAAAAAACAGAAAAACAAAAGTGCTCATGCTAAGTATGGGTTTCATAATTTTACTGGAGACAATCATGAACATCCTGGAGCACGTCGTCGCCCTCAGTCCAGCAGCATCCGTTGGATTTACTCCAGTCGACTCAATCAGTTATGAAGAATCAAGCCACCAGGAGGGCTCACGTGGTGGTGGGACTGGTTAGGACCTGCCTGAAGCACTCACTTTCCCGTGTTTATGCCTTGTTCTTTCTGTCTCATTAATTATTAAAGTAACCTATGCTTATCAATTGTTTACTTTAGATAATAGTGAAAAGGAAAAAAACTTGGAAGAAACTGAATTACATTCAGTTGAGAAATCTCCATGTGTTGAACTCGATGAAGACGATTATGATATAGATTTTGTTCCACCTTCTCCAGCAGAAACGACTTCTGCCTCTTCTTCCTCTTTAAAATGCTTTAGGTAAAATAGCTGATTAATTAATAATCATTATTGTTTGTTTCTGGAATACTAAAATAATTTAGTTATATAATGTCATTTCTGTATAATTTCATGCTCTGCACAGCTTATTTTATATCCAGATGAAAGCTTCAAAAAGTCCCTATTGGTACATTTTATTTAATTGGTAGTATTCTAAAGCTGTAAAGTTCCAGCTTTAGAGTACTATCAAAATTGTAATTACATGAGACCTCCAAACAATTTTATGTAGTTGGTTTTAACATGAGGAATATATTCCTAAAATTACTATATTTCCAAACTCCTGGACCTGAAATGACACAAAGCTAACTCCTTGTTTGGAAACTGACTTGGTAAGTGATGTTTTTAACCCTGCAGGATAGAACTGGCTATTGTATGTGACATTCACTGAATTTTAGCAAATTAGGGACATAGTTGTGGTTAACTGGTAGTGTTTTGGAAAAATACATAGCCCACACAGTTCATCAATAGCTTAAAATACTAACAGCCACTGTTGCCTCCGTGCTCACCCCAACCTAAATCATAGTCCCGTGGAATGGTGGAGCATATACTACGCTATTAACCAATATTTTGATGAGAAGTAGGTCCCTATAATTTATAGCTTAATTAGGGAAGGAAGGCAGGAAGGAGGTGTTTGTGCGCATAATTTAGTTTCTCCCGGTTTGTGTTTTAACAGGTGTTTTGGGATGTTTGAAGAGGCAGGAAAGGTTGAAGCATGATTGCTATTTGATGACAAAACTAAAAAACTGTTAACAGCTGCCCACTCCTCTTCTCCCTTCCGATAGAAATTCAGACAGAATTACACAAAGTAAAAAATCTCATGTAGAGTCTGGATTTTAAGTCAGCATCATCATTTAGCAGGTGAAGCAGCTGAGCCCTATAGGAGCAGGGAATGGCCCAAGATGATAAAATTCATGGCGAATGGACTAAGATCCAGCATAGTGCTGTTTCCCAGATTTTTTGTTTACTTTAAAAAAGTGTATTGCCCAAAGACACCATAACCGCTTCAACAGGATTCTTACTCAACATTCCAACAAAACAAACATTTGGTTTTGATTTTTCTTTACATGTGTATAATTTTTGCATTGCTGTAATCGTGTAACTATAATTTTAATTTTTCTTTTCTCTGAGTATTATTTTTAAAACATTTCCCATATTTTTGTATAGTTTTAGTTATTTATAGTTATCCCATTAATGGCTATATTAATATTGAGTTGTCATACTATAATTAACTTTACGTAGGTCTTCAGCCCTTGGAAAATGGTTATTTCTGAGGTAGAGTCTCTGTATATTTTCCATTGCAACCTTGTGTACATATTTGTGCACATTATAAAACATACAGAATTTTCACAAATGGTGCTTTATGTGCAGACTACGCTTAAATTTTATCTTTTATTTTTGTTTTAAAATGCTGGTTGTGACTTCTGGCTTGATTTCAGAAGTGTGATGGTCAGGTAGTATATAACAGGGAAGAGGTACAGACATGTTTTTATCACTGGCCTTTAAAATGCTCCATCTTCAGGCTCCAAATTCCCTTTCAGCTTTATTGCTAGTTATGCCCTTTCAATAACCCGAAGCTCCAATGAGCCCAATGGGACAAATTGGGAAACATTGCTAAAAATGTAAGGCCCTTTCTTTAATTACAATATCTTACCATTTTATAAAGCGTAGTTTTATTCATCACTATTTGATTTAGTTAGAAGATTGCATTCCAGAATACTGTTTTAGAAAAGTGCAGTTGATTCTTGGATATCAAGTGATTAGAATTGTCTTTTTTTATCTCTTTATAGTTTGTCACTTCTCATATCCATCCTCTAAGGTTTCTTCCAGTTCCACCCCCTTTGCAAAGCCTTCTCAAGTTCTGGAAAGTGTTGTCTTTCTTTGGATTACCACAGTACCCTCTCTCTAACAATTAGTACTAATTTTATTACTTTTAAAGTATTTTTTATATCCAGTCAGACTGACCATGTTTACATATGTTAATATATTTTTGTATGATGTATATAAGTTAATTATATATACAGATACACACATTATACATGTTGGTGTAAGAGGAGTCTGGATAACATGCTTTGGAACCTCAGAAGATAGAGATTGTGGATAACCACCTGCTGGAGAAATCAGAAAAGTAGCACTTGGGCTGGGCCTAGAAGAACAGGTATGGGGGTCTGCGGCTGGAGCCTGGGGTTATTGAAAGGACGTCATTGAAGGTAAATTTGGAAAGTTCTCCTCATCTAGAAGATGAAAGACTTTGAGGGCCAGCTACGAGGTTTTAGAATAGAGAAGATATAAAAACATGTTTCTCTTTTATGTTATATATTGTGGAGAAATATGAGAGAAAAAAATGATGCATTTGATGTGCTCTGCACTTACATTGGTTGTATTTTTTTTAATTTGTAGTATGTTAAAGGAGCTTGACACCTGTGAGAGAGAGACGGACGGTCTCAGCACACCCGAGGGCTCGTCAAAGCCGGAGAAAATGTCGGCTCGGCGGTCTACCCAAGAAACCAGCACAGACTGTGACGGTACAAAAAGTATTTCAGACCTATCCTGTATTTGAACTACTTACTTTTGAAAACCAAGTAAGATTGTATTTTTACCTGTGACTGTGGATATAAGATGGCAAATTTGTAATTCCATTTGCCCTAATGGGGTCATCCTTGTTCATTCCTCAGACGACTTGTAAACTCATGTTCAGCCATGGTCGGGGTGGCTCAGTTGGTTGGAGCCCCCTCTCTCCCTACTTCCCCTTTCTCTAAAATCAATCAGCATATCCTCAGGTGAGGGTAAAAAATAAGTAAAAATTTTAAAAAGTCATAAACTCATCTTCTTGCAAGGTAATTCATTCTCTATTTTGAAAACACTACGTTTTAGAAAATTATGTCTTGTATTGAACCAAAATTTGCCTTTCTATCACTCAATTCTTGTAAGATAAGTTTAAAGCTTCCAGAAGTTGTTGTTGTTGTTTTGTTTTTGTGGTTTTTTTTTTAAGCTACATATTATTAGGTCTTTTAACTGCTTATAGATGCAGGTTTTTAGACATCCTCCTAGTTCTCCCTGTATAGACCCTGGATCTTAAAGTTTAATACTTTTCTATTTGTTGGGTTTGTTTCTGAATTCCTTAAAATATTTTATATTAAATATCTAGTATAAATAATCCAATAGTACTATAAGACTGAAAAACAATGGTCTCCTTTTTCAATCTTAATTTCTTCTTCTCAGAGGCTCTTTCAGTCTAGAAATTTGTGTCCTATTCTGGAAGTTTTGCTGGTATTTCCTTTTATTCTTTTTCACTCTTCCTGGAACGTCTATTATTTGGATATTAGGGTTCCATTAATTATCTTTCTGTTTCCCTTTTCTTGCTTCTCTGCTTTCTGGGAAATTGCCTCAATTTTTATCTTTAACCCTTCTATGTAATTTTTTATTTTAATCAAATCAATTTCCCAGAGCTCTCTTTTCTCCGGATATTTCTGTAATATGTTCTACTCTTGTTTGATAGGTGCTGTGTATGTGATGTAGGGGGTGGGGGGTATGCCTGTGTGCGCCCGCACATGGTGGTCTCTGTGTTGTTTCTGTTTATTCCAAATTTCCTTTAGTTTATTAAGTGCCTTACAATATTAACCAGTTTCATCCTCACCATGGCCCTGTAAGGTAGACTCTGTTATCCCCATTTTACAAGTAAGGAAGCAGATGCAGGAGAGTTAAGTAATGACACGTGGTCATAGAATTAGACGGCAGCAGAGGGAAGTGATGGGACATGGCCTCTGGAGTGATGCAGAACTGAGATACAAATCTATCCCCTCCTACCCCTGGCTGAGTGGCTGTGGCAAATTAGTTAAGCCTCTCTGGACCTGAGTTCCTTCCATTAAACAGGGAGAATAATATTTAATTTGCTGAGTAGTTGGCAAGATTCAAGGTAAAGTACCTAGTGCACTGGAAGCCTTCAATAAATGGTGGCTATTGTTATGCTAGTCTAGTAATCCTTTCAAAGAACATAGAGCATTAAGATGGCTGGCTTATTTTCATGAACTCCTGCTAACTTTATAATTGTTTCCTCTGCTTCTTAGTGCTCACAAAGAAGCCATTTGATAACATGTTCTAGAATTTTGCCTTGAATTAACATCAAGATCACCAGCTTGTAGCTTTTGGCACTCACTCTGCGATTTTTTTGAAAATTAGAACAATGTTTGCCTGTCTTCACTCTTCCATCAACTTTATTACTCACTAGAGGCCTCACATATCATCGAAATCTGTTTGCAGGTTTCCTTTGTATTCCAGAGTGTAATCTGTCTAGACAAGGAGACTTGAGCTCCTTTCCAATGGCTGTATCTCTCTCTGAGCCTGTCTTGGCTTTCATTTCCTTCAGACCATTGTTTGTTCTCTTCTTTCCAATGCCATGTCCATTCTCCTTGCAGAGAAAACAGAAGTAAAGTAGGAGTTCCGCAGTCCCACTTTCACCTTCTCATACTGCGTGTTCCTGTTTCCAGCAGTCACCAGTGAGGGCCCACATTATCACACAGACGCTTGCTCCCACATGGCTCCGTCCAGCCCCTAACCTGTTCTCTCTTCCTCTCCTTTCTGCGCTTTAGACCCATCAACTGACTGCACTGGCTCCTCTATTTCCCAATAGCCTCATTCTGTTCTCCAAACATTTTCTTCCCCTTATTTCTCTGATTGTCTCCTGAGAATGCGGTGTCCTCTGCGGCCCACCTGCACTGCTTGTTTCTCCTGTCTGCCTTAGCCCTAGGGGTGGTGTAGGCATCTTATTGTCTTCCCTGTCCCACTTGTGTCCTTTCCTTCATCTCAAGCCTCTCCTCCTCTGACATTTTATTTCTCAAATACATGGTTAAACAAATAAATGAGGAGTGGGCTGGATGGATTCAGCTACCCAAAAATTGTGATCATGCATTTCTCTCTCTCACAACTGCCTTCTCTGCCTGTTTAGTCTCTTCTCTCCATCTCAGTCCTCCATTCCTGTCATCTCTGTTTTCTGCTTAGTCTTATTTCCAAGCCGTGCTTCCCTCTGTGGGGGCAGAGAGGGCCTCCAAGGAGTCTGCCCAGCTTGTTGGAAAGAGAGGCCCTCCTTTCCAGCCAGCCAGGAAGCTCGACCTCATTCTCACTGAGCTGCCTGACGCCAAGAGCCCACTGTGGGAGTGGGGAGGGATGGTCTCCGAGAAGAAAGTCGGGGTGCTGTGCTGTTACCGCTGAAGGGGAGCGCTGGGCAGACCAGAACAGTGGTGGCTGGGGGGCAGTTCCTGGGTGGCCCTTTATGAGGTAGTTGGTGTTGCCATGGTGAGATTTACGCCTAAAGTGAGTAAAAAATCATACTAAATTGATAAAACTTTTTTATGTTCCAACGACCTTGGCTACCCTGAGAGAAATATTAAGAATCACCATGAAGTTAAATGATGACACAGTTATAAACTCTTGTTGATATGGAATAGAGACAATCTGACTTCAAATTATTCCATAGGCAGTTAATAAGGACACTATGAGGTTGCTTATAATTTTGTTTTTAGACTACTTCAGATTTCACATGCATGACTTTGAAAATCTTAAGTCTTCTCTGTTTTCAAGGAGAAATACTAACACCATAATTACTTTATAGATAGAGAGATAAGTTTACAGCAGCAGCTTGTTCGAGTGATGGTCCACATCTGTAACTTAGTTGATACCATTCCTGACGATGAACTGAAAGCTTTGGATTGTGGGAACGACCTGCTCCAGCAGCGGGACATAAGGTATCTTGATTTTTCTCCTTCTGGAGTTTATCTGACTGCATTTCCACCACTCTGCATGAGAAACATACAGGGCAAAAGTGTTAGGCACTCTGAAAAGGATATATTGTTACTATGTCTTAAAGTTTATTTATTTCCTTTTTCAAACTGTTCCTTAGGTATTTGTATCCAGATTTTTTTTAATTGGAAAAAAGAGGACGTGTTTTGCCGCAATTTGGGATGAGGACTAAAGCTATATTTGTGTGGCCTACTGTGGTAGACTCTGCACACTTAACACGATGTTCTGTGTTTTCAGGAGAAAACTCCTTGCTGAAGCTGATTTTAACCGGAGTGAGGCCGCTGTCCTTGGCTCAGTGTGGAGCTGCAGGCCTGGTGCAGTCGGTGACCCCGTGGAGCACGTGGCATCTGTTTCCTTGCCTTATGCGCTTCCAAAGGGTGGTTCCTGCCCTACAGGGAATTCTGATAAGAAGTTACATTTTCTGCCCATTTCCTCAAATTCCATTTGTTCTGAGGACTGTTTAGTGACTACTACCCCAGGAAAGACAGGGCTCTCAGCCACCAAGAAGAATCTCTTTGAAAGACCATTATTCACTTCCCATTTACAGAAGTCCTTTGTAAGTAGCAACTGGGCTGAAACACCAAGGACAGAGAAAAGAAATGAAAGCTCTCATTTCCCGGGAAATGTACTTACAAGCACTGCTGTGAAAGATCAGAATAAACATACTGCTTCAATAGATGACTTAGAAATGCAGGCTTCCAATGAGATCGATAATTTTGACATCGAGGACTTAGATGATGATGATGAGTGGGAAAATATAATGCTTAACTTAGCAGCCAGCAAATCTTCCACAGCTGCCTATCAACCTATTAAAGAAGGTCGACCAGTTAAATCAGTAACAGAAAGAATTTCTCCAGGCAAGACAAACGCTCTCCCAGCAGCGTTTACTGCTCAAAATAAAAACTTCTCAGAGTCAATTCAGAATTACACTGGTAAGTTTAAAGTAAATCGAGTGCTTATATTTTACATGAAAACAAAACTGTACAGAATTGGAATTGTATAAGAAAAACCATAGCAAGTCATCATTGACTGAAAACTACATTGTTCCTATGCAAATTTCTGCTGATAATATGAATTACAAATCACAATTTCAAAAGCAAGTTGCTCTTTTGTCTGTAGCAGCTGTAGTTTCATAAAATGTGTAATTATAACCTATTGTAGTAAAGCTCTAAAGTCACTACAATGTGCTTTGCCTTTTAATTAACATTTTTTTTAGCCCCTGAAGCAATAAAGCTCACGAAGACCAAGTTTTTTAATGATTTGGGGGATTGACAAAAGCAAAGCTGAATTTATGTGTTAAAAATGTAAGTGTATATTTTTAGAATCCTGGATTCATGAGAACTGATCAATTTATCAAGTAGAGAAATGTTTTATGTCTTCAAATATTAAAATATAGGGCAGCCTAAGAAAGATGCGAAGTCAAATTTCTTAAATCAATCAAATAGTGTCTTTTGGCCTAGAATCCTTTAAATTCATTCAACAAATAGTTATTGTTGCCTACTATGTGCATCTTCTGCTCTAGGTTCTAGTAATAGACAAATAATAAATACTTTCTGCCCTCTTTTAGCTCACAGTTTAGCGATGGAAGTTTTTGGAGGAGTGAAATTAGCCTCTGTAGAGGGTGCAGAGAAAAGTCAAAAATAATTTTAAAACCTTACATCAACCCTATAAAATTATCACAAAGTGTTTTTTAACTGAAACAAGTTTAGATGTGCAAAGTTCTATAAACCACAACCCTCTCTATTTTTGCTATTAATGACTTAATACCACAGAGGTTGTTCTTATAGTTACACTGTTGACCTTTAAAACAACCATTAATGGATTTATTTTTATATCATGTTAGAATGTGTCATACTTGACGTTCGCAATTATCTGTGAGGCAGTTGAGTGTCGGGGTTGGAGTGACTGCCAAAGCTGGCGTGAGCTCCTCTTGTTCCCTATTAACAGAAATAGGGAAATCAGGAGATAGGCAGACTTGGGGAAGAGCAGAGGAGGGCTATGTCAAGACTTGTTGAGCTTACAGCGTTGAGAAGTCATTCAGGTAGAAGTGTCTTGCAAACAACTGGAGGTGCATAGAGGGCTGCAGTTTAGGAACAGACCGGTCAGATCTTGAGAAAGATATCTAGGCCTTCTGTGCACATAGGTGATACTTAAGATCATAGGACTAGGAGAATTCCACAGAGTGTCTAAAGAACCCAGCCCAAGTGTCTGAACAACTACCACATTTAAGGGGCAGGTGGAGGAAGTGGAACCAAGAAGGGGAATTTAAACGCACAGTTGTCTTCAAGGTCAGTCAAGAGAGAAGAGGAAGGAGGTGATAAAGAGCAGTAGCTCAGGTGGTTGGGTGTTGTTCTGCAAAGAGAAAGCTTGCTGGCTCAATTCCCAGTCAGGGCATGTGCCTGAGCTGTGGGTTCCGTTCCAGGTTGTGGCACATACAAGAGGCAACTGATCGATGTTTCTCTCCCTCTTTCTCCAAACCTTCCCCACTCTCTTAAAAGAAAAAAAAAAATCTTAAAAAAAAAAAGGCTAGTGGTAGCGCTCTGGAAAAATCCAGGAAAGACTTAAATTTGGCCTTTAGGAAGTCTCTGGTGGCCTTGACACTTGTATGGGAGGAAATTCAGTAATTAAAGAAGGAATTTGCTGCGGGGAAAGGTATGCCAATGATCATGCAGGGCAAAGGGTAAATGCTGAAACTGACTTGTGACATTAATGCATTGATTTTTTTCTTACCATTGGTTATTTTCTCAGATCAGTCGGAGCAAAATTTAGTGTCCAGAAATCTGAAACATGAGCATTTCCGAAGTCTTAATTTTCCTCACACAAAAGAAATGATGAAGATTTTTCATAAAAAATTTGGCCTGCATAATTTTAGAACTAATCAGCTAGAGGCGATCAATGCTACACTGCTTGGTGAAGATTGTTTTATCTTAATGCCCACTGGTATGTATTTTTAGATGTGAATTGGCAGGAATCCATGGCAGATGTGAAATGAGAGCCCTTTAATAGAAACAAAAAGAATGCCGACACAGTATTTCTATCATTTATGGGCCTCTAAGCCCTCGTGCCATAGGAAGAAAGTATATTACCTCATAGCCTCTATTCTCGTTGCTGACATGATAACATTTACAGCCTTTAAAGATTTCCAACTCAAAGCTCATTGTGTTGAACTGATCTAGAATTTCTCTTTGGGAATTTTTCTTTTTTTTCCTAGTCTAAATTAGTCTGGAACGTGAGTAAAAATGTAGGACTGGAATAGAGACACGACCATGCCTAGCAGTTTACTTGGTACAGTCTAGTGTTGCATGGAGGTTAAAATCGTCAGCTCTGGGGGGATGGCCTGGGCTGAAAGCACAGCCTTGCCATTGGTTAGCAGTGTGGCCTGGAGTGAGGCGCTTCACTGTCTGAACCCTGTGTGTGCAGTGGGGACGGTAATAAAGTACCCGCGACACAGAGTGTCATGAGCGTTAATGCAAAACATTTAGTGTCTGTCTTTCTTGGCCTGTTTTGAAGAGATCCAGGACTCTTCATTGTGCTGTAAACGTTTATAACAGCTGTTTAATGATTTATAGCCATCCACGTCAGAATAGTAAATAAGCATTTAGGATAAGAAGCATGGGGAGTTTGGAGTTTCAGTCCCTACACATGAGGTCTTCCTCTGTCCCTTACTCTCCTTGTTGTGACCTTAAGCAATTAGTTATTGCCATCACTGTTAAAGAGTGATGTGTGGGCATCTGAATTTTTTCAAATTGATTTTAAAATTTAGGGGATGTTGGTTTAATAATCATTTCATATTTCATTACCTTGTTTATTCTGTGTTGACTCCAAGGTGGTACTCCAAAACTAAAGCAAGAATGAGCCTGGCTAGTCCAATGGTCTTTCCATGGTCCTTTAGGGTTCTGAGGGCATGTTTGTAAATGTCCTTCCACACAGTTTTAATCTCTTGACATACACACGTGCGCGTGCGCACACACGCACCCTCCCCAGTGAAATTTACTTACTACATGTGTGGCAAAGATGGCATGTGTTGTTTAAAAAAAAAATCAAAAGTCCTAGAAACTGCCTGGCACAAGTTTCCACCATTACTAGACTGATGAATTTGAATATTAGGGATTAATCATTTTAGTTACCAATAAGCATGTATTAATTGTCTTGCCATTTTGAATTAGAGTTACATGGAGAGAGAGTCCACCCACCCTTTTGTCTCTAAATTTCTTTCTCTCCATCTTCTGTTAGTGTACACAGATGTAGTTCTACCCTCCTTTTACTTCAAAGGAAGATTGGGAATATTTCCTTATTAACAAGGGTATGGGGAACAAAAGCTCTAATGCTCATGCTAATAGTTTAGCAGCACTGAGATTCTAGAAGTGCCCTCTGGGTCATCAAAGAAATATTAAACCATAGTAACTTTGGGTTTTAGTGTTCTATGTTTTATCACATTTTAACTCTTTAAAAATTAGATAGTATATAAAATAATTATTTTAATCCTAGTATCATAACTAGAGTGCCCCTTGCACTGCATTTGGGTTTCCCAAGTAGACTTTTAAAGCAGTTCTGTTGCATTTAATTTTCCTGCCCTGATTCTTGCTTCTGCTGTCATAATACCTACATGAGTTGTCCTAAAAGGTAATCCATACACGTGTTAATTGCCTAAGTGTTTTGGCTCATTCGAATATAGCAAGTTGTTGTCACTGTGAGGAATATCACTTGGTGTCCTGTTAATTAATTATCTTAAATATTATATGTGGTTTACTTTGTAACTTTTGCCTTCATGCTCTCAAACTAGAACCTGACAGACGCTCTTTTGTCATTCCTCTTTTAGGAGGCGGTAAGAGTCTGTGTTACCAGCTCCCCGCCTGTGTTTCCCCGGGAGTCACTATTGTCATTTCCCCCTTGCGGTCACTTATAGTCGACCAAGTCCAAAAGCTGACTTCATTAGATGTAAGTGAAGAACAAAACACGGTTACCAATGACAATAAAAATACTAATAAAAACGTAACTTAAAAATAATTGTATCTTGGTACTCTGGGCTAACTTTTTGATTTAATACTTCATGAATTATAAGAATAAAGTACAGCAGTTACATTCAGTTGTACATTAAGCACACGTCTGAAAATTCTGATACAGATAACCATCTGTAGTTCAATCCGATTTTATTCTAGAAGAATGTATTTTGCTGATACAGACTTCTTTTTTTTTACTAATACAAAAGGATTTTTTTTTTAATTACTGCCAGATCAGCATAATCGTTCTTATCTTACTCCCTTAGTGTCTTAAAGTGCACACACATGCACATGAACACATGGGTCCTTTTCCCTCCTGGCTGAGGTTAAGAAAGGAGATGACTGCATCCCACTAAATCCTGCCTATTGTGGTCAAACAGAACCGGTCTCAGGGCTGTGAGCCACTACTGTTCAATAAGACCACTATTTGATTTTTGTTGCAAAGAATGTCTTAGTGCAGTGATGGTAGCCATTGTTCAACCACACGTGATGTGACGGCCCTGTCATCGGTGTCTCGCATGCAAACCCTGAAGATATGTTAACCTAAAAAAGAATGTAGCTATACAGTAGGACTGTATCTCTTTTGCTTTGACAGATTTGACATGTAACTTGTAAGACACTTAGAAAAACTAAGGGTAAAATATAAGCTTAATCCCAATTAATGTGTAAAATTTTAATTGTTACTTTTATACTTAGATTCCAGCTACATATCTGACAGGTGATAAGACTGACTCAGAAGCTACAAGCATTTACCTCCAATTATCAAAAAAAGACCCAATTATAAAACTTCTTTATGTTACTCCAGAGAAGGTTTGTATGATACCATTATTTTAAAATATGTTATTAAATCTGTGTTAGAAAATAGTTCAGTTCTCCCCCCTGAGTAGGGAAAAATCCAGTATTACTCTCCTGTGTTTCTCTCCTTTCCTACTCACATAGAATTCTTCATTCTGGTCACCAAATGTATGGAGGTTTTTTCCTTCCGCCGAGCAATTCTTAGGACACCAGCCGGGTGTCCTAACTTTGCCTCAGTTCTGACACTGCCAGTGCGGAGATGGTGTCAGACCCCACAGGCTAAGGGCTTGGTCCCACAGGGTGGTTCCCACCCCACTCTAGATGCCAGTCACAAGTAGTAGGTCTCCAGGTCACCCGTAACTTCTGCCCAGTTTGACTACAAATCAGAAGTTCCTATGACTCCCTTCTCAGGTTTGATTAACTTTCTATAGAGTCCCATAGAACTCAGAACAACACTTAAGTGTACCAGTTTATTCAAGGACGTGATAAAAGGATACAGATGAACAGCCTGGTGAAGAGGTGTGTAGTGTGAGGTCTGGGAGGGTCCTGGGCACAGGAGCTTCTGTCCCCGGGGAGCTGGGGGTGTCCCCTTCCTGGTGTGGACGTGTTTGTCAGCCTGGAAACCAGGAGCCCCATGCTTTCAGGATTTTATGGAGGCTTCCTCACGCAGGCACGGTCAGTTACTGACTCCGTTTCCAGCCCCTCTCCCCTGTTGGGGGGTGGGGGTGGGGGCGGGGATGAAGGTTGCCGGCCCCTCACCACGGCCCGGTCTTTCCGGGGACCAGCGCCCTGCGGGAGCCCGCCAGTGTCTCCTCAGCGGAGTCGGAGAGGCTGCAGGTGCCCTAGCACGTAGGAAGCCCCGCAGGCTCCCGGAGCTCACTGCCAGGATCTGAGGGTGGAAACCACTATATTTTTTCTGTTACCTCCTAAAAGCTCACTAGAATACATACATTTTTAAGTTTTGATGTATTTGTGCCATACAGTATAATGCAGAAATTCCTGTATGACTTTTATCCAGAAACCCCAAATGGTAACATTTTACTGTAATTGCTTTATCATTCTTTCTCTGTATTTTTTCCTTTAAACATTTGAAAGTTTCAGACATATCTTTTTAACCACGAATACTTCATCATACAT
Organism: Pteronotus mesoamericanus; assembly: GCF_021234165.1. NCBI lineage: Eukaryota > Metazoa > Chordata > Mammalia > Chiroptera > Mormoopidae > Pteronotus > Pteronotus mesoamericanus. The sequence continues at coordinate 1,692,401 of NW_026555165.1, read as the reverse complement.
TGCCTAAAAACGAATTCTATTATACAACCTCAGTAGAATTATCAAAATCAGAAAGTGTTCATTGATACAGCACTGTTACTTAGTCTATAAACCTTACTTCAATTTCACTAGTTGTTCTAATAATGTCCTTTATAACAGAAGAAAATCCTAGATTATGCATTGCATTTAGTTGTCGTGTCTCTTTAAACAATTTATCTCTTTGTCTTTCATGATTTTGACAGTCTTGAAGAGCGAAGGCCAGTTATTTTGAGGACTGTGCCTCAGTTTAAGTTAATCTTACGTTTCCTTGTGATCCAAGTTATTCATCTTAGCAGAAACGTCAGAAGTGGTAGTAATTTCTCAGTGCAGTCTTATCAGGAGGCATTGATGTCAGCTCATTCTATTAGGTGGTGTCTGCTGGATTTCTTCACTGTAAAATCAGTTTTTTCTCTTTTTTTGTAATACAAGTTTTTTGGAAATGGTTAGCCTTTGTAATAATCAGTAGTTTGTGGGATACTCTGAGACTGTAAATATCCTGTTACTCATCAGACTTTTACCTAACAGTTATATCATCCATTGATGATTCCCCATTAATTATTGTAATGAGTGCCAAAGGACCTTTTTAATTTAGTTGGCATTTTACTATAATGAAGAGCTTTCCCTTTTACCTGTGTATTTATTTATATTACTACGAAAGTGTGGATGTTTAATTTATATAGTGGGCTATAATCGATATTTGTTATGTAACTTAATGTTCTGATTGTTCTGGATTTGGCCAGTGAAAGACCTCCATCAAACTGGCTTTCGTATCCTTTTGATATGTCTTTCAAGATGTGAGTACCAGATGTGGTCATTGATAATAGGATGTCATTTTTTCTAGGCCCTGCCATAATCAGAGCCACAAAATATATACATACATGCAATATATGTATATACACATATTTATAAATATGTGTGTGTGTGTGTGTGTGTGTATCACCCCTTCCAAGTAACATGCCTGCAAATAAAATATCTGTAACACTGTCCCCAGTGTAAACATGGCCCTCAGGTATATTGTAATCCAGAAAAAAAGTTTAAGAACCACTGACTGACCTGATACAAAACTGTTTGCTCAACATTCTAGAATGTCTCTGCTATTTTCTATTACTTCTGCTAATTCTTGTCATAGGTTGGAATAAGAACTAATATTCTCTGAAGGTTTTAATGCAGCTTAAATTATCTCCCATCCAAGTACTAACCAGGCCCGACCCTGCTTAGCTTCCGAGATCAGACGAGATCGGGTGCGTTCAGGGTGGTATGGCCGTAGACTAATGCAGCTTAAGTTGTAGTGGAACTTAAAAACAACAAAATCTTTGAGGTGATGGGTTTAAATGTTTTTAAATGTTTAATCCATTTCTGATCTAGATCTGTGCAAGTAACAGACTAATTTCTACTCTGGAGAATCTGTATGAGAGGAAGCTCTTGGCACGGTTTGTTATCGATGAAGCACATTGTGTCAGTCAGGTAAATACTGTTTTTTTATGTCTTGAAATAGCGATAAATATATACTACCAATTGTATATACATTTTCAGAACTGAAGGGGAAAGAATATTGGGTGAATTATTCTATTTCACTGAAGAATAGGTGGTTCAGAATATAGTGAGCAGTGTTTGCTTTCTATATAGGGATGATTCAGATAGTCTGAAAAGCAGTGTTTTTTTCTCATCCAGTGGGGACATGATTTTCGTCAAGATTACAAAAGAATGAATATGCTTCGCCAGAAGTTTCCCTCCGTTCCGGTGATGGCTCTTACTGCCACTGCTAACCCCAGGGTACAGAAGGACATCCTCACTCAGCTGAAGATTCTCAGACCTCAGGTGTAAGTTGTTGAAGGTCATGAATTTAAAGCCCTAGGGCAGTGGTTCTCAGATGGCTATGCATTATAACCTAGAAGCTTTAAACATCCCAATGCCCAGGTTGTGCCTGATGCCAGTTAAGTCAAAATTTTGGGGCTGGGAGTCAGTATGTTTTTAAACTCCCCCGAGTGATTCCAGTATGCAGCAAAATTTAGAAACCATGGCCCTAGGGCTTTTCTTCCCTTACTGAAATGAAAACTTTCTCCTGGTACCTACTTTGTAAGTAGGGATAAAGTACCTGCTGTCCCTGTTAGGCCTAGGATCGCCCGAGGAATAAGTTCGCTTTTGTTTATCTAATTATGGCTCCCATCCACCCTAGAGTATATATATCATGACCTGAACCCATGATGGCCCTGCTTTGTCCTTTTCCCCTGACATCCTGGTAACATCCAGAATGTTGAAAAAAGTCCAGAAACTATGTATAACAGCTTTTTTACTTTGTTTCCATCTCAACAGCCAAGGGCTTCTTGTTGGCACCAAATCCAGAATTATGCAATAATAAAGACTACAGTAGAAAAATACTCCACATATATAGGTTGTACTAGATCATTTTGTACCTCTGCATGAGTTTGTAGACACAGGTATATTCTCCAGTGGGTTCATTCACTCAGCAAATATTTACTTAACAGCTGTTGCATACAAAGGTTCCAATATTTTTTCCCTCCAATCTGTTAAAAAACGGAGCTTTGAGTTTGAGGAATGCCTGAATGAATAGTGACTAATTTATTGGGGTGATTTTTAAAGGCACATCTTTTGTTCATGTGGGAATAAAGAGAATAAGCTGGCGCTGCAAACACTGTAATCAGTAAAAACAGCAACAGCATCTCTCAGCGGGTTATCAGAAGAACTGGAAGTGCTACACGGAGGAGGATACGGGGGTCCTGAGAGCACAGTAGCTACAAAGGCCTTCGCAGGTTAAAATGGCACTCTTGTGTGCAAGAGTTTTTGATTGCTCAAAATTGTGTGTGTGTAACCACAAAATTTAAATGGAATGTTTTAATTTAGTCTTCCTCATAGAGGGGTATTTGTATAAAATTAGGGGCGGGGTATATTTTGCCTCCAGAATTGATAAACATTACATTATATTTAAGTTGTCATACTTTAGGTTTTACTGAATAACATACATGCTAGAATTTGCTTCTACAATTACTACATTGATCTATGAAAGCTTTTCTTTTTTTAATAGGCAATGTTTTCAGCTTTTTTCCATAATTTATGCCAGAAGCAATCTTCTGCCCTTTTAGATTAGTAAGATAATTTGCCAAATGCCCGTCGTTAAAAGAAATTATATTTGCTCAATTTACCTTTTGAATACCTTTTTGTAAGTACAGAATTTGTCGTTTTTGTTTGAGTAAATGTTGCACATACACATTTAGAGGCAGACACCTTTAACACCTTTTCCTAGTAGTGGGGAGGAGATCTGCTTACACAAGCAATAGATTATACATTTCCTGAGTCTAGCATGTGGTGCCCTGTGCATACTTGGCACTAGGTAAGAATGAATAAATGAAGCATATGGAGGAATTTGGGTAAATGTGGGTAAAATGTGAAAATTTGGGCAAGTCTGTTGACTCTTTAATATATTTGGCACTTCTATATTTGGGAGGGTTTAAATCCCTCAGTGGAAGTAAAAGGTTTTAACAAACACTTTCTGGTACATTTTTTTCCTGATCTTCTCTTCTGCCAGCAACCCCTTGTTCGGGTTGAATGTGTCCAGGTGCGGATGTGCCGTGAGCCTGGGGGAGGCAGGTGTCCGTGGGATTGGAGCCGTGTCCCTGCTCCTCCCCTGATGCTGGGCTATGATAGTATTTTTCCTTTTGGGAATACAAGGTGGATAATAAAGTAGACTTTATTCCTTTTTCTTATCATCTTAAAATATGAACTGAGAAAATGAGACACACACAGACAGTTAATATAACAATAATAAGCACTGGCTGGTATTGCTCAGGGGATTGAGTGCTGGCTTGCAAACCAAAAGGTCGCCAGTTCAATTCCCAGTCAGGGCACATGCCAGGGTTGCAGGCTAGGTCCCCAGTTGGGGGTGTGTGAGAGGCAACCAGTCAATCTATTTCTCACACATCAGTGTTTCTCTTTCTTCCTCCCTTCCCCTTGCTCTAAAAATAAATAAAATCTTAAAAAAAGAAAGACATTAAAAACATACTTGCATGTAGGACAACTCAGAAAAGTATACTGAATGGATGGGATCTACTGCATGGTAAAAATGCTATAAACACCATTTAGTTGCCATCAGTATGAAATTTATTTCTTTTTTTAAAAATCCAAATGCTTGCATTGTCCAGAAAAATTTAACAGGTTTATTTGTAATTGTTATGAAGTTGAGCTGCTGAACCTTGTTCACGGAAACAGTTTGATTTGCATTAATGCTCTATGTTCCTGCACTTATATTAAAAAAAAATCACACACAAATGAAAATGGAAAAGCTGTCAATACCTGATTTCTGTCCCCTATTTTTACACTTGCAGTCATATGCTTAGGTACTTTTTGACCCCATGGAATAAAATATCTAATGTTCAGAAATACCAATAACAGGCAGAAGAGAAATTCTTCTTTTGAATGAAATGTTTTCCATCACAGTGGATTCTTAAGTATGTTCTCTATGCACACAGTGTGCTAGCTGGATGTCTTTGGCATAATTGTTAGACATTTGGTGTAGATAGGTTGGTGTCTTCAAAATGCCACCCTGGTAGGCCTCGCTTGCCTCCTGCAAAGCACCAGTAGTTTCACTCGGGAAGCACAGATCTGTTTCGAAGTCCTGAGCAATTTCTTGCACCAAACGCTAGAAGGAAAGTTTGCAAATCAGAAGTTCAGTGGACTTCTGATAAGGTCTAATTTCATGAAGTGCCTGTAACAATATCAGGCCTGTAACAATAAGGTTTCTTCACCCTTCCAATGGAGGGTGCACTCTTGAGAGTGGCTCTGGTAGCCAGTAGCTCCCATGGCGTTTTACCACCGTCAATTTGCAGGCAGTCCGCCTTGTAGGAGCCTAGTATAGAGACTTGTTTCCTTACCCCCTTCCTACCACCTCAGCCCGCCTCCTTCCACTGGAGCTCGGCTAGCTAGAGACTGCATTGGTCAGAGAGCAATGGTGGCGTGGCAGTGGCCGCAAATTCAGATATATTTTCAAAATAATTCTTAAGCATAAATTTTGATTGGGGCTATGTAACTTAATGGAGATAAGACTTTTTTTTCCAAACAGTTTATATGTCTATGAATGAATTCAGTCAGCTCAAATTTCTTTTATAGATGTAAGCATTGAGAAACATTGCTCACATAAATGTGTAAATGGGAATGAAAAGCATTTTATTGTAGTAATAACACTCAATTATTTGAATTCCTTCTGACGTATATGCCAAAATTATATAATGATCTGTCCTGAAAAATTATTTTTAATGATATTTCAGCTGAAAACTCAATTAGGTCCTCCAAATTTTGTTGAAAGCGAGGAATTATAAACCATCTTACTGGCAAAATAAGTCAGATCATTAGTTACTCACTTTTTCTGGGAAATGTACTCTTAAAAAAATACCTTACCAAGATTTAACCAATGACTATTGAATATTCTTGTTAGTCTTTCACAGAAATTGGAACCTTGTATCCAATATATTTGGAAGAGTTGGGAAAATCAAAATACTTTAAGTTTAAGTACACCTCTCCTAATATATTTTTGACATTTTTTATTGTGATATTCTTTTAAATTATAGTTTTGTTAAAACTTTGTGGCTGCTGATTAGCACCTTCAGACAATGGGATTTGACTACCATATTACCTAATTGGCAAGTCCAGGTTTCATTGCCACACCAATCAGCCAAATTAGACCTATTTTTATGTACAAAAGAGAAAATTTTGACAGTTTTTCAGTTCACATAAACTAGTACATATCCTCATGACAGTATTTCAGTTCCAAAAGCAACCAGAGCTGAGCACAAATTGATTCCATTTCCTAACACATCACTCGAAATGACATAAGTTTGACACCCTGGACCTGATAATATTTTAGATTTTTATAGCAACATCAGTACTCCCTTAGCAAAATACAATGGAATCCAACATTTCCTTTAAAAAACAAAGTCTTAAGATATAATTGACAAACCGTAAAATTCACCCATGTAAAAGTTAGAATTTAGTGGGGTTTTTTGTATTTTCACAGTTGTGCGACTATCCCCTAATGTAGAGACGTTCACATTTTACGTATCCATTTATCAGTTGATGACAACTGTCTCTAGAATATATGGTAATTTTAAACATACCACTTTCCAGCGGGCCAAGTAAGATTAGTTCTATGTAATCGACTCCAAGAGACTTATCTTTTTCATTTTAACAAATTGTAGGAATGCTGCTTTTAGTTAGTGGCCCATCTGCTGCAGTTTAGCAGTCCATTTGCTGCAGGGATACTTGTTTTGGTGTTAATTGGACCTGAGAGCTACAACTTGATGCCCTAATATGTCACTCTTTTTTTATTTTTACTAAAAGTAATTTGCCTGGCTAAAGTAGTAAACATTTCTAAGTTTTCCTCAATTATGTCACAAATCACAAATCAAAATTTTTTCAGATTTTTATGTCCAGTGTTTTAACATATCAGTTTTTTTGAGCTATAAATCACATACCGTACAATTCAGTTATTTGAAGTGTGCCGTGCAGTGGTTTTTAGTGTAGTCATTTGTGCACCCATCAGGACTAAGCTGGAGGCAAAAGTTGGGACTCATGGAAATGGTACGGGGCACTGTTTAAAGAAAGGAGAAGAGGAAAGGAAGAAATCAGAGGTAAAGGGAATGTAAAATCGTGAGAGCTAATAGGTTTTCAGTAAGGATAGCCAACCATGTGGCGGGACAGAGAGGTCAGAGACGATAAGGTCTGAAAACGGACCAGCGCAAAGACCAGACACGGGTGGAAGGTTACTGCTGCCTCCTCTGTGGCCCTCCTACCTGGGCAGGAGTCCCTTCAGCAACGTGCCCGCCCCCACTAAAGCCAAACACGTGTATCATACCAATGGCTACCAAACCTGGACCCTTCTAGCTTGGATTTAGATTCAAAGACGAAAAGCCAGTGGTTTGTATTCCCCTGTTTCTTCCGTGCCCTGTTAGAGCAGCAGCCTCACCATCAGCCCCAGGCACTGGGAGGTCTGGTGCTCTAAATTTAATTCCTTTCTGCAGAGATGGTGGAGCCTGGAGCAGTGGAGGGTCCCTACCGGGCCAAGGATCCCGTGACAATTCTCTCAGCTTTCTTTACTTTTAAAAACTTTGATAAAGCAGCTTTGGTAGAATGGTACCAGGGAAAGCGAGAATGAAGGTGCAGAGAACAAATGGAACACATGGCTAGTTGGCTGGAAGCGTAAGCATCTTCTGAGAAACTTGTTTGAGGGAAAGAAAAGGGGCTGGTCTTGTGTAAGCTGCTGGCAGCAATATTCAGTGTAACGCAACCTGATAAATAGGTTTGCACTGTAGAATGTTAGCATTTAATTTTTGAGGGTTGCTAAAATTGTGTTTTCTCCTAACAAAATCTTATGTTTGGGACTTCTTCTAGGTTTACCATGAGCTTTAACAGACACAATCTAAAATACTATGTGTTACCAAAAAAGCCTAAAAAGGTGGCTTATGATTGCTTAGAGTGGATCAGAAAGCATCACCCACGTGAGTACAGCCATGTGATGAATTATGTCTAGAAGATAAATGTCTTTTTAGTACCACAATAGAATATATAAAATTGCACATTAAACGTTTCTCATTATGATAGCACCAACTTGCTATTTATAGAGCAGAACATCACAACTCTCTCAGTTCTGGGTATTGTAAAATCTCATTTGGTTTGATGACAATAAACCATAACAAAAAAATATTAAGTACTCCCTGCCCCGGCCCTGTAATGTAACTTGTGGTTTCCATGTCTTTCCTCTGGCTTCTGTCACTGTATGCATTAGGCAGGTCTTTGTTTTAGTGCGTTCTCCCAAGTGTGCCTGCCTTTAAGCTGTGTTAGCTAAAATGAGATTCTGAAATTCATGGTAGTTTTCCATGTAACCGACTTTTCAGTGGAGAAGGTTTTTTGTTAAACAGATTTATTTCGTTTTTTAAAACTTAGTATACGAATTGGTTTGAACAAATCAGAGTAGAAGCAGACCAGGAAGAAGTCAGTGATTTCCCTTTCCAGGCAGCTACTTAAGTGGCTCAGTAGGTGTGCGTATCTCTACCTTTGGCTCTGCCACAGAGAGATGACTTTTTCTTAATACCTTTTATTTCCTGACTTGAAAAATAACAAACAAAACAATAAATTTAATACATGCTCATTGAAGAACATGTAGAAGGCAGCCAAAGACAAACCTCGCCTCAAGGCAAGTGACTGTTGACATTTTGGTTTATTTTCTTCCAGGAATTTGCGTACTAAATATTCTGTGTTTCTACCCTTAACCTGTTTTTATAGCCAATGTGAAATGAAGCCCAGGGTGTGTCTGGCTTCACATCAAGAGTGGTTTGCAGGGACAGGGTTAAAGGTCGAATCTTGTCATTTTCAGAGCTCATGAGTTTCTTGCTTGAATTATTCTACCAAAGTGATCTTCCTGTAAGAAAACTATGGAGGTCTATTTATGTTTCATGTATTTCAAAGAACATGATGTAAATTGAGTTGTTACTTATGTTACAAGTCCTCGTTTCTTGACAGATGATTCGGGGATAATTTACTGCCTCTCCAGGCGGGAATGTGACACAATGGCCGACACCTTACGGCAGCACGGTCTCGCCGCCCTTGCATATCACGCTGGGCTCAGTGACTCTGCCAGAGACGAGGTGCAGCACAAGTGGGTCAATCAGGATGGCTGCCAGGTGATGTTGTTAAGATAAAAAAATACATTAGATAATTTTTGATAGTATATAAGCAAACTTGCATGTGTAGAATGAAAGTTGTTTTCACCACAAGTAACATTGAAATAAGACTGAGATTGAAAAACAGATGTTTTGTAAGACTTATAAAGTTGCTTTTTCTCTCTTAAATAAAAAAAAAAAATGTTAATGGAGATATAATTCATTAACCATAAAATTCACCCTTTTAAAGTTTGTAAGTCAGTGCCCTGACCAGTGTGGCTCAGTGGGCTGAGTGCTGGCCTGGGACCTGAAAGGTCACAGGTTTGATTCCCTGTCAGGGCATGCACCTGGGTTGCAGGTCAGGTCCCTGGCTGGGGGCATGTGAGAGGCAACACACATTGATGTTTCTCTCCCTTTCTTCCTCTTCCCTTCTCTCTAAAAATAAATAAATAGAACCTTTAAAAAAAGATAATGAAGAGCTTGTAAAAATTTGAAAAGAAAAACGTGAGTCTTAATAAGTTACCCTATGGGCTATCAAGAAACTTTTCGATAGGAAAAACTACAAAAGGCTAAATTCAAATGTTTTTCTAAAGTGCAGCTTTACTAATCATCAAAAGAATTAAAATTTGAAGCAGTGAGAAACAGTTTTCACCTCTTGTATTAGCAAGTTTTTACTAACTGTTGGGGACGGCGCTGGAGCTACGATGCTCATGACAGCCCTTCTGGAGAACAGTACAGCGGCCCGTTGGGGGCCTCAGCCCTGCAGTGTGGGCGTGGAATTGGCAGCAGGGTTATCCCAACGAGTATATTCCCTAAGGGCTGTTTACTGCTAAAGGGCCTAAATGTCCTGAGAGAATGATTGGGTGCATCATGGTGCTCCATCCCTGCCGTTAAAAATGGTTTATGAAGAAATTGTTTAAAGACAGGAAAATGTTCAGATGTTAAAGACAGATAAAGGTAGCGAAAAATAGAATTCAAAAGTGTATAACCTCAACCATAAAAAGGAGGATTGAATAGAAAAATAGACCAAAAAAAGAAGCCGATTTTTTTCAATTTCAGACTCTACATACAGTATAAATAGTCTACAATATACATGCATATATATACACATATATAACACTGTGATCAAAAATACAGTTTTCAAAAGTTGGTTAAAAAAAATTTTAAATCTACAATAATTGTTTTTGCTCTAAGACCAACTAATCCTTATAGTCAGGGAATAATAATATAACCAACTAGACAGACTTGATCTTGTTAGATTTGTGATTTAGAATAAAACTTGGTTGTTTTTCTCCACAAAGAAATGATTGTCATCTGAAGCTTTATAAGCAACACAGACGTGAAGAAGGAAGTAACAACTGCACAAAGCCAGTTTTCCCAGTTATAAAAAAATAGGGCTTTCAGAAAGAACTGGCGTCGTTGGTGGCCTGAAGTCGTTTGCCCGTATCATCCAGGGCATCTTGGGACCCTGTGGGCCGTACCCTGCATGCAGCCTGTGGGCTGGGACATCTTGTTCCATAGTCTCTCTACTACTAGAGGCTACAGTAGACTTCCTCTTACCAGGGAGATTTGTCTTGGATCAAAGCGCCAAAAATTTAGATGGATGGCCGCTGCCAATCCCAGCGTTGATGGAGGCACCCGTTGGCTGTCCACGTGCTCCATAGCTTGCACTTCCTTCCTGTGGTTCTCACAGTTCCTGAAGTCACGTCAGTAGCCCCAGTCTGGCTGCCAGATAGTTGAGTTGCTTTTGAAATACTGTTATTGCAAGAGCAATTTATTTTTTTAAGTGCTAAGAAAAAGATTTACAGCTTTATTTGTATAATGTAATTTTGCCTGGAGGTATAATGCTTTTGTCTGGGTTAAATAGGTCCTAAATTTGCAACTGAAATGGATATTCTTAAAAGTGACTTTTTACTAAAAACTGATCTATCAATCTCCTGAAGTTGAACTATCACCTTGCCTTGCTTCCATTAAGTAATTTGCGTAGGCCAGGATCAAGGGTCTCCGGCCTTTTTTTCTAGTATAAGCAACCCTCAGACTTTTACTTACATGAGTTCCAATAAAAATTCCATGTTTTGACTTGGAAATTCGCTGACGAATAAAAGGAATAGGTATGTGATGAGCTGCTGTCACTTGGAGAACGGGTGGTAAAGCACTGAAGCAGGTGAGAATGCCACCTTACCTGACTCATCAGAGAAGCTGGGAGCAGTGACCTCTGGGAGCCCACGCCTGGGAGCACCGGTGTTCCCGCCCAGCATTGGCCTGGATACCCCGGCGGTGGGATCGACACCTTCAACCACCTCCATCTCAAACACATGAGAGAACAGGCAGGGGCAGCGCACTGAGAGACGACTGCTGTTGATTCTGACTCCCTTCTATGATAATACCAAGTCACACAGGAGCGTGCCTGCCACACTGAGCTTTCTCTTTACCTTCTTGGGTCTCAATAAAACTGCAAATTGCCAATGTGGAAACCTCCTATTGGCCATGCTAAATAATTGGACCAAGTTAAGATGGGAGGTTGTTGTACAGAGTACATGTTAAAGCAAAAGAATGGTGCCTTTAATGCATTGTGAGTCTAATAGGCTTTTGCTCTTACATCAGGTTATCTGTGCGACAGTTGCATTTGGGATGGGGATTGACAAGCCTGATGTGCGATTCGTCATCCACGCATCTCTCCCTAAGTCCGTGGAAGGTTATTACCAAGAATCTGGCAGAGCTGGAAGAGACGGGGAAATATCTCACTGCCTGCTTTTCTATACCTATTACGACGTGACTAGACTAAAGAGACTTATACTGAGTAAGTCCTCAGATGCATGATAGTGGTAATCTACTCCTGCTATTGTACTTTTGGTCCAGTTTTCCTTAAATAGTCATAGAAAAATAGAGGTGCTTATGTAAATACAGAAGTTATTCATTTTTATGATAAAAGTATTACATGCTTGTTATATAAAACTCAAAGGATACAGACATGTATCAGACAGAAGATTTCCAAACCATGCCATTTCCTGCCCTAAGAAATAACTCTAGTTATGGGTTTTCTTTCTGTTCTTCTAGACCTAGTTTCTGTCTGCATCCTTGCATATAACACATCTTCTAAACATGCAGAAAAGGAAAAGGGGAAGAATAGTGACTCATGTGTCACCATCAAGGTTAAGAACCAAAACCTCCTCTGTGTGTGTGTGTGTGTGTGTGTGTGTGCGCGCGCACACTTGTCTTCTATGTCATGCCTCTACCCCGTGTTAGGGACAGGAAATATCTTATATTTGGTGTTTACCTTTCCCAAATGCATGTATTTTACAATGCAAATAGGATTGTGTTATATGTGCGTACATATAGATACCTGATTTTTTTCCAGTCAACACTAAGATGTAATTATGACTCCAGTTACTATGCATGGCTTGAGTATATAGAATTCCATTGTATGGTTGTTTCATGTTTATGTAATCAATCCCCTTTTAACAGATTATTTTGATTGTTTTTCAATATTATTAACAGTGCGATATTGAATATCCTTGTACAGATATCTTTGGGCATTTGTGCAATTACCTATATAGGATAAATTTCTAGAGTTAGACTTGCTGGGTCAAAGTGAATACGTATTTTAGAATTTTATTATGTTATTTTGCCCACTTTGCTATTGGGTTGGGATTGTTAAATAAATACGTTTCCTAAATATATTTGCCTACTTTGAGGCCACTTTTGAATGCACTTTGGCAGAGATACTGAGCCTGAGAAATGGCACTTAGCAAGCACTTTGCCGAGTAACATATCCCCGCATTTGCTCCTAACCACTGGCTTTTTGGGGGAGAGTTAGTCCCGTGGGAAAGTGGGCTTCAGAAAGGTTTTCTGACTTGCCCCCAAGAGCGCTGAGGCAGCAGTAACAGCAGCAGGGCTGGCTGACAGAGTGGTAGTGCTATTTAGAGGCTCAGCATTTCTTTCGCACTTACCATGTGCTCCTGACCTAAGTGCTTTACTTACATCACTTCATTCACTCTTCACAACAACGGAAGAATGCCAGCTGCCGGTACTCATTTATGGAGGAAGAAAATGAGGTGCAGAGCTGGGGAGTGGCAGAGCCTGGAGCAGCCCGGGTCACCAGACTCCATGGTCCATGACCCCTGCGCTGTGCCAAGGTGATTCTCAGTGCAAAAGTGAAACTCTCAAGCCTAGGATGTCTATTTGTTTTTTAACGGAACCTATATCAAGTTAGGTTCAAACAATTTAATAAGTATTTAAGTCCTAAACACTTGGAGCCATTTGAAAAATGAAAACTCATAAATTAGAGGGGGAATGTCTTCTATTTCATTCTTAACTGACCACAATTCATACAAATGGAAAGTATGTACATGTTGTTCTCGAACCTTAGAATCAGATCAGACACTGCCACCCACATTCATTTTCTGCTTCTCATTGACTTTCTGGAGGTACCTGTTTGTTCATAGAACTGCCAGAAATTCACCATCACAAAAATGTTGTTGAAAGGAATGTAGTGTTCCATGAACTACCTCAAACTGGTAGTTTAACGGTGTTCCACAGATGTCAGGTATTGCTGTTCCCCTAAAATTTGAAATGCCCTGCCAGTGTCCCGTGAGGTCACGGCAGCACACTAGGCTCCTTGGTGCACACTTTCAGAGCTACTGGATTAACCGCTGTGACCCCAGATACTCAGTGGGGCGCAGCCCACTGCTGAAGCTCCATGCTCTGCTTTTGCCGTTCAGCTCAGTGCATGCTTATCTGATAAATATAGTTAATATCATGCAAGTCTTCATCATTGGGAATAGTGAAGATTTGCAAAAACATTTACCTACTTACCAACAATCTACATGTGTACCTATAAGACTACTATCTTAAGGGATTAACATAAATATTCAGTTGATTATAATGTAGAATGATGTCATGTTGGTACATAATGCTATTAATAATTTTACTTCATTTAATATTCAAGTTATATGATTATTTTAAATATTTCTGTGATATTCTCTTCTATTTTCTACCCTGATAAGTATGTTTTGCTATGTTCTTCCTTTCTTTTAGTGGAAAAAGATGGAAACCATCATACAAGAGAGACTCACTTCAATAATTTGTATAGTATGGTGCATTACTGTGAAAATATAACAGAATGCAGGAGAATACAGCTTTTGGCTTACTTTGGTGAAATTGGATTTAATCCTGATTTTTGTAAGAAACACCCAGATGTTTCTTGTGATAATTGCTGTAATACAAAGGTAAAATAAGAAAAATTTTATTTCTCCTCTTAATGTAAAAAAGATGAAAGACGGATTTGAGAATTAGTTTTCACATCTTCTTTAGCTAGGCCTTCTCAATCAATAAACCTTTCCTTGATAAAAAAGAAAAGTTAGATGAAAATAATGGACCCTGAGGAATTAAATGAGGAAGATTACTTCCTCCCCATAGTAATTTGAAATAGAAATATTTTAATATTAATTCTAAAGAATATCTTTAGAGTTAAAAGGCCATAAGAAATGTACTGGACTTATCCAAAATACCGAGGTTATATACGTGCACTGATGATTATAGGATGTTTTAGAACTATCATTAATCTTTAAATATCAAAAACATCTAACATGAGCAGGTAAAGTATTTTCAATTTAACTCTAATCTGTATTTAGAGATCTTGTTCTCAAAAGAGTTGTAATAACCGGACTACCATGTGTTTGAATTCAGATCAATTAGGTTATTCTATAAATCAGGGTTTGTTTGTTTTTTTTAAACTGTAAAGAGTAATGGCAATAGCTTCTGGATGAATTTGCTGTCATCTGTCCTAAAAATAACCTAGATAAATTGGGTACTTCATTGTGCCTATTATGCTAATTCTATGTTTTAATGTCTGCTTTACAGTTTACAGAACATTTTCACATTTGATATATTATTTGAAATGTCTATGTAAGGTGCTGGGGATTCACAAATGAAAGTGGTAAGGGCAAGCTGGAGGACAGACAGGCAAACTTATATGTGGTCAGCACGGTTACAAAGCCTGAGCAGAGGTCGCTCAGTGTCTCTTGGGTGGAATCTGCGCATTTATGGCCATCCCCACCCACCACGCCCATTGCGTAGACATTGCTAATCAGGTCACTCATTCTGCAAATATTTGTTGAGTGCCTCCTCTATGGCAGGCACTGTTCTAGGAATTTGGGGTTTATCACTGAACAAAAGGTAGAGATCCCTTGAGGATCTTACATTCTAACAGAGGGAGGCCGAGTACAGACAATATGCACAATAGGCCCATGTTGATGGTAAGAACTGTAGTGAAAAACAAAGCAGTGTAAGGAGGCAGGATACAGGATGCAGCATTAGATAAGGTGGCCCAGGGAAGCGTTATTATAAGGATGACACCTGAGCAAAACCCTGAGGAGGGCAGTTAGCCGAGCAGCTCTCTGGATGTGGGCATTCCTGGCCAAAGCCATAGTTTGCTGACTCCTGTCCTAAGACAATGGGGGAGTGGTGGACTGAGGAGGAAAGGAGATTAGTGGGCAGTGTCAAGGGTCCGTTTGAGGATTGTGGCCATGTATTGAAAGTGCAGACAGTCAGCGTGGTTGCGTGTGTTTGTGTGTTTCTCCAGCTAAGTTTAGCTACAAAGGTGGAGACATGGGTGGTGGAGAACTGCATGTGCTGTGTTCTGTCAGGCAATGTGACAGTGGGGCTTCTAAGGACAAGGGAGCTGAGGGTATATGAAAGGTAGTGTTAGGAGGCTCATCCGTGGGATTGCAGCTGAGTTAGACGAACATCTGAGGATGAGGCTCAATGGCTAGGCAGTTCTACTGGATTGTTGGAGTCAGAACACTAGGTGGTGTGACTTGGAAAGGCAGGAGGTGGTGGTCAGAGGAAGAAGAGCTGCCGTGATTAGTTTGACTAAAGTAGTGGGTGTTACCGTGGGAGTGAGTCGCTGGCGTGCGTGGAGGACAGGATCACTGGAGCAGAGATGCTGACAGCCCAGGCGTGGGAGGGTCGTCTCTGTGTACTGAGTCAGCACGAAGCAGGGCAGGAAAGATGCGGGAGACAGACAGGGGACTTTTTCCTAATGATTCTAGATAGAGCCTCAGCATCACACCCATTGTTTGTGAAAGAGGAGAGCCCTATTAGCTTTCAGGCTGTTGAAATGTGGCAGGAGAACAAGGGTTCGAAGACGGGGAGCTGCGTGCACAGGGGCACAGGGGCACGGCGCAGCTTCGGGGAAGCACAGGTGGTTGGTGCCGTTGGTTTGGGGAACTGGGACAGACGATCGCAGAGAGACCCTATGGTGATGGGGATGGTGGATCTGTGACGCGGCAGTGAGAGGGATACAGTAGAGTGCTAGTTGTTGCAGACACAAGGTTAACGTAAGAACTGAGAAAAGAATGAACATTTGAAACTTCCTTGGTTTTGGTCTGGAAAAGGTTTATTAGGACATGACTAGTAAACCTAGCATTCTAGGTGTCATCTTCGTTATCACAGAAGGTAACCTCTTTTTATTCATAGGCTTATAAGACACGAGATGTGACTGACGATGTAAAAAGTATTGTAAGATTTGTTCAAGAACATAGTTCAACACAAGGAATGAGAAATACAAAGCATGTAGGTCCTTGTGGGAGATTTACTATGAATATGCTGGTCGACATTTTCTTGGGTAAGTCATCTGTTCTATTAGTTTGCCTTCCATCAGTTGAGTGTGTAAAGAATTCTCTTGTCATCTGTTTTCTTATAGAAGTGAAGGGTTTCAGGATAAAACATTTTTTTAGTAACAAAAGAAAACCAGTTTTTATGAATTATGCCAATTATTTTTATAGAATGTATATGTCACTAAATGAGTTCTCACATACAAAAACGAAAATAAAGCTTATACAGTTTCGTCTGAGTGAGTAGAATATAACTTGCTTAGAGAATTACCTTTTGACCTACCTTTAGTTCAAGATGGCAGCCTGAGCATTAAGTTACCTGTCTTCTCTTTTTTTTTCTTTCTTGATGTCCTGTCAGAATAATAGTAAGGAAATAAAATGAGGAATTAAATCCATAATGGCATAGAGAACCAGAGAGAGGCCATCCTCAGGTTGAGGAAATGGATGGAAGCAGTTGACAAGTGGAGTGAAATGCAATAAACCACGATACAAAATAAGTGTAGGAGAGAGTTGAAACAGAGGAGTGACTATCAACCAGGCAAAAAACAAAAACAAAAACCCATTATCATTAGGTCTCGGGCCTGGAGTCTTAAGTGCGGGGTGTGGGAGTGAAAGCAAGGGAGCCTGAAATAGGAGGGGGCAGTTCAAATAGTCTACCCACAAAAGAGCTGCATCAAATACCAGCCTGGCATTGATTCTGGATCAAAAATAAACAAACTGCCTGAGGACTAGAAAGGCAGCTGAGTGAGGGACCAGAGCCCAGGTGGCATGTGGCAGGCACCCGGCCCGTCTAAGGTCTGGTCCTACCTACTTACTCGAAAGCAAACCTGATGACTGGGTTTCCCAACTCAGAGGATGAATCTGGGGGCATAGACATAGATACGATGTAACAGTAGTTTAACCTGGTTTCTGAAGGTTAACTATAAACAGACAATCCAGAAGAAGACCAAATAGGTAGAATGTGTTACCCTAGGGCTCGAGATAACTTAGAAAAGAGGCAGTAGCTTTGGGGAAAGCGAAGAGGAAACTCTTCACCAATGTTTTGGAAAAGAAAAAAAATGAATGAGAAGGAACTATTATTAAAATTTTTAAATGAGCCCTGGCTGGTGTGGCTCAGTGGATTGAGCGCTGGCCTGCGAACCAAAAGGTCACCAGCTTGATTGTAGTCAGGGCACAGGCCTGGGTCGGGGGCCGGGTCCCCAGTTGGAGGTGTGCAAGAGACAACCAATCGATACTCCTCTTGCACGTTGATGTTTCTCTCCCGTCTTTCTCCTTCTCTTTTCTCTCTAAACATATATAAAATCTTTTAAAATAAATAAATAATTTTTGGATGATTGGCAAAGTTAGTGAAATGGTTAGAAGATAAAGCCTAGAAACTCCTTTAAGACCTGAGCAAAAAAATATATGGAAAATATGAGAGAAAAAATATAGAAGATCAATTCTTAGGAGATATGAAATCTGACAAATAACATTTTTGAAATAGAAAATAGAGGGAAGGAATTATCAAATCAATAATGTAAGAAAATTCCTCAGAGGGGCAGAGAAAAAGGCCTTCATATTAAAATGCCCACTGAATGCCAAATCGGATGCTTCATAAGATTTGAGAATACCATACCAAGAGTAATAAATTTAAAAAGAAACTAAAAAACAAGAAATTAAAAAGAAAAAAGAATACCAAGAATAAAGAGATGTTACGGAAGAAAAACTTCCTCCATTCTGTTAGGTTTAGTAGTAGGGAGCCTGAAAATTAAACTGGCAAAAGGCAGATTTAATCATGTATGTAAGGGAATTCATAGAGAAATGTAACTCAAAGGGTCAGGTAGATTTGGGGGCCTAAACACCATTTTAAGAGAAGAGGAGAGGGGAAAGGACACTTCTGGGAAAACAAGTGATTTTTCTGAAAGATAAATGGGCCTTTAGGAGAGTATATGGGGGAAGGAGATAGGAGTCTTTTTTGACAGTGTCTGTTTAGACTTGATGTGGAGACTTCTGATTTCCGATGGTAAGTTATCATACGTGCTTGCTCCCAAGGAGGAGATTTATGACAATAGATTGAGTTCTTTTGGAGGTCTGTGCTTGAGATTTCAGGAACTCAAATGCCTGTTGCCCAATAATTTTTATGTCAAGGGGCATATTCTGGACCCCCCCTGAAACCAAAACCAAACTGGCCTGAGATTAATATCAGTAATGGTGGAGACTAGAAGGCACACCAAGTGAGTGCACTCCATAGGATACTGTAAACAGAGGGACTGACTGAGGGCCAGGGAGAAGTCCCAGACAGGGCTCTGCAGCAGGTCCAGCAAGCTCTGCGCGGACTGTAAGGAAGGCAAGAAAATCGGGCCAAGCAATAGAGAGTAGGAATAAGAAACAAAATATCTTACGGATGACAACAAAGAACACAAATGTTACTTCTCAATAAAAGAAGGAGAAAGGCACTTAGAAACTTAGGGGAAAGAGAACCAACCTCAGAAGTAAAACAAAGAAAACTGATACACGTTTTTGAGTAATTGATAAAATCTAGGAAAAGATAATCCATTTGTCTGGTTCCAGTAAACATCCTCCTTAGGGCTGCACAAGAGTCACAGTTCCAAGCGGGGAAGGAAGCTTGTCATCCACGCTGTTGATTAGCGACAGCAGTTGGAGTCAACGTATAGATTTAAACATGGCTAGAGGACAGGACAGGATGTAGGTGTTAATCTTGATGATATAAAAATAAAAGTGCAATAAATAAAAATAAAAGGAGGGAATGCATGGAAGGATTGGGGCGCTAATAATACACAGAGGGGAGGGACTGGTCAGAAGTTCTGGCTACAGCTACAAAAGTGCTGAACAGATGAACCAGTATTATTAGAGCAGATTTTGGAGCAGGGTAAAGAGAAGGGGGTGGTATGCATGAGATAAAGCCACCTCACTTTTTGTTGGGGGGTCAGTAGATAAAAGTCAGGCGGGGGCTGGCTTGTGGAATGACTGCCCGGCTTAGGATGGGTTGTGGAGGTGACCACGGCGTGGAAAACAAAAGCTGTTTAAGAAGCGATTGTCCACAAAAGGGAAGTGACCCTGGGGAGGGGAAGGGTGGGGCTAGCATGTTACCTTCAATTATACACCCCTCTGTACTGTTGTCCATTTGCCCCACGTACTGCAGTAATTACACACATAAAGCAATAACAGGTTCATTCCTTTTTTTTTTTTTTTTTTAATTTAATAGCCTAGACCGGAGTAGGAAGATGGTTTGCTCTGTTTCTCAGCTGTTTCCTCTGAATCTGCTCCTGTCTCAGGACAAAAGCGGCTTTTAACGCTGGTCTTCCCTTTCTGGATTCTTGCCTTCTAGTTTGGACCTTTTTCAGGGAGAACAATGGGTTGCAGATAAAATAATTTCTTGTAAGAGTGATACATTGATACATGATCACTCTACATTGCAATACATAGAAAACCAAAAAATACAAACAACTCCAGAAGAACTGCTAACATTTTGTGTTTGCTCAAAATCATGTATTTATCACATCGTACATATAATTTATATTCTTTTGATATAACAATGTTAGCATTTTCTTAATGTTTTTATTCTAAAGTAGTTTTTAATTCATATTTTACCGTGTTAATGAAATGTATCTAAGTAGTCTTATTTTAAGATATATTTTTCTATTATAAATAATGATGTGTTAAATAGCCTTTTAAGTACGCCTTCAGCTACATCTCTGCTTGTGCCTTTCATTTAAATGCCTAAAATTAATACTAAATCAGACATTTTCTGACACATTCTTCAGTTTTTCATTAAGCTCTTTTATGCCTTCAAGAGAAGTAGTTCTCTTTCACCCAGCTCTCCCAGTTGCCCTCAGCACGAGGGTTGACCGCCAGCACCCAGCTCACCGTTACCAGAGCACTTGTCCTGATCCTGCGTGACATTTCAGGGGTACAAATCACTCGAAGAAAGTAAAATGTAAATCATTCAAATATGTGGCCAGAAGTCGTCTGGAGTTTGTCGTAATGTAATCATTTGGAACTATTAAATAGTGCTAACGCTTTACAAAGTAACTGTTAATTCTGATTACAATCGGTGTCAGAAGGCTTCCTAAGTAGACTTATAATAATAAAATTGTATTTATGATGAGGACACGAGTAATGACAGCAGCTGGATGTGAAACCAAGGATCCAGCGCAGTGTGGTGCCCTTGGCCACCGGGGCCGGGGGAAGAGGATGGTCTTGGGGAGCAGGATGCTTTTGGATTGAAGTTCCTGTGAGCTCCGTTTGTGAGGGTGACAGGAAGTTCAGACTTTAGTACTCCTCGATTATAAACAGTAACAGTAGTGATTTCAGTACAGCACCCGAGATAGGATTGATAGAATTGATCATCAAAAACTTCTTGTACCGAGAAAAACAGTGCAGTTATCCTATAGGAACACAGCGATATGAAGCTATTAAAGTTTACAAAAACTCTGTCTTTGATGTCCTTGCTCTGATACAATTTTATAGGATATGTACCATTCTAAATGATGAACCTTATTTTTGGTCAATGCATGTCATAAAAAGATGAGGAAAAGTACATAGAACTGTAGAAATTTTAGAGTTCTCCAGAAATACTGGCATTTCGTGGGAATGAGTGTCCGTGCTGTGGTTTTCCCTGTGAAGTAGGTCACTCATCTCATTCTTCCAGGCCTGCCCATGAATGACCTTTTCAGCCTCTTCTAAGAGAGGGTTATAAGGTACCTACATTGACTAATGTAACTGCTTTTACCTCCTCACCAGGGAGTAAGAATGCAAAGATTCAGTCGGGGATATTTGGAAAGGGGTCTACGTATTCACGACACAACGCCGAGAGGCTTTTTAAAAAGCTGATACTTGACAAGATCTTGGATGAAGACTTATTTAT
Source organism: Pteronotus mesoamericanus (assembly GCF_021234165.1). Classification (NCBI taxonomy): domain Eukaryota; kingdom Metazoa; phylum Chordata; class Mammalia; order Chiroptera; family Mormoopidae; genus Pteronotus; species Pteronotus mesoamericanus. The sequence goes on along the minus strand of NW_026555165.1, from coordinate 1,671,234 downwards.
CAATGCTGTTGACCAACCGATTGCCTATGTGATGCCCGGCAGTGAGGCCCAAACTCTACTAAACGGGCACATAAAGGTACGGTGTTTCTTTCATTTTATTACTTCACAATGAGTAGACAAAAACATATTACTGAAAATTAAACTGTCTTTTCCAAAGCTTATGGATACTGAATTTATTTATACTGCCTTATATGAACACGTTCTGTTCCTGTTAATTTGCTAAGAGATCTTAAAATTGAACCCAGGTAGTGTAGTACCTATCAAAGTGAATTCAATGGGTTATCAGATCATTTATCAAGAAGCAGTTGTATACTAGGCACTGGGGATACAAAGATGGAGAATGCACAGTCCCTCTTCCCAGGGGGCTTACTGTCTACTTGGCATAACAGCAGTGTCCCCCCAAAATGCAATTATATATTAAATAAATGCACTCCCACCCGTTCCTATGATCTCTCTCTCTCTCTCTTTCTCACAAAGGTAGACTTTATGGAAACGGAAAATTCCAGCCATATAAAAAAACAAAAAGCCTTAGTGACAAAGATATCTCAAAGAGAAGAGGTGGTTAAGAAGTGTCTGGGAGAACTTACAGAAGTCTGCAAATCTCTGGGGAAAGTTTTTGGAGTCCATTACTTCAATATCTTTAACACTGTGACTCTCAAGAAGCTTGCAGGTAGGTATGTATGAGTCTTCCTGTTATGTGGCATAAATTTATAGGCCAAAAGTTAATCTTGCTATGGTGCATAAATATATCTCAGTCTTTTTGGATTTTTATTTAATCGCTAAATTGAAAGCTCCAGAGCAACAATTTAAACTTATTCTTGAGATAAAATATACTCTAAATGATATATGTAGTACTTGGATATAATTTTAATTCTATGCCTTCTTCTAATGCTGGATGTTAGATATGGGTAATTACAGTCTCTAACACCAGATGTTACTTAATGATTTTCTGTCCATTTTTTGCCTGCCTGTATGATGTTTAATTGTGTTAAGTACAGATGTCTTTGCAAAGAGAAGCTAAGTTTCTTATGAAAAGAGATGAGGTCTTATGCTTCTTTGGATCTAGATCTAGCACTCTTCTCTGTCTTCAGTCAGTATGTACCTGCCGTCCTGAGTTACTGCTGTAGCGTCAGATGGCTGAACCAGAACTCTCATAGTAAAGTCCCTGGAAAATAAGTTACCACATAGGTGACTGACTAGTAGTATCCATTACCTTCCACGTTCTTCCTTCATAAAATCTCACAATCATTGCTTTCTCTCTCCTCTATTCCCACTCCCACCTCCACAGAGCATTCCAGTACTTCATCAACTCTAAGGTGCCATCTATTTTATGACACTCTTATTAAAGGAACTATTAAGAAAGAAAAAATTTACCCCGGCTGGTGTGGCTCAGTGAATTGAGCGCCAGCCTGTGAACCAAGAGGTCACTGGTTTGATTCCCGGTGAGGGCGCAGGCCTGGGTTGCGGGCCAGGTCCCCAGTTGGGGTTGTGCAAGAGGCATCTGATCCATGTTTCTCTCCCTCTCTTTCTCCCTCCCTTCCCCTCTCGGAAAATAAATAAATAAAATCTTTTGGAAAAAAAGAAAAAATTCTAATTAAACTAACACAGTGCTTTTGTTGAAAATTATTTTGACTTATTTATACTTTGCATGCATGAAAAAATGCATAAAATTAAAGTGAGTTGCCAAATTTATTTCCCATTTCTACATTTCTGCAGTCTCCTGCATTCACAGGCTAATCACAGTCTAGTCTTTCTGTAGGCATTTTATGTGGCCGTTAAGCTCAATATGTGAGGAGCCAGCACTGCCGTCACGCTGTGGACGTGCCGACAGTGCTAATAGCTGTGACTGAGTTCTCACGTGCACAGGCAGCTGCCGTTCCACCGTCAGCACTTGTTAAGACCCTTTGACCTCGGGGAAGTCAAACCGTGAATAAGTGTGCCTTAGAGTTGATGAAATACAGTATTTTGTTCCTAGGCTATTAGTGAAGCTTTCTCACTGGTCTTCTTAACTCCAGATACGAACATGATACACATTTTTAAAATAATCAAAACTTCTGCTGAAGCTCCAGCAGTTCTCCAGATAAAGTACAAAGTCTAGCAAGGATTTGCATTTCTACTGCCTTTCCCACTTTATCTTCCACTAACTCCCTCCATAAACCTTCTAGTCTGTCCCAAAGGTCTACTCCTTTTCATCTAAACAGAAATGATATGAAAATCGCAGATTTGAAATCCATGCTTTGCTCAAGTCAGATACGTAAGGATTATTACTCCCTCACTCCCCACAGCCTGTGCATCAATGGCTCCTACAGACCAGCCGCCGGAACGCATCCGAACCCATCTCTTCTTCGTCTCCACTGCTACATCCTAATTCACTGCATCCTCGCTTGGTCCTCAGTGGCTCCCACTGGGCACCCAGTTTCTGCTCTTCCCCTCATAATCCATTCCCCATACAGCAGCCAGAGTGGTCCTTAGAGTGACAGGCTTGTCCAGCTACAAGACTGATGTGCCATCTGCATGCAGAGGACTCCACAGCCTAACTGTTGGAAGTCAGATTACCCGCTTCACCCCACAATCAGAAAGCTCAGGGGGAGAACAGGTTTGGGTTGGGGGAATGTAAGAACTCACTTTCTGTCTTTTTGAGTAAGATACACAAGTCAGGAGTGCAGGGGAGAAGTCAGAGCTGGAAACATGCGTGTCTTTGTTGTGAGAACAGAGCAAAGTCTGGTTAAACCCTGAGGCACAGCGCACAGGTCTCCCCTCTAGTTTCCCCCACGTCCTTTGCTCTCTCCCCCTCTCTGCCCTGACTTAACGCACCTCAGCTGCTGGAATTGGATGATGGGCTCCTATCCTCTGGGTCTGTCTGCTGCCTCTGTTGGCACCAGCTGCCTTGTAGAAAATTGGCCCATGCGCCCAGTGCTCTGCAGTTGGTTGGCACTTAACAAACGTGCTGAATGGGTGAATGAGCATGAATTCAGTGGGTTTTCTATTGGTGGTAATTTAAATTCCTGATTTTATGTTCATGCACAGAATCTTTATCTTCTGATCCCGAGGTTTTGCTTCAAATTGATGGTGTCACTGAAGACAAACTGGAAAAATATGGTGCAGAAGTGATTCCAATATTACAGAAATACTCTGAGTGGACATTGCCAGGTTCAGTATACAGCCAAATATGTGTTTTCTAAAAGTCTGTTTTAATGGTAAATGATGCATCTCACTGGATTAGAATTCCATCATTTCTGTGTTGCGTTCATGCTTCCTACACCTTGTCACACAAATGCTCTAGTGCTCAGGGCAGCCCTCAGTGATGCACCACTTACAGGACAGTGGTGCTTAGGCCCCCTGAGGGGCACCAGCTACTGAACCTGCCAACCTTTGAGCCCAGGAGTTGCTGGCTCTGTTAAGGCAGATGCCCGAGGAAGCAGGAGTGCTGGGTGCAGCTCGCGGGTCTGCCACCGTCACGCTCTGTGGTCCTGGGCAGGCCACAAATAACCTCTTTGTGCTTCAGCTTCCTTATCTGAGGCAGGAACATGTTATCTGAAAAGCCTGTCTAAAGATAAAATTTAAGAGTGGGGTTTAAATATTTTGGAAAGATGAACTTGGAGGTGTAACGCTAGATAATCTTGCTGTTATTAGCCATTGAAAGAATCTGCCCGAGTGAGTGCATCTTAGCAGATGTTCCCAAAGGTTACATTAGGCTGGTCACAAAGTACCTCTGATTACGAACCTCGTCACTGAGCTGTAGAGAGCACTGAACAAGAGAAAATCGAGAACAAAGAAAGAGATAGCAGACAGGACAGGTGCAGAAGTCTTAGGGCCTCCTCTAACATACCACCACGTGATAAAACACAACAACAGGCAGGCCAAGTTCAATGTTTTTCCTCTTTCTGGAAGGAGTCATGGTAGGAACCTCTTCTCGTGGCTAATGGAAATGGTAAGCAGGCTGAGAAGTGCGTGAGCATACATTTAAAGTTCTGTCTGTTTGTAAGCATTTTTTTATCCATTAGCAGCAAAATGCCGAAAAGTAGGATTTTCATGAATTCCTCTGTATATTCATTATTCCATTACAAGCCTTGCTTTAACTACACAGCCAGTCTTGGTAGGAACTTTATGTTTGTTCAGTGTAGTAACTCGTTTGGAAGGGTTTTCCCACAGAAGACAGGGCCGCTCTGTGGGGGCAGCCAGTGTGGTGATGATCGCTGCCACTGTTGAGGGACAGGCACTGTGCCAAGAGCTCTGCCTATTTTGTGTCACTCAATTCTTAAAGCACCCATTTTACAGGTGGATGTGGGTGAGGCCTTTTCACTTCCCTGAAGTCCCACAGCTGGGGTGACCACCCTCTTCGCCCAGTTGTAGTGCCTTCCCGTGAGAACCACTGTTGGGGGAGCAAGGCCCTTTCTACCAGGCAGCAGGGTGGCCTGAGGGTGAGCCAGACCAGCCAGGAAATACCATCCTTCAGGAAATGGAGCAGGGCCACTGTGGGCCCGTGGGAGGTTTTGTGTTCTTTGGGTGTGTTGGGATGCAGGTGCCTATGAAAATTGCCACCTTTGCAGACGTGTGCTTTCAGATCGACCCATGGCCTGCGTGGCGTGTGAAATGTTCACAGCCATTATGCAGAGAGATGTTTTTGTCTTAGAAGAATAAAATATGGTCTGGAATTTTCTGACACTTGTTTACTAAGTAACTGGTGTTCAAAGGTGAGGTATAGGGCATAGTTTATGTTTCTTTTGTATTGGGTCATTTTCTTCAGCATATGCAAAATGATAAATAAAATTTTCTTTTATGTAGAACTTTATACTTTTCAAAAGGCTTAACAGGATTAACTGCTCAAACAGTAATGGGCGTACGTCACGTACAACACAGTAGGAGCTAAACCTGAGATCTATAGTTAAGTTAAAGAGTATCACGGATTTTTTTAATGAATTCTGATCCTCTTCCTTTAAAAAATAAATTGCCACTGAGCACTTTGGGGCTTTATGAAATAAAAAAAGAAAGGTTCCTTGAGAAATTGTCAAATCCATGTGGCAAGAAGAGACACCAGGAAAGCAGGTGGGTGTCAGCCGAGCTGCCCCCATGTTGTGCATCTCCGTGTAGACTTCCAGCCCTGGACCAGCAGGGCGGCCCCGGTAAACATCTGCATTGTCCGTTTGTAGCTGAGGACAGTTCCCCACGGCTGACCCCATCCAGCAGCAGAGGTGCTGGGAAAAATGGCTCTGAGGACTTCGATGAGGAAACACCCTTATCTTCTCACTACTTTGCAAATAAAACCAAAAATGAAAGAAAAAGGAAAAGGACGCCAGCCCGCCAAAGGACAAAAAGGAGAAAAACTGGTTTCGGTGATACCAAGACAAAAGTGTAAGTTCTGCGGCATGTTCTGCAATGTAGGGTATAAGGGAAAAGTACAGAAGTGTAACTGCTCTGGTTTCCTTTGAGGCATTTTCTAAAATAAGCCACTATTAAATGTTATCTCTGTAATTAAGGGAGAGAAGATTAAGATTGTATCCAAAACATTTGCTTCAGATTTTTAAACTATCTACTCCTAAGTCAATTATCACTAAAATTTTCTGGTTTGCAAAAACCCCAATATTGACCTTAACTTGGGGGAAAATTTTTTTAATAATTGCTCTTCTTAAGAGACTTTTCCACCTAAAATACTCTAAGTCATATACTAGCTGAATAAACACAGGGTTTTGTTTCCTCATTGCTGTGTGATTCTGTCAGTTCTTGCTACACAGCTTTCATTGAGGCAGAATCTGGAGGCCCCGCACTCTCCCTGCCTTTCACTAATACCTGGGGAAGCCACCCCCCAGTCTTCACAGGGCAGTAGAGGAGAGGCCACAACAGGAAAGGCAAAAAAAGGTCAGGCAAGCCAAGGCCACTAGGGGCTACGTGAGTGGCTCCCATGTTTCTTTCCCACGTGTGCCTAGCCCTGGGCTGAGACGTTGGCTCCATGGCTCCTCTGCACGTCAAAGGGGAACAGAGATAGCATCGTCAGGTGTGGGTGATGATCAGGGCGGCCAGCTTGCGTTTCCTCAGTTCTGCACTGGCAGCCCCTTTCCCGTCTCCTGCAAGGATACCCTCTGTCCTCACTGTGTAGATAAGGCCTGGCAGGATCTTGACCGTCCCATCAGTCTGGGTACTGTGCACCCCAAATAACTGCATATTGTCACAGAAATGCTTGCAGAAAAGGGAAATGGGTCCTCAGTAAATTTCCGCAAGCTGTTGTGTTTTTCTTTTGCAGTTTTTATACCTCTTTTTCTTCTGGGTAATAAAAAAATTGAGTGAAGGAAGAGGGAAAGGCACATGTTACCAAATTGTCATTTTCTTGCTAATTCTATAAACAAACATCTTGTATGTGCTATTCCTTCTGCCAGGGTACAGAAATTAAAGGCATTAGTAAATGCTAGTTTAATTTTGTGGTTTTTAATCGCAAGTGACCGGCAGATGTTCTTCAGTAGGGACATTTTATTTTCTTCGCTTATTCCTCCGTTTTTGGGAAACACTCATTTCCTCAGGAGCCCACACAGAGTAAGAGTCCTTAAAAGGCATCTGGTCCAGCCCTCTGGGGTTTATGATGAGGAAGCTGAGGCCTGGCCTTGTGCGAGGCTTGTGCCAGCTCATACCCAGACGGGCCTCAGTTTCACAGGTAGGAGTGGACACTGGCTCGCCCACTCCTGCACAAAGCACTTTCATTTCTTCACGTGGTCCTTAAAAACAATTATGATCTTGTTTTTCCATGTTAGGACAGAGTATTCCATGTTTTAGTGCTCATTGCCAGTTGATCCCTTGCTCAGTTTTCACAACTTTTGTTTGTAAGAATGAAGCACTTTGCCCTGTGGCCTACAACCTAGGCTTGCATTGGTCTAAAAGCCGGTCCCAATTGCGATGTTGGTTTTAAATTAGCCTGTGTGTCCAAGAGGGGATTCTCCTCTGATCCCTGCTGGCTAAGCCTAGTAATCTTTTTACCTTTGTAACAGGCTCTTTGTATCTGTGCTTCATTCTCCTCATTTCAACGGAGCCGCTCCAAAAGGTAGTTCCCACTGTTTCCACTCTGCTCACCTGGCTGAGAGTCTCTGCACAGTGACAGAATAAACGTGGCTCTTTGCCAGGGACCTTAACTCTCCACCCTACCCTCAGAGCTTTACGTCTTTCGAATAATACACAATGAAGGAGCTGTGTCTGGGCTCTCTAAGTGGGAGTAAAATGGATGGCCGGGTGAGATGGAGGCTCCTGTTGGCAGATTCATTCTATAAGTCAACATAAACAGTGGGTTTTTGCTCTAGGCTTAATTTTTCAGCAGGAAATCAGTGTAAGGAAATTCAGGGCTGCTTCTCTGTTCGTTTAGCACATCTTTGCCAGTACTGCGGTAACACTGCCTTGGAGCAAGAGTTTAACAGTGTTGAAAACCACTCTTCCCCTAGCCCCACCAGAATGTCATTACCGCAGGCTGGTGGCCCCTGAATTCAGACACAGAAGGCTGCTGGCCTGCCCTGGTGCTATGGAACTAGTATTGGGCCTGAATTCAGCCCGGTTATAAAGCAGCAAGTAATACTTGCGTAAGAAAAGGCTTCTGTAGAGAATGTGGCCAGCTGTTATCCTTGTAAACATGCGGCCCTGTGATTATTTTTTATTTATTTATTTGTTTATTTTTACATTTTACTTCGGAGGAAGGAAAACGAATAGCAGCCGTTCTCTTAGGCCAGTGAGGGAAGTGAGGTGCTGGAAGGACTTTGTAATAAGCTGTGGCGGGGGCTTCTTCCCTCGCTTTAAAGGCAGCGGGTGGGAGGTGCGAGCACACAGATCTGGGAGTGTAGGCAGTCCAGCAAGCTGCTGGTGACGTGGCCGTGACAGAGACGTGCCAGACCCGAGCAGCCGCTCGCAGGCCCCCAGGGAACCACATCAGCAGCCTTCCCCTGGCTGGGGCTGGGCAGGAAGAGGCTGGGCTCTTCTCCACGCCATCTCCACACACTCAGCTACCTTTCTCGGGACTGCAAGCGCAGTAATTCCAGAGTGTCTATTGTCTGGGTATCTGGGGCCTTAAAACAACGTACCCTTGCTTGCTTTATTTGGTCAGAGTGGATCTGGGAATGTGGATCTGTTGTCTGGAGGGAGGGGTCTGGTTATCAGCTGTGCAAGGTGTGGGTGGAGAAAAGGCACATGGCTTGGGCTCAAGTCACAGGATTCAGAAACAATCCTTGACGTTTTAGGGAGACACATTTGTCTGAAGAGCAGCAGTCCTTTCCTCCTTGAACTGTAAATGGAACCAACCCTACCCAGAGGTTTATAGGCAGGGAGATGCGTAAGACCAAAGAAAATCATCGGTTCTATAGCTCTTTCAGGTTGAGAAAAAAGACTGTTCGCTGGGGGTTTTATTTAACATCTCAATTTTCTTTTTCACATTTTAGGGGCTCCACCACATGCAGAAAGATGTCTTCTAAAACTAAATCCTCTGGCATACTTGGGCCAAGATCAGCTGTGCATGGTTCTCAGATGGCACCAGGAGCCAGTAGAAAATTGGGGATTATGGCCCCACCAAAGCCTGTAAACAGACCTTTCCTCAGGCCCTCATATGCATTTTCATAACAACCAAACCTCAATGTACAGAGATCCTGTTTCTTGTTTGTCACCATCTGACCATCTGTGAATATAAAGTTGTTAGTTTCATTATGCCGTTTGTAATTTTTACCCGTATCTATTAATATTTAAATAAATGCTTTCAGTGACAGTTCTTTTTTTAAAATAACCATTTTCTTTTGAATAAGCAATACTTGCTGCCACTGCAAGCCTTGTGGCTGTTGTTTCTGAGAACATCTGAAGTAGCAGCTGAATCATCTCAGTGAGAGAAATTCTAAGCACGACATGAAACAAGCTGAAGGAAAAGACACGCGTGCAACTTTGTAAAAGGGTAAAACTTTCTGTAGAAGACATAAGCCAAGTTAGAAGACAAACAGGAAAAATACATGACAATGGATTAGTATTTACAATATACAAAGAGTACCCATAAATCATTAACAAAAGACAGACCAGTAGGAAAAAAAAGATGTGAATAGGCTCTTTTCAGAAGAAGAAGTAAAAATGGCCCACAATATGTGGAAGATACTCAATCTGCCTAGTTAAAAATATAAATTAAAACAACGAGATGCCTTTTTTTGCCTATCGAATTGTCAACACTGACTAATATAGCCAAATCTGGCAACAGGAGAATGGTCATTCTGTTGGTGAGAATACATTAAATGTTGGTGTAGTCCTTTAGTATTAGGGGGCCTTTCTTTTCAAGACCTGTCATTAATAAGCTGATTGGCCAGAAAGTCTTAACATGGAATTTTGGCACCTCTTTTTCAGAGCTCCAGTATCCCGTTTTTGGAGACATTTTGTTTGTTAACCATAAGTAACTTTGGTGACCTGTTTGGTGTCCCACTTCTTGACCTCAGTCAAGAGGATAGAGCTGGGGTGGCCCAGACTGAGGCAAAGTTAAGAGCAGAGTTGGCTGGGAGCCTTGCAGCCTCTGCCTGGAGACTCACTGCTGAGGTGGACCCTGCACCCACGCTAAGGGGCCACCCTGGGAGCAGCACACCTACTGACTGCCACGTGGGGCTTTATGCTCCCCATTTGACAGAGGAGACTGGCTTGGCGGGAGTCTGCGGAGGGCTGTGCACTCTTACCTCCAGATGCCTTCTGGAGCTGATATTTTTCAAGAAACCATCTTTCCAGCAAGTCCTGACTCAAGTGGCCAGAAGCACCTTCTTGGAGTGAGGAGAGGAGATAGAGGACAAAGTAGCCAGGAATTGAGGCTGCTGGAATAATGTCCCCAGCGTGAGGTCACCTTTGCAGAGTTGACAATGCACAAGGGCATCTTGCAGGAGGTCATACCTTCCACCTACAGTAGCCTGGCTTTGAGGGATCGGGGACAACTTCCGCACAAAGCTGATGCTGCAGATGTTGGGTCACTTTCTGGCTCTGACCTCATTCATTTATTCCTTTACTGAGGACCTCATCTGCCCAGACATTGGAGACTACTGCCCCCTCAGAAGTGTCCACTCTCCCTCCTGGGGCTCCCAGGCAGTGGGGAAGATGGATGAAGGAAGCGCAGTGGGAGCCCCAAGGATGGAGTACGGAGGCTGTGAACAGTTAGCAGTAGGCACAGCACTGTCACCTGTGTCTGTCACCATAGCCCCGAGGACAGAGCTGACTCACTTCTACCTCCCAGCAGGAATCTGAGGCCTGGAGACTTTTGAGTAGTGCAGGACCAAATCACAGCCAGACCCCACACCCAGCTCTTTTTTTAACAATCCTGGGTTCAACTCCACAAGCCCCAGAGCAGGCACAGAAAATGCACATGGCCTCCTTCAATTCAGCCTCCAGCCTTCCCAGACCACCCGCCCCCTACCTCCATCCCCAGAGAACATGGCTGCATCCACATGGGGCAATCTCAAGAGAACAGAAGTGCATGGACTTGCCCTGACCAAAACCGTGGCCTCCCGCAGCCACAGAGAGCTGGGGACGGCAAAGCTGCCTCAGGATGGGTCCTGGTGAGGGCCCTCCATGGGCACAGAAGTCACCACCGCCTGGGAGGAGGGGAGGGGACCAGTCTACCTGGACTTCCAGCCTAGGACATTTCACTGGCCCACCGTCCCCACCACCCTCCAAAGGACACTGGAAGGATTGGAATCAGACTCTCCGGTTGTATATACACACCCTCTTCCACCATGAGAACTCGCTCGAGAGAGCTGGCAGGTTCTTGCATTTACCTCCAGGGACAGGGAACCTGCTACCTCACAGGAAGAGAAGAAACATGGAGGGCCTACTCTATGCCAAGGGCTGTTCCAGGAGCTTTCACAGAATTTAATTTACTCCTTTAATCCCCCCAGCAGCCCTGGGAGGCAGGCACGTGATATTAGCCCTTTTTTATGCAGAAACCAGAATTCAGAGCGGTTATGTAATTGCTCGAATCTACACAGCTAGGAAGCAGGAGTAAGTAGGGTAACATACATCCTGGTCTGCCCTGATGAGTCCTGGTTTATATGTGCTGCCCTGGTGTAATAGTTAAGACAGCGCCCTTTCATTCTCGGAAGTGTTCCAGTTTGGACTCTATAGTACAAGGAATCCAGGTCTCTGCTTTTTCCCTGGACAATCCAACCTCTTCTCCCAACCCTATTTTTCCATCCAGAGCCTCAGAGGCCATCTGCTGCCACCTGCTCAAAACTTTAGGCCCCTGGAGCAGGCTCCAAGGACAGAAGCTTCAGAATTAGCCAGCACAGCTGAGCTGCAGTTTTTTTCTCCAGAAGAGGAAGCGGAGGCTGTGGTCCAGGCCCCCCTGCTCTTCATAAGAAACTGCTGCTTCTCCTCCCACAGCTTGGGTCTGCTCAGAGGCCCACTCTGTCTTTGGGAGGCTCCCGGAGTCCCAGCCCAGCCCCTCCAGCCCTAAGCAGCAGCCATGGGGCTCAGTGAGCCCTGGGCTCCCACCTCAACAGGCTTCTGGGCAGAGGATAGTGGCCTGTGGGCACTTTATGGAGGCCATGGTGGAGTCTCCAAGAATCTCCAGCAGCCCTTTGTCCCTCAGTGCAGTAGCCACAGCCTCCATGTGACCTCACAGGCAGGGTTCAGAGAGGCAGGCTGGTGGGACGTACTCAGGAACCAGTCCCTGCCAGGGGCTTCAGTCAATAGGCTCTGCCCTCGGTTGCTAAGAGGCAAGGATTCAATTTCTGCGTCCGTGCAGGGCACCACCAGAGCTTCTAGGACAAGCACCCCTGGCCTTCAGAAAGTTCCAGCTTTCTGCAGCACTCAACGTTCCTGTTCTTCCCAGCCCCAGAATAGTTTTTCTCAGCCACACCCGTGTTCTCCACTGGCCGGAAAGGAAGGAGGGAGGAAACAAACTCCCAGTGAACAGGTCCCTGTTCTGGTCACTGCAGAGGACAGGACAAGAAGGTAACAGAACCCCCAGGAGAGGAGGCACTGGCCCCAGGCAGGGATGAGGGCACGAGGCTGGGTCCCTGTGGCCTGCAGATGTGGAAGATGGGGTTTTGGTGTCGTCACAGCGTGGTTCTACCACCCCACAGATGATTAGGTGACTTGGATGGCCCCAGGCCTCTTTGGGGTGCAGTTCACCCCAGCTGTCTGTCCCCGTGGATCCCACGCACGCCACAGGCATCAGTCAGCCTGTCTTGGCCCCATGCACTCTGTCCCTGCCAGAAGCCTTGGCGCTCCATGAAGATCAAACTCTCACAGGTCCTCGCCTCCCACAGGGATCCTTTGTGGGGCAGAGAGTGAAGCCATGAGGCTTGGTGGTGACGTTTGCTGCAGTCAGGGTCTGAAGAACCTCCTTTAACAGACTTCAAAATCTCCATCTGAAAGGAAAGGCTTCTGAGAAAACGGCCTATGGCTGGAGTCTTGCTAGCACCCAGCACCCTTAGGCCTCCTCCCCAGTGAGAGGCCAGGGGCCTCTCGTGACCCAGGAGGCAGTAACCCTGCTAACCTCAAGACAGAAGCATGAGTGTCTGCGGTGGCCGTGGTTTAACAGTCTGTGCCAAATAGAAGGCCACCCACGTGAGCCCACTGCGACTCGCCGCCTACATGTCTCCATGTGCAGTGTGCCCAGAGACCACACTCAGTCTCCAGTGAACCTGTTCCTTCCAAACTAGCTGAGTGAACTTTGCATACCTTGGGGCCCCTCTGAGCCTCAACTCATGGCACGATGAATGCAATGTCAAGTTGCTGCCTTCCAAAGCGGTTTGGGCACCCTTTTCGTCAGATACTCCACAAACATTTGGTGGCCAGGACATGGAGACCCAGGCATGGCCCTGATCCTCGGTGAGGTTACAGTGAAGGGAACAGCCAGCACACTAACACCCCAGGAGATGAACAGAAACAGTATTGGGGTGTTGAGGGTGCTGTGGGACCTAATCCAGTCTGGGGGTCACAGGAAGTGAACTTGGAGCCTTGAAGAATGGGGAGGAGTTGAGAATGAGAGGAGGAGACTCCAGGTGAAAGGGAAGCACAGAGGTAAAGAGCGGGAGGTGAGACTGAGCAGGCCCTGTGAGGGGTACTCCCAGGGCTCAGGGCAGGCTGAAGCAGGAGAGAGACAAGACCTTTCTGGAGAGGGTGAGGCTGGACTGCAGACAGGCAGCAGGCTCTCGTTTGTCCAGCGAGAAACATAGCAGCTCTCAGGGTAACAGGTGACAGGAGTGGACAGATCCCACTGGCCAAGGAGGGGACAAGGGGCAGAGTTGGGGCTGTCAGCATGCTTTGAAGAATCCCAGAGATACTGTGTTTCTGGCCCCTCCCAGTCAGGAGAATGCTCTGTTACCAGAAGGGTCAATTTGGAGGTCCCTGGTCCGGGCCCCACTTCAGCCCCCTGGACAGGATTTCCTACAGTGTGTGGAGTGTGTGTGTGTGTGTGTGCAGGTATTCTCTCCACTCCATGCTGCTCCCAAGCTTGGCAAGTAATTCCTCAAAGGATGCACTTCCTCACACACACAAAATGCTAACTCTGTAATAATTTATTTTTTACTTAAAAGCATGTGATGAATGTGGATGACCTCGAAAGTCATCCACAACATGCTGTTGAGCAGGACAACATGTTATTGTCCCACTGCTGCGATGTTTCCCAGCCTGGGACCCTGGTTCCCACATGGGCTGCAGGGAGGGCTATACACACGCAGCGGACGCTCAGCAGTTTGTATGTCTCGTAAAAACTCCTTTTTATTTTCTGCTTTTTTTTTTTAAGCAGGCTACAGACAGCATGGCTAGTAAAGATTTTATTTGTAACTTTACCTCTGTGTGTGTGAGTTTGTGAAAGAGGGAGAGGTGGCTCACCAAAATATTAATGGTGATTTTAACATTTCTGAATGCTTTGACTTTTTACAGCAGGCTTTGTATCACTTACCATTTCTGTAATCAGAATACAGCAAGGGGACAGCCACTTAACCACCTTGGGGGCCCCATTCCTGAGAAGAAAGCAGCGCTTCCCCTCCTGGCCACCCTCCTCCCTTTGAGGAGACGAGGGCCCTGGGCTGGGTCACCGGCCCAGTGATGGTGGGGAGCACAGTAGGAGCTCTGGCAAATGAGAGGGTACTGCCCAGGAGAGGGGGGCCCAGCCGGCCTGCAAGGACCCCCACTGCCCTTAGCTGAGGGTTTCTGGCCTGGAGGACCTGGCACAGAGCAGAGCCTAACAACCTTGTTGGGTGGGTGGGTGGGTATAGAAGGAACCACTGAGGGCATCTGCCTAGACTGTCCTCCCCGTGGGAGCATAGGGATGGGCCTGGGGCCTGACAGACCTCAGACTCTCACAGCCCCTTTGGCAGTGCCAGGCCTGTGGAGCACAGTGGCAGGCTGGCCGTTGAAGGCCTCGCCCTTTTACCGCTCGTTCTGGCTTTACCAAGACAAGCAAACGTGGCCTCAGTAGTCACATTTCCTTGTGTGTGTGTATTGATGGTTTTGGTTATTAGTGTCTTACTAATTCCCGGAAGTCCTGGTTTCCCCATTTATTGGTTTGGACTTGTACAATCAGCTTTTGTTTCTAGCTCCCTGGTTTTGTGTGTATCTGGAGTCATGCTAGGGAAGGCTCTGTGGAGGACCAAGATGCCTGCTGGGGGTGAAATTCAAACTAGTCATTCCTACCTGTGCAGAGTTTCAGATTCCCAGCTGAGAGGGCAGAGGCCCCAGGCAGTGATTTTTAAAGCTTCAGCTTGACAGGAGGGCCCGTAAAACACAGCTTCAGAGGCAGCAGGTCTAGGGTGGGGCCGAAGGGTCTGCATTTCTAACAAGCTCCCTGGTGATGCTGCTGCTGCCTGCCTCCTTCACCCAGGTGTCAGCCCTCGGGGTGAATGCAGACATCAGCTTCTGGGAATTTTACCTTTGGGCCTTGGATAAGGGGTCCCCTTGCTTCTTGGTTTCCCATGAAGGCTAAGCTACTTCCGTCTGCAGTCAGATAAGTTGGAAACATCTGAAAGGTATTTAAGACTTGTTTGGTGGGAGCCATTTGCAGGCAAGGGTCTAAAGCCACTTCCTGCACAAAAGTGCACTGAAAGGGAGATCCAGCCACAGGAAGCAGAAGCCGAACCACCGTTCCCAGCAGGCACTCTGCTGAGTGAACTGGAGGCAAAGGAACCTCCTTTAAATTGGTGGGAACGAGTGTAAGCTGACATTTCCCAGGACTTGCCAGCCTGTGGAGTCAAATGGGGTCACATTACCCCACCCCCCTAAATTTGCCTAGGAGTGGAGTTCTGTCTCCTGCCAGACCAGGCAAATGCCACTTCATGATATCCTTTCAGGACTCCTAGACAGGGGGCCTGGGCTGCGAGTGTGTTTCAGAGGCTTTCCAGAAAAACACCATTTCTGTGTTTACTTAAGTTTGTCCTCTACCCAGTAGGACCCAGCTGTCAAACTGGGGACAAAGTCTCTGAATAGGATGAGGCCGGCCTCCCCCAGTTGTGCACTTCACCAGTCCATAAGCAGAAAGACTATGGCTCTAAAGTCAGAGTGCTTGGGGCTCAAGGCCAGTTGAGTTGACTTACTGTGTGATCTAGAGTAAGTTAGTTACCTTCTCTGTGCCTCAGAGAGATCATAATAGCACAACCCTGTGGAATTGATTGTTAGGAGGATTTAACAAGATAATGTGTGGTTAGCAGGTAGCATGGTGCCCGACACTCACTGAATATGAGCTGCTGCTGTTAGAGCTTATACCCACCCGCTCTATCTATTGGTTGTTTGTTGCATATATTGGTGCAGAATTTAGCTGGCAATTAAACTGAACATAGTTCTCATTGGATTTGGCCATTCTCAAATTCATCCTTTTATAAGCTCTCTCTCAGAAAAAGAAGCTTCCCTCAGGCATGGCCATACCCAGCTATTCAACCGTCATTAAGCATCCAGATTCTGGCGTTCTGAAGATTGACAGATGGTACCCCACAGGATAGAGGGTCTACATCCAGGCCCCCGGGAGGGCAAGGGGTGGACATGAGAGGGAATAAAATTGCATGTACTGATTGTGTCTATGCAGATTTCTGGAAGAACATCCATGGCTTTCATTAAAGAGGCCTCAGCAGACTCCATGGACAGTGCTGCCACTCCCAGGCACACCAGGGCCTCTCCAAAACCAAGACGCCAGGACAAAGACAGGGGCGGCTCGCATCTGCATCTCCTTTCAGGAGAGCCAGGCCTTCTCCAAAGTGAGGGGAAGACCCAACACAATAAAATGGTGAGAGCAAATCAGGAAGTGTAAAGCCCCCGGCAAAAATACGATGACAATTAGCCATAACAACAAACTGTCTGCAATCTTGTCAGGGAGATAAGTGTCGTGGAACAGCGAGCAGACCTGGCCCAGCACAGGCCAAGCAGATGGGCCGCTCGGCAGGGTGGCCTTGGAGGCCAAGAATCAGACACACAGGGATGTGTGGAGTCCATGGTGCAGCTCCCGGAGAAATGGCCCACATTGCTGCTGAACGGGTGAGTCCAGGCTACCTGTCGCTTATCAGCCACATGAGCCCTTAGCTTCTCTTAGCCTCACCTCCCTTGCTGAGAAATGGGGTCTGTGGGATGGCGGTGGCCGCCTGGCCTGTCTTCTTCCCAGGGTTGCTGTGAAGAGCCAAGAAGCCCACGGATGCGCGTGATGTGTTCAGTGTCTGCTGCAGAGGCAGCTGGGCCTGGGCGGCCCGAGGAGGTAACCCGGAGCTGGCACTGCCTCCCTGGCGGCACCTGTGTCTGATGGGGTCCTGGCAGTCCCTGCCACAAGGTTGCTTCAAGTACTTCACAGGCTGTGATAAGCGCCACACAAGCTGTAGCCATTGTCATGATTTACACACTCCCAGGACACACTTGGCCACTGTCAGCCCCTCCTTTGTTAGGTGCTGGGACTGAACAATAGAAGGGCCTCCAGGGACCGGTGGGGTGGGAGAAGAGGTAGAGGGGGGATTTGGCAGGGACAGAAATGTCCCAGAGGAAATCAGATTGCAATGGCAATGTTATGGCAATGGCGAGGCTTCCTTTCTCTTCACAAAAAAAATCTCCAATGAACTGTTTCCTGGTACCTCGTGGAATGGATCTATTTTGAGCTCAGTGCCTCCATTACTGAGTGCGGGTGCTGCTTCCCTGCCTTTACAGGACACGGTCCTCACCGCAACCTGTAAAGGCTCCTGTTATTTTTCTTCAGGCAGCTGAGGCGTGGAGGGCCCTGAAATGAGTAAGGGGTGGTCCATTAAGGAATTGTTACGGGCTCCCTGATGTCTGTCACCCGGCTAGGACACAGCCAGAGGCTGACAATACCCAGGACACCCCAGCAGCTTAGCCCAACAACCTGAGCGTCCCGGCCCAGTTCTCTCCTCAGAGAGTCAGGCTACACTGCCTAGTCATGGCCCAGACTGCTCTGCAGCCCCTTCCCTGGGGAGATGGGGACCCTCCCAGGGAGGCCTGACCCACCCCCGCTCCAGCACTAATCACATATCCCCCACTTTTCTGATGCTGCTTCCTGAAGGGGGCAGCTCCACTTGCCTCTTGGCCCAAGGTCGTTGCCAGGCCCTCCTCGTGCTGAGAGCAGGGCTGCCAGGCAGTGGGTGAATGGGGTGAGGCAGGCCTGAGGGGATGTGGGGTCACTCCTCCCGGGAGGGCTGAGATTGATGATTGCCTCCTGTCTGACCACCACGCCCAGTGACGCTCGCAGTCCCTGAGGGCCAGGGCTCCCACTGTTCCCCTCTTCAAGGCCCAGAGATGGGAGACTGTCAAGCCGTGGACAGAGGCCTTCCTTCCCTTGGGGGTGAGCTACTCTGACCCTCAGTCTTCAGCTCTGGGGTTGGCATTTCCCATTCTTCATGCCTGTCTCTTGCTGATATGCTATGTGACGTTGGGCAAGTCACTTCCCCTCTCTGTGCCTTACCAACAGAATAAATGATCCCATTTGCCCATACACTCTGACATTCCAAAACTATGAAATGTTTAGAGGTATGTCCTTTTACGTAATCAGAACTGCATTCCTTTAATTTGACAAAAATGCAAATGGCCCTGGTATATGACTCAGCAGTCCTCAACCCCAGGCCTGTACACCCACATTGCTCTGGGCACGGAGGGACAGGTTCCATCCGAAACGACAAAATCAGAGCCTGTGGGACTCTGGGTGGGCAGCATGTGGAGATGTGCGTTTGTAAGGCTGCCTAGGAACAAGTTCAGGCTTTTAGAAGGCAGAATGAGGAGAGGACACAGCCTCTCCCTATCCCAGTACCTAACAGAATGAGTCACTATGACAAATTGTTTATGAAAAGAATGTGCTAATAGCCCTGGCTGGGTGGCTTAGTTGATTGGAGCGTTGTCCCTGTACATCAAAGTTGTGGGTTTGTTTCCTGGTCAGGGCACATGCTTGAATCAACTGATGAATGCATAAATTAAATAAGTGGAAAGACAAATCAGTGTTTCACTCTTTTTCTTCCTCTTTCTGTCTCTCTAAAATCAATCAATAATCCTAACTGGTGTGGCTCAATGGGTTGGGTGTCATCCCGCAAACCAGAAAGTTGCTCATTTGATTCCCAGTCAAGACACATGCCTGGATTGCGGGCCAGGACCCCAGTTGGGGGTGAGAAGCAACCGATTGATGTTTTTTTTTGCACATCAGTGTTTCTCTCCTTCTGTTTCTCCCTCCCTTCCCTTTTCCCTAAAAAATAATTAAATAAAATCTTTTTTAAAAATCAATCAATAAATAAAAATAAATGGCATGGAAACTTAAAAAAAAAAAAAAAAGGAATATGCCAATAAACCAAGAGACAATTTCCACAGTAGTGGCCTCCAGAGCTCTCCATCCTTGTGGTCCTGGCCACACTGTGTGTGTGGGCAGGGGGCCTTGGGCTCAGTGTTTCAGGGATGGCAGGGAAGAGAAGACCTGTTGACTCCGGTGAGGGTGGCCTCGGTGGGTGACTTTCATCTCCCCTGCCCTCTGTACGTTAGAGCCAGTGTGGTTCCTATATTACAATGAACAGAATGTCTGCCAGAGTTGCTAAATTAACCGAACAGGATGGAAAGAACATGCAAGGCCACCCCGCCACCTACCAGGAAAGGGAAGGAAATCACATGAGGGCACAAGCTGAAAGGGATCAGAGCAGCTTCCTTTAAACTAATGGCTTCATGATAGAGAAAAATTAATGAGAGTATGAACTGGGCGTAAGAAGAGACAATTAAAAAATAACATTGGGAGATACAAAGAGAACTTGCAGAGGGGACTGCACACATTGACGACCAAAACAGGACCATTACACATCTAAAACTGAGTTACAATACAGAGCACACATCTGAAAAGCAAATCAATGGCATGGAGAGAAACTTAAAATAACCACGATGAATATTTTAAAAAAAGATAAATACAACCAAACGGTGTGAGAGAAGATGGTCATGGAACCCAGACCTCCCCGTATAAAAAGGATTGGAGTCCCTGAAGTGTATTCTCCAATAGCTAGAGCAAAAGAATAGTTAGAGAAACTCTCCCTGAGACAAAGAAAGAACCAAGTGTACTGATTGAGAGGCCACAGTGAGTGATCAAGATTAGGAACAGGCTGAGCCAAGCTGAGTTACTGAACTTAAAGATAAAGAAAGTAACTCTTCAGGCACCAGGAGGAAACACCAAGTCACCAACAAGGAGAGAAAAGTCAGTTTGGCTTTCGATTTTTCCACAGGAACAGTCAATACCAGAAAACAAAGGAGCTGAGTCTTCAAAGTTGTGTAGAAAAGAGGAAACCAAGAATATTACGCACAGAGAGGTTGTTCCACTTTATAGACAACATAGAAAGGGTCAGGGAAAATAACACCCACAAGCCTTTTTTAAAATAAAATTGCTGCCCTGGCCAGCATGACTCAGTTAGTTGAAGTGTCGTCCCATAACCAAAAGGTCACTGGTTGGATTCTTGGTCAGGTTAAGGGCCCAATCCCCCCTTGGGGCATGTGCAGGAGGCAGCTGATCAGTGCCTCTCTCTCACATCGATGTTTCTCTCTCATTTTCCCTTCCCCTCTCTCTCGAATGAGAATAAATCTTTAAAAAAGAAAGAAAGAAAAGAAAATTATTCAGCAATGAAATCTAGCTGACCATTAAAAGGGTCAGTTTTTTTAAAGGTAAAATCATGGCACATGCAGTATTTCCCCGCCCCCACCCCCCGCAGTTTTTCCTGATATGAACACGAGATGACTCCGAATGCAAAACTCAGGAACAGAATACGCTTTAAAAATGCAATGGAATCAGTTTTATTAACCAATGTCACCCCAATAAATTCAATAAAAAAGTAAAAAAAAAAAGAGAAGAAAAGCAATAGAATCTAATTAAATACAGAACTGAGATGAAATACTAGGAGAATTATGGTTGCAGAACAGAGTAGAAGTGTTCTAAACCTTGACCAAGTGAACTTATTAGAATCCAAATCGGGATCTGGCAGGGAAGAAGGCGGGAGGGTGTATGAGGGAAGTAGTCACATTTTTCATCTCAAGAAATGATAGAACCTGCCCCAAGTGAAGCAATTATTCTTCTTCCCCAAGACTCCAATGTCTTAATGAGTTTCATAATGTTTTTTCCTAACATTAAGGAAATTCATTATGAACTAATCTCTTGTGGAAAGTAAAAATTTATCTAAGATTCAGCAATTTTGCAGGTTTTTCTTTCGTGTTACACTCAAGAAAAATTAAACACTCTCAGTTTAAAATACAGCAGATGTGATAGAAGCCCATCTTTTAAAATTATTCGGACCCACTTACCTTCCTCTCTACTGAAATACCTCTCTATTTCTCCTCCAAATTTCCCTGTGTGTACGTGACATTCACCAAATGGTAGCGCAGCACAGTCGGCTGTATGAAGCACCTGCTCTGTGCCGGGAAGTTCTCGGTGCTGGGATGACAGTGGAGAACAGAACCTAAAAATCCTGCCTCAGGAAGCGGCTTCCTAAAGGGAGGCAGAGGGGACTTGTTTCCTTCCTTGTACTTTTCTATATTACCTGTTTTGTTTTGTTTGAGAATCAGCATGTATCATTTTTGTAAAAACAACGGCCTTTACACACACACACAGACACAGACACACACACACACACACACCCCCCCCACACACACACCCCCCAGATGATTCTTCTGATCAGCCAGAGATAAGACCACTACATTTTAAGCTGCATGGGTTATCGGTACCTTAACGTAAGTAAGGTTTTCAGAACCCAGAGTCTGCAGTTCCCAACCTGGACAGCTCAATATTCGAAAGAACTGAAGAGGGAATTCAGCCTCTCTCAGCTGAGAGAACCACTGAGCTTCCCTTCTGAGCCCCTGTTGCCCGAGGCTCCTGTCCCATGAGACAGATGCCCGTTCTAACGGGCCCTAGACCCAGGCAGCTGGGGGCCGGCCCAGCCTTGATGGGTACCTGGGACATGCCTGGCAAGGCTCTGCTCCGTGCAGCCTCGGCTCCTGAGCCCCATCTGATTCCATTACCCTTATCTCTCCCTCCCCCTTCTTGAGTGGAGCCCTAACTCCTGCCCCTTTCCATTTGCACGCCCATTCTAACCACATTGGCCTACGCTTTCCTTTCCCTCACCACCTGGCCTTGGCACATGTTTTGTCCTCCACCAGAACCCCTTTCCCACCCTCCTTCCTTCACCCCCAGATCCCAAGGCTCCTCCCCTGGAAGCCTTCCCTGACATCCCCCCAAGCCCCAGCTCAGGCCCCTGCCACTGGCAGGAGTCCCCATGGGCCAGCCTCGCTCTGCTCTTCCCTGGGGCCCAGGGCCCGGCATGGGCCTGGAAAGCACATGGATGAGACTGGGCCGTGGCCTCTTACCAGTGGGGCTACCTCAGCCAAGTCCCTTGTCCTCCATGACTGTTTCCTCCTCCTCCAAAAACTGGGAATGTGGTAAAGTCTTCCCCATGGGGTGCTTGAAAGGGATAAAGAAAATAATGTGTATCTTTAGTTTGAGGTTTGTTAAGAGAATGACAGTGAGATATGAGCTTCAGGGAGGAAGGGAATGAAAGAGGGAAATTAAGTCAGGGAAGAAAAGTGATAAAAAGTTTAACTGGAAAAAAGTCTGACCTTTCAGGAAGAACAGAGGCTCCCTCTGGAGCCAGCAGAGGGTCTGTGGGCACTGAGAGGTCGGACACTGTTAAGAGACCATCGACAGTTCTGGACAGGGCTGGGCCTTCGGTCCCAGTGGAAACTCCCTTCTCAGCCCATCTCCTCCAGCTCAGCCCCTCCCACCCCAGAGCCTCGGGAACTGTTGTCCCACTCAGCGTCCACTAGAAGGTCCCCCCCCCCCCGCAAATTGTACTGTATTCATATAGCGAGCTTGTGAATGCAGAGCAAACACAGCTTCAGAGCACGTTCCCAGCATCAGCAGGTTACCTGAGGTCACCCTCGCCCCTAGCAGTCTTGCGTGATTCTGAGGGCAGGTGGGGATGAGGGCCTAAGAACTCTGGGCGCAGTATGGGGAGCTGCAGCTCAGTGTCCTCTCACGTGCACGCAGCAGGTGACAGCCACTGCTGCTCCCTGCACCTCCCTGTCCTGGCGCTGCCTCTGGTGTTCCTGTCAGGCACAACTTAAATGCAGTTACCTTTATTGGACACCCCCTCTGTACCAGGTGTGCATCTCACCTGTGAGGGAGATCACTTGTCCCCATCTGACAGATGAGGAAACTGAGACCAAGCACAGTGAGTGGTAGCTCAAGGTCACACAGCTGGAATTGACTGGCCAATCGACACTCCTCTGCCCAAGTGCTAGTGCCAGGCCAGGAACAGAGCAATGCAAAGCAGGAGGTACTGAGTGGGGGGTTCTGAGGGACAAGAGCCCCCCACAGGCATGTGTAGCTGCCCATTCCCATTTGAACCCACCAAGCCCAGAAACCCTCATGCCCCACTGTTGAACATGCAATTACTTCCAGTCTTTTGCTAAGACAGGCAGCATGGCGACTATCTTTGTCCTGCCACCCTCTGTGTGCAGGTGTGTGTAGAATAAATCCTTCAAGGGCCGGGCTCTGACAGGCCCCAGGAGAGGACGCTGGGCCCCAGGCCAGGAGGGCCCCTCACCTGGGACTGACCCAAGCTCACACCAGAGCCATTCAGTCTGTGTGAGCTCAGAATCCAGTCGGAACAGGTACTGAGACGGGATGGCTGTTTCCTTTTCCTTTGTCAGCTCTGGCCTCCCAGCTGCCTACACAGAGTCTCACAGGGATGCAGGGGCCTCCTCTGTGCCCACAGCGCCTTGGGCGCCCATCCCAGCCCTGGCCCCTCCCCTTGGTAGGGGCCCCTTAACCATGAGCTCCATGAAAGCAGAGTTGGATCCAGGTCACCATCGCATCCCTGGCACCCAGTGCAGGGCCTGGCACACCATAGATGCCCCGTGTTGTGCACCACTGCATGCCCAACAGCACCACACCACAGTGAGCCGAGGACAAAGCGGTGCCTGCCTGGCTGAGGGCCCCCAAGCAGAGCCTGTCCTTGGGGATGACAAGAAAGGGGGCTCCACCATTAGACTGCAGCTAGAGCTCCCAGCAACAAGAGGGAGGAGAGAGAAATGAATAGATTCCCCTCTTACCCACACCCACCCCACCGCCCTTTCAGAGCTTGAGGCCGACCCGCACCAGACGCGGCAAGAGGAGCCCCAGCCAGCTTCCCAGAAATCTGCATTTATTACACAGCATTCCTAGAGAGTCCAGTTTCTTTTACCTCCTTCACAGGAGTTTTTAGATCAATTTGTTTATGGTCTCTTGTTCCTAGCACTGGTGATTCTAGGAAGATTTGTGGACTCCCCCTGGTTTCAGTAACAAGGCTTTACATGTTCCAGGTTACCTCTGCTCTTGGTGAGTTTCACCTGCATTTGTGCACAGAGTGAGCTCATCGAACAAAGCAGCCCGTGCCCTGTGCTCACTCCCTGACCAGTGGGGAATGACTGCTTCGAGGGCAGTGTCCAAGCGTCGGTGGATTCCACTGCCAAAGTGCACTTAGCTCCCCTGCAAACACACCAGTCGAGGGAACAGGGGGGCTCGCAACCCCTGGCCATGCAAGCACTCAGCACCTGTCGGCTGAAGACCAGCTTGTTTTCACTTTGCTCCACCTGTCCCCTTCAGGAGTAGGGACTGAAAACCAGCCCATTTCATCAGCTCCTGATATTCTGCTCTGATAAGGGTCTGGGTCAGGCCACCTGTTGCTCAGTGTTCGTGCTGAGAGCAGGCCTTCTGGCCTTTGCGCACGTGTTCTCTGCCTGGGGAGCCTCTCACTGTCATCCTTGAAAGAGTTTCTTATACTCCTACATTGGCAAGGGAACCAAGCAGATATTATCACCAGTTCTAAAGAGAATGTGAAGCTCAGACACATATATTGATCAGGAATATTGAAATAAGTGTGCAAATGGAGGCAAAACTAGGGAGGGGGAAGTCAGCTGTGTTCCACAGGACAGCTCCAAATCTGTACTCTATAGACAAGAATGATTTAGCATCACTATCAGCTCCTACAATCTTCAGAGTTCATAGAATACAATCAGGTAATCCAAGGAGTGTCTTACAAGGTCAAGATAAGGTGCAGCTCTTGCGCAAATGTACAAATATTTCCCTACAACCCTGACCACATGTCCTTCACCCGGCCTGGGTAGTTCTCATCTTGCCCAGGAATCTTCCCTGGCTCCAGACTGAGCTAGAGGCCAGCCACAGGGCTCTCCCAGTCCCTCAAACTTCTGATTGCTATTCTGTTTCCCCCATGTGGGATTCTTAAAACAAGAGGTTGTGTCTTTTCCACCTCTCATTGTGCCTGTGAGGACTCAAGGGACTTTTTTTTTGTTTTAATTTATTGATTTTAGAGGGAGAAGAAAGGAGAAAGAGAAACATCAGTTTGTTGTTCTACTTATTTATGCATTCATTGGTTGATTCTTATATGTGCCCTGACCAGAGGTTGAACTCACAACCTTGGTGTATTGGGACGATGTTCTAACCAACTGAGCTACCCAGCCAGGGCTTGAGAGACATCTGTCAAGTGAATTAGAGAACAAAGGAACAATATAGGGTCCTAAAACCAGGGGGGTTCGTGGAGTGCCTCCATAAGGCAGTAAAACACCTGCCAGGCAGCCCTTGAAGGTCAGTAGTGACTCATGAATGTGCGTAGGTTTCAGGCTTGAACTTAATAAGGGCTCCTCAGAAATAGGGTCCAAGAGCCAACAAACTTGGAAGTGCTGGGTTAAACCCAAATGTGCTGTTTGTGTTTTTCCTATTAACCACAGTACTTCTGAGAACCTTTAATATATCAAAGTGACCTACGAATCTCTAAGAAGGAGATTGCGGTGTTCCGGTGTTTTCCATGCTTATCTGATGGTGAAACTTTTTAAAAATGGAGCAAAGGTGAATGTTCTGGAGAGTTTACATTGAGAACCACCAGTTCAGTCCAACCTGCCAGATTTACTTAGCACACATGTTAGTGTCGTCAGGGTCAGAGTGCTGGCTCCAGCATTAGCGTTCCTGTGGCCTTGGACAAGTTCCTTAACGCCGCCACAACTCCATGTCTTCGTCTGTAACATGGAACTAGAGAGAGACTCGCCTCAAAGCTGCAGGGAGGATTCAATTGGTTACTGTGAGGAGAGCACTAAGCACAGAGCCTGGTACAGCGTGTGCTCAGTAAACGTTAGCCGTGTCATCATTATTCATGAAAACACAAGGTACCATTTATTGACTGCATGTCTTTGCCTCATTTCACTTGACCCTTGCCCCAACCTGAGGAGGAGGAGGAGGCAGCACAGGAGGACAGAACTCAGGAGGTGAAGGCCTTGCAGCCAGCAAGCGGCCCAGATTCTTGGACCAGCTGCAAGGCCCTAAGAACAAGCTAGCTGAGGCCTTGGCATGAAGTAGGTGCTCAATAAAGATTGTGGTGGGGTTTTTTTTCCCTATCCTCCCTCCTTCCCTTCCAGCCAAAAGTCACGCTCGGCCTCAGCCTGAGAGTCACTTCTGGCCCAAGTTCGGGCGGGATGGACAGTGCTTCAGGCCAAGGGCTCGCAGGTGCTCGGGCAGGCCAGGGCCTAGGCCGAACCTGCTTTTCCCTCCACCCCAGCCGAGGTCCTCCTTTCCCTTCTCTTCCTCATCTTCACACCTCCCCCTCTGCACACTCCCTCAGCTATTGGGGGATTTGAGAACCAGGGGTCCCTCCTCTTCAGTCATCCTGGTCACATGGCTCCGCTCTCAAAACACAGAAGGGGCTTAAAATCCTGACGGATGCCATGAACAAATGAAGGCAGGGGTGGGCCGGCCAAGCCACCTGAGGCTGTCCGCAGGACCTATCCGGGCTCACACGGAGCCCTGCCCAGGCCTGACCAAAACTGCTGCCCCAGCGGAAGTCATGCTCGATGAAATGACCCAGCTCCAGTGCTCAGATGCAGTTTCTGTGTTTTATAAACTAGAGGTGTTTTCATAACAGCTGGGAGTTATCAGCCAGCATCAGTCTGTAAACAGCGATAATTTGCTCTGAAACCCTTGGTCTGAGCCCCCATCCACAGGCAGGGCCACTGAGGCTATCAGTTCCAGGAGGGGCGTCCTTTACACCCAGCTGAAGCCTGCTCCTCGCTTTAGCTGGCAAACAGCACAGCCCCCCAAAGTGACACAGAGACTCGCCCAGGCCACTTTCTTTACTGTGGAGAGAGTCGAGTGACGGCCTCAGGGGCCTCGTTTTGCCCTCCCCAGATGCCTCAGGCCTGCCGTGGGACTGCAAGCCTTCCATGTGCCAGTGTCCTGGGACCAAGAACCTGGCGGCCCAGCGATGAGCCGGAGGGCACGGGGAGAGGAACCACCACACGGGTGGTTCCATGGGGACCATGACGCAGATGCACTAAAACAGCTAATGGTGTGAAACAAGGAGGACTAAGGGAAGACTTCATCCTCCCTGAGGACTCAGAAGTAAGGAGGTGGGGCGACAGCGCCTGCTCACTCCCCTGCACCGACCCCCCACTCTTCATTCATCCTTTCAGTCACGGACTGGGCACTCTCTAAGGACCCACCTGTCAACTTCACCCCAGGCTTTCTTATCTCAGCAAGTGGCACCACCATCCTCCCAGCTAACTTGACCAAAAACCAAGGAGTCATCTTTGACCCCAGTTTTTCTGATCTGTCAGCAAATCCAGCATGCTTTACCTCTGCCCACTTCTCAGCCACCACCAAGGCCTGCTTGTCGCCTGTCACTTGGACACTACTGCAGCCACCTTGACCCCTTGGCCTTGGCCTCTAAAACCCATCTTCAACGCCTCAGAGTAACCTTGTCACAGCATCATTCTAACTTTATTTCCTATCTTCCAGTCCTCCATTGAATCCTACGAAATATTGAAACATTTGGAAGAAATTAAGCACACCCACTTTGGCATCAGTTTATAAAGAGATGAGGTGAGCAGAA
Source organism: Pteronotus mesoamericanus (assembly GCF_021234165.1). Lineage (NCBI taxonomy): Eukaryota > Metazoa > Chordata > Mammalia > Chiroptera > Mormoopidae > Pteronotus > Pteronotus mesoamericanus. The sequence goes on along the minus strand of NW_026555165.1, from coordinate 1,643,896 downwards.
GAGGGGCCCAGAGGCAGAGCTGAACATAGATGAGAACTTGCTTTGTGACAGAGAGTCATCAGCAACCAGTGGAGGAAAGATCGGCTCTTGTAAACGTTGCTGAGACAAGTGGTGATCCATATGGAAAAAGTAAAATTAGATCCCCGTCTACCTCCACACACACATCTCCAGGTGGGTTCAAAGCTACATGTGAATAACAAAATTTTAACACATTTAGAAGAAAATCTAGGAGAATATTTTTATGGCCTCAGAATAAGGAAGGATTTTTAAATAAATTTTTTGTGAATTACAATATGCATAATGAAAAATGCACATTATAAGTGTGCAGCTCAATAAAATTTCTCAATCTGAGAAGAGACTGCAAATGCAGTACATACAACCCGCAGGAGATTAGTTTGCAGAATATGTAAAAGACTTCTTCAAATCAAGAAGAAAGACAAAGGACCCAATAGAAAATTCAGTATATGTTGTGAACAAGCGTCTCATAGAAGAAACCTGGATGGCCAATAATCGTATACGAAGAGGGTCTACTTTGCAAGTGTCAAAGAAATATACATTAAAAAGAACAATGAGATATTATGTCTCACGCAGGGATTGACAAAAATTTCTTTGAAAAACTGATGCTACTACATGTGGACCCCAGCCTTAAATACGGCGGGTGGAGGAGTAGATTGGTAAGGCCACTTGCCAGTGGCAGAAGATGGCATCTTGCCAGGTTGAAGGGGAGCAAATCTGTGACCTGGCTCTTCCTCCCCCAGGTTTAGACTCTACAGAGGCTCTCATGGGCGTGCACCCAGAGGGAAACTGGAAACATCGTTGATTTACAGTATAGTCACAGTCACGCAGTGGCGATGGCCTGGCAATGAATAAAAGTGAGTATCAGTAAGACCAGCCACAACGTGTGCAAGGCAGAACATGAGATGGGAAGGGGCTGACTTTGGGAAAGGGAGACACAGGCTGGGCCTTGAGCACTGGGGAGAATTTATGCACAAAGAAGTGGAAGCAATGCCCACCCTATTTTACAGGTAATTTATGAAGCAAAGCTTCAAGAAGGAAAATGACTTGCTACCTTGGTGCCCAAGCGGAGATGATCACTGGGCCTCACCTGCAAATCTGTTTCCTTTCTGTTGTCCCCCTCCTGCCTCCTCCCTGCCCCAAGGCCCCTTCTCACAGAGACCTGGGCTGGTGCCGTAGCCTTGTCATTGGCCTCCCTGCTTTTTGTTCTCCTTTCTATACATGGTCTGAGAGGCTTTCTTAGCCCAGCACCATGGTCACACCGCTCCCTGCATCAAAAGCATCCAGCAGCTCCCCACACGCCCGAAGCTAAGTCCAGACTCACAGCGTTCTCCCATTCAAGGGAGTAAGACAACTGTTTCTAGGCTCACAGGTTCTGTGGGCCAAGGATTTGGACAGGGCCCAGAAGGAACAGCTTGTGTCTGCTCCACAACACCTGGGGCCTCACCTGGAAGGCTTGACATCTGGGGGCTGGACTCCTGAAGGCTCCTTTACTCACAGGGGATGAAGGATCAGCAGAGATCTTAGCTGGGCATTCTCTGGCCACTGCCTCTACACGTGGCTCAGCCATGAGTCCTGGGCTTCCTCAAAACATTGTGGATGGGCTCAGAGAGAGGGGTGGGGGGCGGGGAGAGGCTTCACCGCCTTTCATGACCTAGCAGTGGAGGCCATACATTTTACTCATCAAGACATCCGCAAAGGCCTGCTCACTTTCAAAGAGAGGAGAAGTGGACTCTACCTCCTGTGGGGGAGCTGCGAGGTTGGGGAAGACCATGTGGGCCATTTCCGTGGCCCTTTTTGTGGCCCTTTTAGACAGTACAGAGAAGAAAATATTAATATCTAGAACTGAGATGAGTCAGGGCAGGACCACAGCAGGTCTCGAATAGGAGCCTTTCAGGCTTTGTGCAGGGAGGCCAATGACAGGGCTGGTGCACCAGTCCGGACCTTTGTGGGGAGGGGCCACGGGGCGGGGGAGGGGCAGGGGGGCAATAGACAGGAAACAGAATTAGAGAGGAGGCCCAGTGATCACCTTGATCACCAATGTGGCAAGTCATTTTCCTTCTTGGAGCTTAGCTTTATCACCTATAAAATGAGTGAATCAAAAAAATAAAGGGAGGGGGTTTCTTACTCATATTGCGGACCCTTGGAGAACCTGATGAAAGGAAGGAACCTCTCCTAAGCGAAGAAAGATGCGTTCAGGTGCATACGTGGAAAACTGGGCCAGAAGTTCTGGAGCTCTCAGAGTCAGCCCAGCTCTGCAGCTAAGGATGCAGCCTCTGGACCCTGAATGTCTGGGTATGGATCCTGCCTCCACTCCTTACCAGAAAAGACACCTTGGGCAACTGACCTGACCTCCCTGAGACTGTTCCCCCAACGGTAGCAGGTACAAATGCACTTGGCTGCAGTTAGCGAAGGGCCCCAACATTCAGTGGCTTTGTTTCTCTCACCTGGAAAAGCCCACACGTGTGCTTGCTGGTGTTGGTTTGGAGGCTTGGACAGAGGACCTTTGTCTGTTCTCCTAGAAAATCTCTTTGTCCTAAAGACCACCCCCTACCTTAATGTCATTGCTCACAACGGACTCATGTGAACAGCCTCCAGTTAGTGAGGGTGAGGAATGGAGCCTTAGCTCCAGACTTTCCACCTGGCCAGTGACCTAGCTCTGCGGATGTTTGCAGATGTGTGGGGCTGTCACAGTGATTGGGCATTTTTACTGGGCATGGGACAGTCTTAATGAAGAACTCTTTCCCACCAATGCCAAGAGCATCCCCTATTAAAAACCTCCAACGAAGAAGGAAGGGCTGAGAATGAGAGAGGGTCAGTTCAGCCAGCCTGTGGCAGAACCAGCAGAGAGAGGAAGAGAGGGAGATAAACATCAATGTGTGATTGCCTCTCACATGCCCCCAACCCGGGGCCCTGTCCACAACCGGGGCATGTGCCCTGGTTGGGAATCGAATCAGCAACCCTTTGGTTTGCAGGCCAGCGCTCAGTCCACTGAGCCACAGCAGCCAGGGCGGTGCGTGCTGGTTTTCCTCGGAGCTTCTTGCCTCTCTTTGAAGTCTGCCTGGCACCCGGGGGCTGCCCAGTGTGTCCCGTCACTTCCTACCGTGTTCTGCCACATCCCTCCGTCAGTCCCCAGGGGAACCCTGACTCAGCAAGCACAGCAGGTCAGGTAAAAGGAAGTGGGGGAAGCGTCACTGCTGCTTGTCACCACGTCCGTCCATCTGGCCTAGTTCCCAACAGGCAGGGAGTCAGTCAGCCCCCTGGTGGGTGTGGACCAAAGCCACGGCTCCGCCAGTGGGCTCACTAGGTAGCTGCAAAACCTCTGCTGCCTTCAGGACTTGGGTACAGGAGAGGTTTGGATCTGACCTCCAGCCTGAGGGAACTTCTGGGCTGCTTCTCAAAGAGAGAGCACCCTAAATCCTTTCTGTCCTTCCTCAAATTCAGGAGAAACCGATTCTCCTCCAGACTTGGCCGAAGTATTTCAGTTCAGTTCCGAGCCAGTGGGAGATGGGTGATTCCCACGGCAAGGTGTGGGTCACAGGCTGGGCTCCTGGAGCTGGGAAGTGCTCAGGTGATGCCAGCTGCCCTCCATGAGCACCTGCTGTCTGTAGGGCACTGTGCCAAGCATTTTGTAAAATTAGTTTATCCCATGCTTATGACACATTAGCAAGGGAGGTATCATTATCCACATTTAATGAATGAGGAAACTGAGGCTTAATGAAGTTAAGTCACAAGTCAGCTGCCTCATTGATGGGTCAGGCATCTGGGGCCAAGAGAGAGGAGATGACCCACCCAGAGTGGGGACCGTCCTAAAGCAAGTCTTGTCTCCCTGGGTTGGGCCTGGCTGCTTTGTCAGAGGGTATTTGTTCTGGATATAGGCCAGAGACTAAAGCTCAAATGGACATGTCAGGCCAGCAGCCAGGTTCCGGGCACCAGGCCTCCCCAACATCTGCTCATTGCTGCCATGCTGACTCATGGAGCCCAGAAAGTCCAAATTTTTTAAGACCAACCCAGGTGCCCAGGGACCTTATACTCTGTACTCGTTGACACGCAGGGCTAGAAGAGCTGCTTCTGTCGGGTGTGTGGGCAGGGGACCCACACATGCTCTCCTAATCCTAAACCAACACCCAGTGACAGGCGATAGCATCTGGGCCAGGAGCGGGAAGACCAGAGCTCCAGACCCCCTTCCCCCACCAACCTGGACCCTAACCAGGTCTCACTGTTTCCCTGCACCTCACTCTTTTCACCTGAGGAATCATAACCTTTTGATCCTCAGTGGACAGGGATGGTGGAAAAATTTTCCTTTTGCCCCACGCTCAGCAATGGCAGTTCACCAGAGAGAGCCATTGCACTCTGCCTCCCCTGTGAACTCCGACAGGTTAGCAGGGGCTACCCGGACCACTGTGTGGTGATGGATTAGCACTGTCTGCCGTGGGCCAGGACTGGGGCTGGTGGTACGCGTGCTGTGTGTATACTGAAACTGATCCCCCAAGTGTGCGGCCCCAGGTGAACGCGCAAGGAGTTCCCCAAATGCTCCCCAGAGGTGAGATGCCCCAATAACCCCATTTCTGTGAAGGCTGAGTCCTTGGAGAAATTACGCAGCTGTTGAGAGGGGATTTTACATTGGTTCATGCTTCTCTTAGCCACTTCCTGTCCCCGATAACCGGCTCCAGTGCCTGCTCTGGGGTTTATCTGTAAGGCCACAACTGCTGCCTTGAGGCCTTCCCGTCTCCTATCACGGAGCACAGCGTTCTCAAGCTGCCTCCTGTCCTGGCAGCACCCCTGCTTCTCAGTGCCCCCATTACCGAAACTCACACCGACTGCATGACCCATTCTCAGCGGACATGCAAATTTAGACCTGGTTTATGTGGCTGAGGCAGCAGCTGCCTGTCTCTCCCAGGAGTGCGCTCTGAAAGCAGAAACTCAACTCTCTCTAATGATGGCATTCCAGACATTGTGGCAGGTCAATGGGGACACATCTGAGGATGTGGGGGTGGCCCGACATTCCTCAAATCAGCCAGGCCAGTGAGTGTTCAGATCAGTGTGACCCCACCTGTCACTGTTTGCCGAGCCCTGAGCAGGTCCCTGCTGTGTTTCCTCCTGGGACAGACTTGGTTAGCCCTGATAGGTGATTCCACTCCACCCTACTTCCAAGCTTTCTGGGTCGTAGGGCTCCCCACCCAATCCTGAGGCCCAAGGGAAGAGCCCCGCGCTGGTCACTGGCTCTAAATCACAGAGAACAACTCGGCACTGGGGAGCGTTTTGCGGGATCCTGGTATTTTCCTGAGAGGAGGAACCCCACCTCCACCTAGTGCTCCTGTCCCTTCCACAACCCCTCACCAAATGGAGGCTCAGCTCCTGCTTGAATGCTTCCGAGACAGGGAGCTCAGTTGGAAGGCCTGGGGATTCTAGGCATCTTTTATTTCTTCTTTTTGTCTTTACATAGGCTCAAGTTTCCCACAACGAAGTCATTCATTCAACAAATATTTACAGGCCACTTGCTATGTGCCAGGCACTGTTGAAGCCATTGGGGATACTGCAGTGAGCAAAGCAGACAAAAACCCCAGCCCACCTAGAGCTCACCTGCAATGGTGGGACAAGGCCACAAACCGACCAATAAGAATATAGAGAGTGTCCCGTGGTGAAGGGTTGTGAGGAAGGAGGTCGGGAGCGCTCTGTGTGCGTGTGTGCGTGTGTGCATGCTGCAGGCTGTGAAGTCACCATTCCAGCCGTCAGCCCTGAGAGGGAAGAGTGGGCCGAGGCACATCGTGCTGTGGAAGGGGGGCCCAGGGAGTGGGAACCGCGGGGGCGAGAGCCCTGAGGGGGGAGTGCAGCTGGAGAGAGACACACCAGGGAGGCCAGGGCTCAGGTGGGGACTGTGGAAAGCGGGATGAGGTCAGGAAGGCACAAAGGTGGGGCGGATGGCGCTTGCATAAGCATGGCCTTGGTAGGGCAAGAAGCCACGCTGTTTCCATAGGAAAAGGTTAGATTTCAGTAGAGGCTCAAACCCAGAAAAAGAAAATACCCCAGTCCCATCACGGGGAGCCAAGTGAAGACCACACCAGGAACTGCATGATGGGATCAGCATTTCTGGAGCTCCAACAGCGCCGGGCACGTCATTTGGAGCCAAAGGGCCTGGGTTCCTTCGTTTTTACTATCAATTCTATTGATCTAGGAAAACGGAAACCAACATTGCTTTGTTGGGTAAGAGGCTTAAGGGAAAGGGCTGGGCTTCCTGGGGCATAGTGGGCGTGAGGGAGGGCGTGAGGGTTCTCAGGCCTGGATCTGAGTAAGGGTGCGGAGGTGGGCATGGCCTGGTGCCCTCCCCTGCTCCCTCGGGCCTGTGAGTGCCTCCCAGGACTCTCCTCAGTCTTTGGCAGGCAGAGGAGTCCCCAGACCCTGCATGGGTCCAGGCGTTTGTTATGTGAACCTTAGCGTGAGTCAGCCCCAGGCCCAGGTGTTCAGACCCCCAAGGGCCAACCCCTCACCCTGGGGTGGCCGTTCAGGAGGCCAGCTCCCAGAGGACTCCACTGGGTCCTCATCTTCCTCGCTGAACTGCCCCCTGCCCCGGGAGCATCTACCGCTCAGGTGCACTCCATGACGTGGCAGCTAAGCTTGGGCCGAGGGCTTCAGTTCCAGGCCTCCCTGACCGCCCTGTCTCTTCTGGAATTAGCTGAGGCTGTGACAGGGAACAAGGACAAGCTGAGACAAGGAGCGGACCTACAGGCAGCAACAGGAGAGAAGGTGGGAGATGACGTGAGGCAGGGTTTGAGAAGAGGGCGGTGGAAAGCCACAGTGCAGCCAGCCAGGGATCACGTGGGACCGTTCAGAACTCAGCCCTCCACCAGAGCTGACAAAAGTCATTGTTACCATCACGAACATAGATCATTATCTTCTCGGTGGTATTTTTGGCATGTGTGTGTTTATTTGCTGTGATAGTGGGAGAGCAGGGGCAGGGTCACATGGCCAGGCTTGGCACACTTTCGCCCAGGACTCAGGGAGAGGGTTCCTAGGGAGTCCAGGCCCTAACAGGGATTGCGACCCCCACACCCCCTTCCCATCTGCTGCCTTAGGCCCCAGGTATCCTGCCTAGCTCCGCCCGGCGAGGCGTAGCCACAGAGGGCAGTTATGGCCAGGACCTGATGGAACAGTCAGGACCCTGCCCTGGCCACCAGCTCTTCCAGTGGTCACTGGGGTCAGCTGGACACAGGTTCAAATTCTGACAGTACCCCTTTCTGTACATGTGACCTCGGACAAGTTCTTGCATCCCACTGAGACTAAATGTCCTCATTTGTACAATGGGGAGAGCTTTACAGGGTTGTTTGGAGGATTACGTAAGACCCTGCCTGTGAAGCACTTAGCACGGCTCCGCCCCACAGCAAGTTCCCAGTAAATGTGATCATTGCGATTATTTTCATCATCATTAGAGTCGGCGTGACCACCTTACAATCTCCTGTTGACACAGGATTTCACTGCCCGAGTGTGCATTTGTGTTTATGATTGTGTTGGCACCAAGCAGTCCTTTTTAATTGCTGCTGGCTAACAAGAAAAGAGCAGAGGCGGATTTAATGCGTAAATGATGCGTTGAAGCCAAGAGAAGGCCAAATGATGTAACAGTCCACTGTGCAAACAGAAGTATTGCAGTCATTGAAACAGAGAAAAGTGGTGGGAGCACTGAGTCACCCCCAGCACATGGCAGCGCCCCCAGGTAGGCCACATTCAAAAGGGGGCCTGCTCCCATTGGCCAGCCCCACAGCTCTGCGAGTGGCAGTTTGGTCTCAGCCAAACATCATCCTTCCCGTCGAGCTAATGTTCAATGAATTGTGTTGGGTTTGTAGTTTTGCTCATATTTACTGTGCAAATTTCTCTAGAACGTATTGCTACGTAAAGGCGAGTTGTAATATGCTACCTTACGATAAAAAAGGGAAGTGCTATAAGAATAGAGAGATAAATATGTGTCTATATAGAATATTTTTTTCTTTTTTTGCAGAAAGGAACACCGGAAAGATCCATCAGATCGAATACAAAGCGGTACTCAGGTGTGGAGGGGACTGCGGAGAAGGAGCTAAGGTAGGAGCAAGATTGCTTTATGTGTATTTTTCTATACAGTTTTGACCTTTGAATCATTTTGGGTGATTCAAACCCTAACCATTTTGGGAGAGCTAAAGGCGAATGTGTACCTAATGTAACAGAAATCATGTACCTCAGTTCATATTGGGGAGGCTGTGGGAGTCTCTCTCTCTCTCTCTCTCTCTCGGAAGGGGAGTGAACGAGGTTCAGGTTTGAGACCCGCTCTCAGAAATAAAGAGGCCCATTGCTTCCCAGGAGAACGTCTTCCTAGAATACTCTCTGGAAAGTATTTCTTCTCCCTAAAAATGAGGAGGTCAGGAAGACCAGCCCTGCCCAGGCTTGATAAGGAGAAATGTCTGGAGCACAACAATGTGGCCAGCATTGGGAGACAGCACACAGCCAGCGATGCCCACGTGGCCGGACCGCCAGGGAGCCCGTAGGAAACGCTGCCCACAGCGTGTCTGAAGTGGGTTCTAGAGCCTCCAGCCCCAAGCAGGCATCGGGGCGTGGGGCGTCCCTTGCCAGCCAGCCCCCTCCCCCTGGCCCACTTGCCCCAGCCGGCTGCCCGCATATTCTGCAGGTCATGAATGAGGTGAATGAGTTGGGAAACACTTCCACAGAAGACTGTGCTGAACCCCCAACCTTAGAAGCAAGAGGTCAAAGGAGTGGGCAGCTTGCAAAATAGGTACAAGGTATCTCATGGGCCCCCCCAAGGGCTGCTCTGAGCACAGACAGCAACGAGGGGAGGCTGGCAACTCTCCTCACTAGGGAAAAAAAACAATAACCTCACAGCACCAAAGGAAGAGCTGCAGCGGGGACAGAGGGTTACTCCATGACAGCCTGGGTTTAGGCCAGCGCGGAAGAGTTGGAAAAGCCTCTGTCGCCAGCGCCGGAAGAACATTCCTGCCTTGGAAGGAGGCGGGGTGTGACTTAATCACAGTGGCTCTCGTGACAGGCCAGGCGCTGGGCTGAGCCCTGTGCAGGTATCACCCGATGAGCTGGGTAGCATGGACCCCATTTTACAGATGGGGAAACTGAGGCCCCAGGAGGCTAAGGAATTTGCATAGGGGGCATTATATGAGTTTCAGAGCTGGAATTGAGCCCAGGGCTGGGCTGGGAACCTACGCACTGGACCACCACCCGCAAGCTGCAGACTTTGTGTGGGGGAAGGGCAGGCCTGGCCCACACATTATAGAAATGTCAACCAGGACTCCTGGGAGGGTGCAGGTGAACAGCCTTTTCCAAGAAAACATCAAATGTGAACCAGAGCAGAGCCGCCCCCGTTACAATGTCTAAGGGAACTGCTGGCTGATTCAGCTGTAGTTCTCCCTCTTGTAAAGGCAGAAAGCTTTCCATTGTCACTCCCCAGGTTGGATCTTCTTCCAAATTCCCAGCAAGCTCTCTAGGCCTCAGTTTCTTAATCTATAAAATGGGGATGATAATCGTGCCTGTCTCAGTGTTGTTAGGAGCCATAGATGAGTGTAAAGTACTCAGCATCGTGCCTGACACGGAATGAGGGAGTGAGCTCTCTGTGAGTTTGAACTGTTAACTCAAAGCATCCCTTATTGCCAGCTTCCCTGCAAAAGATGCCCACGGAGCTGTGGTTTAGGGAGAAGACCCTGAGCCCACCCAAGCAGCCGGGCAGTGGGACCCCAACCTGGCTGGCCAACTCTCAGCCTGAGAAGGCTCCGGCTTCCCAGGGCAATGGGCGGCAGCCTATCCTTCCCAGGCCTGCTCAGGAGCTCACAGACCCGCTCACTGCTTTATGAAAGCCACTGTTTCCCCAAGCCAGCATGTAACTTAGGAGGGTCACTAATGGTGACTCCCGCATTGCGCTGTTGGGGGACTTCCACTATTACCCCCTACATGTCTCCCCGGTCGTCCCAGGGGCCTTTTAAAAGGGAGAATTAGAGAAATTCTCCCAAACTGTCCACGGCTCTGAGAGTTTAACTCAACATCCTGACCGGCCTGCCATGTGCTCCATGATCTCACTCTCGCCTACCCCTCTTGTCTCATCACTCCTCACCCTTCGCCCTCGCCCTCTCCCCCAACGCTTTGAGGAGTTTCTGCTCTCCAAGTGCGCAAGCTCACACACCAGGCGTGTCCTCCTGGTTTCCTCTGCCTTGGGAGCCCTCTCTTCACACCTTCGCCTCTTTCTGGAGCCTCTGTTCAAATATCACCTCCCAGAGGCCTTCCCTGATCATCCCAGGGACTTCCCCAGGAACTCCCACATCACCTTCTTATGACTTTTTTCCAGAGTACTTGTCATGACCTGAACCTCTCTCACACGCTGGCTGCCGTTGCTGCCGTCTGCGTCTGTGGCTGCAGCTGGAGCCCTGGAGGAGGTCGTGCACCCAGCAGGTACTCAATCAGTGTCTGAGAATGAATGTGGGAAATGCCTGGTGCACAGTCAGCCCTCCACACATAACTTATCCCCGTGACCGAGCCCTCTCCTTGCTCCCAAGCCTCCCTCAGGGGCTCCTGGGAACTCCATGGAGGTCCTCTTCAGCTCAGAAGCACTCCTCCCGTCAGGGAGAGCCCACCGCAGCTCTCTGACCTGGCAGGCCTGGTACCCTCTGCCCAGCGCAGCCCCCTGGGCACAGGCGGCCTGCTCCCCAGGTGTAGGCTCCGTGCCCCACTGAGGGATGGCCCCACCCTCCTCCAGGTATTGACTGACTTTCCCCAGCACTGTTTGTTTTAGGGATTAAAGTTATAATTCCCAGAATCATTTGTTCCTTTCCTGGCAGCTAGCAGTACATTTGTTATTTTATTTTCCCGAGCCCCTAAATACCGGCCCAGACACTCTGGTTTGACAACATCATCCCTCCTGCTGCCCCGAGCCTCAGGCGGGCCCCTCCGGGGGAGGCCTGCACCCAGTGCGGCACCCCTTCTCCTCCTTCCTCCAGTCAGCCTGTGGCCCACGTTGTTTTCTCCTGTTTTTCTGTTAAGTCCTGTAGTGATCCCCCCCCAGACACACCGCCTTTGTCTGGCACGGTCAAGAAATGGGCTCCCTCATGTTAGTAAATTTTCAAAATAATGTCTTTCAGGCACTAAAACTTTGAACAAACATATTTTTAAAACAGCTTTGTTGAGGTGTGACTGACACCGTGTAAACCGCGCGTGGTTAACGTGTACTGCGTGGTCTGCGTTGCCGTTGGCATACGCCCATGAAACCAGCACCACAGCCTAGATAATGAACACATCCATCGCGCCCAAAAGCTTCCTCCCGCCCCCTGCCCCCTCCCCAGCAACCACTGATCTGCCTTCTGAACACACATTCAGTTCGAAGCTGTCTCCTCCGCTTCCCCACCCTGTAAACAGAGTGTGATCAGCGCGATTGTTCCTCTCCTTGGCTCAGCACGATCATTAACGTTACTGAAAGCCATGTCCTCAGATGTCGTGGAGAGACGTAAGACTGTTTGCCCCGAACACTAAATGGCCCCATTGTTGCACTGCCATGCCCGGCGGTTTGGGGTTTGGGAGTTTCTCCCTCGCTGCCAGCTGTCTCGGTGTGTAGTTCCCAGCAGACCCCTCCCGGGGCCTCGCAGGCGGCACACCGCCCGCCTCCACACCGTTCCTCTTCCTCACTCTGGAGCAATGGTTCTCAGCAGGGGGCGATTTTGCCCCCCAAGGACATTTGGCAATGTCTGGGGACATTTTTGGTTGTCACAAGGGGGGTGGGGGTGCCACTGGCACCCACCTCGTGTTTAGAGACCAGGAATGTTGCTAAACACGCTACAGGCGCAGGACAGCCCCACGGAAACCAGTGATCCGGCCCAAGGTGTCAGTGTGCTACGGTTGAGAAACACCTTCCAGATGCCAGAACTAATTGGAAAAGTCAACAAGAAGTCATGATAATTGTCTGTTTTACTTTTCTGGATCAAGAGGGAGAAGGAAAGGCAGGGGCCTGTTGGAGCTGCAAGGCCACATGGTAGGACACAGATTCTGGAAGATCCTGGCTGCCTCAGGCACCTCCTCCCCACTCCACCAGCCGCAGTCGCTGGCTTCCAAGGACAAGCCCCAAGCGACTCAGCAGGAGGCACCAGGGCCCAGCACTCAGTAGGTGCTCAGTGAATGTCTGTCAGATTAGATTGCACCCAACGCACCTATTAGGTACCCCATTGTGGGTAGCACTGATGAGACATTGGAGGCAAGACAGCAGACACAGAAGGGGGCCATGAAACCAACCAGTGAGTTTGGGATTCAGCAGACCCACCCCAGTAACTGGGGAAATGGGGGCTGGCCATGCTGGGATCCTGTCCCAGTGGGACCAGCCATTTTACCACCAAATCACTTCTAGCTCCTCCCCACCACCCACAGATACCCTGTTTGCCTGTCACATAAAGGAGATTTTCCCCAAAGTGGTTTAGCCAGAACCGGCAGGGCCCTGCCCTGCGTTGCGATAGGAGGAGCCTGGCTGTTGCCCAGCAGTGTTCAGGAGGGACCCAGGTGTGCTGGAGCTGGAGGGTGAGGTATGGACATGCTTTATTCCACTTTGCATGACTTCAAGGCTTTGTTACTTTATTACAAAAGTCACTGTAGACATACCTGGAAACGCGTGGAAGCAAAAAAGAGAACAGAACTTGCAAATCCCACCCTTTCAGAGAAGACAATTCAATTTTGTTGTGTGAACTTCTATGCACGTATGAATGTGGTGTACGCATTTTGATGAAAACCAGGTGTGCGTTTTGCTGCCGAAGGCTTTGTTTAAGGAGCCTGGGAGTGGAGAGGAGGTCTTGAAAGAAGGGGACTCCTGAAAGCACTCCACGGGGACACTGGCCGTGCCTGTGATGAGGGTGACCAGGTGGATTTAACCGGGTGCTTGCTCTGTGGAACCTCCCAGAGTAGCCCCAAATCCAGGGATACGGAGACCTAGCTGGCAGGACACTTTTCTCCAGGATCCACAGCCCCTTCCTTCCTTAGGCCCTGCTCTGCCCCACAGGCTGACGCCTCTCCTCTTGCCAGGCCTCTGTCAGCTGGTACCCATCCTATTGACGGCGGTGTGGGACTGGCCAAGAGACCCGTAGGGCTCCCGAGGCCCCTGGGCTCCAGGGGCCGTTTCAGTCCCTTGGGCCTCAGGGCCTTTCCTGTGGGTATGGCTATCCATTGGGAGCAACAAAGAGAACAATACCTGCCCACAGGACTTGTGCCAGCGAGATAAAGGACCAAGCTGGCTGGCAGTCACCGGCCAAAGCGAGCTGGGGCTCTCAAGAGAGGTCGCAAGGACAGTGGCTTTCACATCCTTCTCAGCCACAGAATTGTAGTAAAATAGAATCGCATGTGAAACCCCGAAATAGGAGAGGGACAGAAGTGGAAGAGCTCCAGGCGAAGCAAAGACAGGTGCTCACTCGCTCAGTCCTGTCCTCTGGGTGATGCACCTCTGAGCAACCCAGTTTTAAGATTTCCTCATTATGCCACAGGCCAGGTTGGAGGGCCAGGCTTGGAGAAACTGGGAAGTTCAAGAGCCTCCTCTTGCTCCTCCTCAGACCCACTGAGGCTCCCCCGGGACCCGCTTCCAGGATGGGTGGGGCACCTAGAGGCAGCCAGCATTGCGTTCTGTCTGGCTTGACCTTTCTTCTAGGTTAAAGGATAAGTGGGAAGAGACTCCAAGGCTAGACGGGGCCAGCCCTGTCCCAATTTCCCCTCAGTGGGTTCTCTTGCTCACAGACTGAGGAAGAACCGTGACTCACTTCCTGCCTCTCTGGGTCTGACTGCAGAAGTATTGTTCTTTCCGTGGGGGCTGCGCTGGTGGGGCTACCCCCGGGAGTCAGCCCCCTGTTGGAGAAAGTTCCCAGTCCCAGGCTTGTCTCCCCGCTCAGCTTTCAGGACCCCCATTCTTCCCCAAGCTTCTGGTGTTTGCAGTAGTTGTAAGGGTGCCCAAATGGTACACTGAATACTGTCTCCATCTTAAAGGGGTAAATTGAGGCTCAGATATTAAGCAATGTGTCTAAGCGGCATAAAATAGCGCAGCAGGGATTTGAACCCAGGTTTGCCGGCTGACGTGTCACATAGTGAGTCATTAGGAGTGTCCCTTAACATCTCTTGCCGTCCTTTCATCCTGTGTAAAACATAGAGTGACACATAAAAGGTACCTAAAGGAAAATAAATGTATTACATCCACCTCCTGGGGCTTGCTGTGAGGAAGAAGTGAGTTACATGGGAAAAGCTTAGAACAGCACCTGGCTCTTAGTAACCACTAGGCTGTGTTCGTTTTTGTCGTTATCCTCAAGCCCGTGTGAAGGAGGCCACTGGCTAATAGGGTGCTGCCAGGTTATCTCCCAGTGAGCAGGAAGGGATGGGCAGAGACCGCTCTGCGACCTTCGAATAACCTAGCCTGGGGAGCTCTTGGCCACGTTTCCCCTCTTGTCTTTCACAGCGCGGGCTGGGGCAGCCTCGCCAAGTAGCACAGACGTTTTCTAGGGCAGGGACCCAGGGACGGAGCCGAGTTGGCTGGTATATTGCAAGTCCTGGGATCCAGGCTCTGCTAAAGCCCTACGCACGTCTTCCGGGCTCTGAGGCCTGCTCCTTTGGGATCTAGGGCAAATTATTTAAACTTTGTACACCTCAGTTTCCTTATCTGTAAAATGGGATTACCGTCATCTTGAAAGGATTATGTGGATTAAATAATGTACATAAGAAGGAGATAATGTGAAGTGAGTGGCCTGCTGCCCGGCAGTCACTTAAAAGGCAGTGGGCTTCCCGTTCTGCTTATCCACCTGCCTACAACGATTCACATGCAAACAAGATCTTGGCTCCTCCAACTGTAGGTCCCGAGGTTGGCTGGCCGCTGGGAAGTTCAATCACAAGTGGGGTGCCCCAGATCCGTCATCCAGGCCCTAGCCCGGTAGTGCCCAAACTCACGGCTCGGGAGTGGGAAGTCGGGAAAGAGGGCCAGCTGCCCCAGGATCCAGCCGAGACTGGGCTCCCAGCGGCTCCTCCAGCCCTTCCCGACTCAGGCCGACGGTTCCGAGTTCGGGTCTCCGCGCCTCCCGCCGGAGGAGCTCGCGGCGCGAAGAGCCGAGCCCGGGGCGCGGGCAGTGGGGCCTGGGGGACGCGCCGGGCGGCCGCGAGGGCTTTGAGATCGCCGGCCCCGCTTCCTGCTCGCCCGTAGCGTGAGCTGGAGGCAGCAAGCGCCCCAGAAGGCCGTAGGGCCGCCGCTGGGGGCTCAGTGCTCCTCCTTGAACGCGGGCCGGGACGGCATGGGCGGCGCGGCGGCGGCGGCGGCGGCGGCGGGACGGAGACAGCGGCCGGGAGCGCGGAGGTGGCGCCGCGCGGGGGAGGGGCGCGGCGGCGGAGGAGGAGGAGCCGGGGCCGCCGCGGCTGACAGCGGCCGGAGTAAACAAGCCGCGCTGCCGCGGCCCGGCCGCTGCCCCCGCCCGCGCCGGAGCCCGAACCCAGGCCGAGCCCTGCCCTGGTAGCCGGCCGGGCCGAGGCCGCGCCGCCGCGCCGCCCGCCTCCGCGCGGTGACGCTGCTGCCGGGCGCGGGGAGCGCGCGGAGCTCAGGCCCCGCCGCCGGGCTCTCTGCTCGGCCGAGGGGCGCCCGAGCCGCCGCGCCGCTCGCCTGGAAAAGTTTCCCCGCCCGGGCTCCCCAAGGTAAGCGGCGAGGGCGCGTGGCCTGGGGAGCAGGACTCGGGTTCCGGGGAGCCGCCGGACTGGGCCCTCCGCCGGGGGAGCCCACCTGAGCGCGCGCCCGCGTTGGCTCCGGCCCTGCTCGCGCCGGTACTTTTCCGCTGGGGCCGGGGCGAGCCCTCTGACCTCAGGAAGCGCCGCGGGGCCCCGCAGAGGGCGGGATGGGGAGAGAATTCCAGAGGCACCGGGCGCTCCCGTCCCCACGCCGTCCCCCAGGGGTCGCCGCCGGCTCGCCCCCTCCGCGCCTGAGGAGGGAGGACCTGCTGTTGTTGGGGGCGCGCGGGGTGGTTCCCGGCGGGGGCCTCAGCCTCGCCCGCACACCTGGGCGGCCGGAGACTCAGGTGCGGGACCGGCGACGATGGGAGGCCGGCTCAGGTAGGTGCTGGGACCGCCTCCCGCGGAGGCCTGGCGGAGGCCCCCGCTGCTCGCGCGAGGTGGCTGGACTGAGGGGCGGCCTGCTTGCCAGACAGGTCTGACAGCAGTCCGTCAGGTCAGAACCTGCTTTCCCTTAGTCCCCTGCTTCCTTGACCCTGGGGGTGTAGATCCTCTTTCTCTGGAGAGCGCTGGGGTCTCTGACCTGGGCAGTAGGATAGGAATCGGGGATGTGGCCTAGTGAGGGCTGGGCAGCTGCCGGCCAGGTGTGTACACGGCACAGGAGAGTAGTCAAGCCTAAGCCTAAGCCTACTCAAGCACAGTGGCCCCAGCCTTACTATTTACTATAATTGGGCCTCCACGTAAGATTTGCTTTGCTTTTTTTTTTTTTTTAAAGGATTCTGTGGCTTTAAAAAAAAAAAAAAAAAAACAACTTTGAAAATTTCTGGTTTAGCAGTTTTTACCACCAAGGAAACTGAGGCTCAGAGAGGAAGTGACTTATCTAAGATCACTCAGCAAATGTGAGTTGAGTGGGGACTAGAGATCAAAATTTCAGGGGAGCCTTTAAGTGTCTGTAACAGGACCTGGCTCGGTTGGTAGGAGAGACCGGAAGGAGAGACCGGATCGGGTTTCCCAGGCAGCCCCGTCTGCGCCAGACCCCCAGTGCCTGGGAAGCGGCAGCAAACCTGAGGGTAGGCTCCGTTTGGGTGCCTTGGCTGTCCGTGTCCGGAGGCTCCTGGGGCTGGTGAAAGAGTGCCCACAGCTCTCTCCGGCCACAGCCGGGAGCCACGTCCCATGCGAGAGGGCATCGTGGAAGGCTAGAAATACAGCGAGAACTGGGACTCAGAGGGTGAGTCAGAGTCTGGGATGGGGGTGGGGAGAAGCCCATTCATTCATTGTTCTCAGCATCTGCTCTTTTGGGAAATGGGGGTCCCTGCCGAGGCAGGGCTGCTGGGGGGTGGCGGGCACCTCGGCTCTGTGGAAGCCATGTCCTCCCCACCCTGGCTGGGAACGTGGGCATAGTGAGCACGCCCTTGCTTGGGGATTGCTCAGTTGTGCCTGAAGCCTGCTTTCTTTCCGGGTGCTGCAAGGTAATTAAATAGTTGGTTGATCACCTTTAACGCCACACAGCTGCCGCTCCACCCACACTGGGCCAGACCCAGATGAGCCAAGTCTTAGTTTGGCGGTTCCAGCAGGCTCGCAGCACTGTGGTCAGGGGGTGACTTTGCATGACATCTGGACCCTAGAAGCAGTCATCATGGTGGCAAGGAGGGGAGAAGAAGCCTCCTTCCCATCTGTCTCTGCCCCCAGGGCCCCCGTGTCCTCTGTTAACTGAGGGGCTTTGGGTCCCTTCACCCCCTAAGGCCAGCAGCCTGGCTGCCCAGCCATTGCTTCGACCAGCTTCCTGGAACTTGGCTGCCCAAGGCATCCTGCGGCTATGGCTTCCAGGCCTGTCCCCAGGAACCCTGTGGACTCTGCTCCTCCGGCGTGAGGAGCTGTGTTGTGGATGTCTCCTGCCATCAGCTGTCAGGTTATTTTGGTGTAAACTGAAAATACTCCAGGAATAGCGTGCTGAGTCCCCCCAGCCTGAACAGCGGGGCTGCAGCCAGAGCAGACGTGCCGCTGGGGAGGCCGGTTGTGGCTGAGGGCAGCCCCGGGGAGGTGAAGGGCTCTCAGGAGGGAGCCCGCCTGCCCAGCTCACAGGGCCCCAGGTGAGCCACGGGAGCAGTGGGGGCGTCCTGGGCACTGTGAGCAGTCCCTGGCACGGAGCTGGGATCTCCCCCAGTTTGTCCCCACCCCAGGAGCTCGGCTTCTGGCTAGTGGGGGCACTTTGTGGGGACAGTTATGTGGCCCCTGGCAGAGAGGTCCTGCTGTCTGTTTGCTGAAGGAGGAAAAACAACACGAGGTCTATTGATTCAGCCTCACCTTGGTGCTCCTGGCTCAGCAGCCAGTGTTTGCCCTGGCTTCCCCGCTCGGATTACGCAAGGCTGGTGGGCGTGGAGTGAGCAGGGGGGCTGCTGGGGGCCTCCAGGCCCAGGCCGGGCAGGGCCGGGCGGCCCCGCGTTCCCCAGGAAACAGTAAAAAAGAGCCTGGGCCCCTGACTTTGATGGTGGCCGAGGGTCTGGGTCATAGAGGGAGGGGAAGCCACTGCGATCCCCATGCTTAGCCCCAGAAGCCCCCATCCCACCTAGGGTCACCCCGCGTTTCTTCCCAAGGGCTGTGCTTTATTGCAAATAGCTCTGGGGCTGGGTCCGCGGGGCTGAACCACGAAACCCTAGTGAGAGCTGTGTGGATGCCGCCTGTTAAGAAACTTTAAGAAGCCAACGTTTTATTCCTGTATAAAATATACCCAGGTAACTTGGAAAGCATACAGGGACACAAAGAAGAAAAGCAGTCCTCGTAATTCTCACCATCTTGAGAGAACCATTGTTAACGTTTTAGTGTGTGTCCAGATTTTGTTTTCTGGTTATATATAAACATAACATGTATAAATAGTTTTTGGAAAACAAAATGGAATCGTGTGTACATACTGGTTTGTAATCCTTCTTTTTACTTTGATTCTAGTGAGCATTTATTCAGTGACTCAAGCCTTGATATATTTTTTAAAGATTTTATGTATTCAGTTTTAGAGAGAGGGGAAGGGAGGGAGAAGGAGAGGGGGAGAAACACCGCTGTGTGAGAGAGACACTAATTGGTTGCCTTTTGCTTGCCCGCACTGGGGACACGGCCCAGGCGTGTGCCCTGACTGGGAGTGGAACCAGCGACCCTTCCGCTCTCAGGCCGGCGCTCAGTCCGCCGAGCCACACCCGCCAGGGCCCGCCTCGACAGTCTTCATCCCACTTCCCTCTTCCTGTGCGGGGAGAGGCTTGGGGGCTGCGTGTGCGGAGCGGCCCCCGCGCCCATCTAGCCGGCCGACCTTGGGGGGCTGGGCATTCGGCCCTCTCCCCCAGAGCCTCTTTCTGGCCTGTGTGGAGTCGCGCGCGGGCGGGAAGGCAGCTTCCGGCCGTGGCTGCGGGACTGACGCTCTCCCGCTTTTCCTCCCTTGTCCCCCGCAGAGCCGGCGGCCCTCATCCTCCCGCCACAGCCCTGCCCGCCTCGGCCCCATGCCCCCACCAGTCAGCCCCGGGCCACAGGCAGTGTGTTGGCACGTGAGCGCCAAGGCCCTGTGACCAGGCCAAGGAGACGCGGGCTCCTCGGTCCCAGTCCCCTCTCCCCCCCATGGAGCTGAGGCCCTGGTTGCTATGGGTGGTTGCAGCAGCGGGACCCTTGGTCCTGCTGGTGGCTGAGGCCCACGGCCGGGAGGTCTTCACCAACACCTGGGCTGTGCATATCTCCGGAGGCCCGGCTGTGGCTGACCGCCTGGCACGCAAGCATGGTTTCCTCAACCAGGGCCAGGTAGGTGCTCTTACCGCCTGCTGGCCTGGGCCTAGCACATAACGGGGGGCGGGCTGAGGAGGGCAGGGGTTCTGGCACTGGGAGCAGGAGCTGTGGGGCTTGTGTTCTCAGGGAATGTTCTGGGTGGTCAGGGGATGCGGGCAGTGGCTTGGCCTGTCTGTGCCCAGAGGTTGCTCAGAGGGCCCGTGCAACCCCAGAAGGGGCAGTCCCGCTCAGTCCCCTGCCCCTTCTTGCTGCGTCCTGGGCAGGAAGCCGGTGCCCTACCAGCCCCTGCCATTGCATGCCTCCCCTGCAGCCTGCTGTCCACCTCTGGGGACTGACAGATGGAAAGCCCAGCTCAGTCCTCCTGCTCTGTTGCAGATCTTTGGAGACTATTACCACTTCTGGCATCGAGCAGTAACAAAGCGGTCCCTGTCGCCTCACCGCCTGCGGCACAGCCGGCTGCAGAGAGAGCCTCAAGTGAGTGAGCCCCGGCCCCCCCTGCTCTGCCCTCCCCTTCCTGCTCCCAGGGGTGCTTCTCTCTTCCTCTCCCTCCTCCGCCCACACCCGTCTCCCCCACCCCCTCGCAGGTCCGGTGGCTTCAGCAACAGGTAGCAAAACGGCGGACCAAGCGGGATGTGTACCAGGAGCCCACGGACCCCAAGTTTCCCCAGCAGTGGTACCTGGTACGTTGCTCCTTGGGCCCTGGGTCCCTCTCCTCAGGGGCAGCCATCCATCCACTGAGGGCTCCCGTAGGTGGGGGAGGCCGGCTTTGAGGCCTCTTCTCTTTCTTCCTCTTTCTGTCTGCTGAGCAGCCTCTCCCTAGCCCGTCCTGCTGAGCCTGGGGCGGGGGGGCCCTACCCTCCCAGAGTCCTTTACATTCCGACGGAGGCCAGGCCACCAGCGGCGGCCTGTCAGGAGCAGCGGTGGGTGGAGAAGGAGCTCTGGGGATGGGGAAGGGACCTTCCAGGCACCCTAACCTCACAGAGCCAGCCACATCTCCTAAGTGCTGGGTGACGGGGGTGGGTGTCTTGCAGTCTGGTGTTGCCCAACGGGACCTGAATGTGAAGGAGGCCTGGGCCCAGGGCTACACAGGGCGTGGCATCGTGGTCTCCATCCTGGATGACGGCATCGAGAAGAACCACCCGGACTTGGCAGGCAATTATGTGAGCGGGTGTGGGGGGTGGCAGTGATCCCTGGTGAGGACGTCTAGGGGTGGTCCCCTGCCTCCAGCACAGTTAGGCTGCCCCTGACAACAACCGTGTCCTTTCCAGGATCCTGGGGCCAGTTTCGATGTCAACGACCAGGACCCTGACCCGCAGCCGCGGTACACACAGATGAATGACAACAGGTCTGAAGCCACAGCCCCTGGCCTCTGCCTCCCTCTTGCTCTTCCACTGAGGAAGCAGGGCTGAGCCTGGGTGTGGACACGTGCCGGCTGAGAGGCTGACGTGCCTGATGCGGCCTTGGTCCTGCTGGGGCTCTGAGGGAGGGTTTGGTCAGAGCCAAGGTGGCCACATGCCAAGCAGAATGTGTGGGAGGGGACTGCGCCCACATGTAGGGCACAGGTCATAGGTGGAGGGCCTCGTGACCCTTCTCCTCAGGCTCCACCTGCCAGGCTCTTCCCACCACTAATGTCGTGCCCTTGGCCCTGCAGGCATGGTACACGGTGTGCAGGCGAAGTGGCCGCGGTGGCCAACAACGGCGTCTGTGGCGTGGGTGTGGCCTACAATGCCCGCATTGGAGGTGGGTGTAGGCCTTGGCCACCGTCTTTGGGAGGGCTCTTTGGGTGGGGTTTTGCTCTGCCCACTTTTCATCTGCCCTGTGCCTGCCACTTCCCCACTGTGGATCCTTTTGACCACATGACTGTTCCTCAGAAGTTCCTAGGAACTTGAAGAGCTGACCCACCAGTGCTGGGGTGGACGAATGTTTCTTAACAAGAGCCTCTCTGCATCCTCACCACCCACTCTGAGTCCTTACATGGCAGGCCTCGGTCACGACGCTCCTTTGGGAACCCAGAGACGTGTTCTGGCCTAGAACGTGTGGCTGAGAGCAGGCGTGTTTTTTCCCCCTCCCTGGCTCTTATCTTTGAGAGGAAGAGGCAGGCCAGGGAGATAGGGCTCTGGGTTTCCCAGCACCAGCCTCTCTCCTCCCCTGAGCATCCTCTGGGTGCAGGGCTAGATTGGCTCCAGGGGGTGCCCCTGGCAGCTGGGCCCCTGCAGCATCCTTCACCCCGCCCCCTCCGTGGCCAGGGGTGCGCATGCTGGACGGCGAGGTGACCGACGCGGTGGAGGCACGCTCACTGGGCCTGAACCCCAACCACATCCACATCTACAGCGCCAGCTGGGGCCCCGAGGACGACGGCAAGACCGTGGACGGGCCGGCCCGCCTGGCCGAGGAGGCCTTCTTCCGGGGAGTCAGCCAGGTGAGGCGGGCCCAGGCCCGGCCTCTGCGGGCAGGCCGCGTGCTCTGTTTTCCGTAGCCTTTCTTCCTTGTTTTTCTGTTCCTGTTTGTTTGTTGTATTTAATTTTATACAAAGTGTGTTCATTAAAGCGGTAAGGGACGAGATGAATAGAAAAGGAGAAAAGTAAATCAAAGTCACCTATGATTCCACCTTCTGGAGTCACCACTCTGAGCATTTTGGTGGTGGTCCAGGCCTGGTTTCTTTGTGCATGGACAGGCATATTAGCGTGTGTACCTGACCCGCCAGGGGAGCTGGGGGGTGGACAGAGGGTCTCTGGGAACGAGGCCTCGCCTTCCCAGTTTCCACCAGTGTCTCTTCCCGTCAGGCCTCCCCCAAATCCTGTTCTCGAGTGACCCCAGCCCACTCTGTCCACAGGGCCGCGGGGGGCTGGGCTCCATCTTTGTCTGGGCCTCGGGGAACGGGGGCCGGGAACATGACAGCTGCAACTGCGATGGCTACACCAACAGCATCTACACGCTGTCCATCAGCAGCGCCACGCAGTTCGGCAACGTGCCCTGGTACAGCGAGGCCTGCTCCTCCACGCTGGCCACGACCTACAGCAGCGGCAACCAGAATGAGAAGCAGATTGTGAGTCTCACCCTGGGTGGGGGCCGGGGAAGCGGGGCTGCCTGCTGGCTCTGCGCAGCCCCATCTGCGTCCCACATGCACGCGGCTGGGTGATACTGGCTCCGGCATCGTGGGGTGCAGGCTGGGGGCGTGGAGCCCCTGAGAAGTGCGGACTCTCCCTAAAGACAAACGTCGCTTTTAGTGACATCCAGCTTCCAGTGCTGTCCCCATGTTCCTCAGGAAACTGAGGCCCAGGAAGGGCCAGACATTGTCCTGTCCCTAGCAAGGCAGCCCTGGGACCTACGTGTCTTGGCCCTGGCTCACCACCTTTCCGGTGGTTCTCAGGGCCTGCAGGCAGAGGGAGGGCAGCCAGGCGGCCCCCCCGCCGGTCCCCTCCGCTCACCCCAGGCTCCACGCCATGTCCTCCCCGCAGGTGACCACTGACTTGCGGCAGAAGTGTACCGAATCTCACACAGGCACCTCGGCCTCTGCCCCGCTGGCAGCGGGCATCATCGCTCTCACCCTGGAGGCCAAGTAAGTGGTGGGTGCGGGAAGGGATCCCTGTCCCCACCAGCGCCCTCTGCAGGGCAGCCCTTGGTCTCCAGGCTCTCTGCCAAGAGTCTGAGCCCAGGCTCTCCCTCCCTCCTTTGTAGTAAGAACCTCACCTGGCGGGACATGCAGCACCTGGTGGTACAGACCTCAAAGCCAGCACACCTCAATGCTAACGATTGGTCCACCAATGGTGTGGGCCGGAAAGGTGAGGACAGAGTGGCTCCTTGGGCTGCGGTGGGAGTCGGTGGGGAGTGCTCTGTGCTTCTCAGCTGACCCCGCCTTCCCTCCCCACAGTGAGCCACTCCTATGGCTACGGGTTGTTGGACGCAGGTGCCATGGTGGCCTTGGCCCAGAACTGGACTACAGTGCCCCCCCAGCGGAAATGTATTATTGACATCCTCACTGAGCCCAAGTGAGCACTGGAGCCTGGCTGGGAGGGGGTGGGTGGGATCTAGGAGTGGCAGGGGGCGTCCTCGGGTCCCTCTGGGCCCAGCTGACAGGCCACCTTGGTGCTGTCTGCACAGGGACATCGGGAAGCGTCTGGAGGTGCGGAAGACTGTGACCGCCTGTCTCGGGGAGGCCAGCCACATCACTCGGCTGGAGCATGTTCAGGCGCGCCTCACCCTGTCCTACAATCGCCGCGGCGACCTGGCCATCCACCTGGTCAGCCCCATGGGCACCCGCTCCACTCTGCTGGCCGCCAGGTGCGTGCCCTGTACCCTGCGCAGCCCTCCCTCGCCCTTGAGCCTGCGTGCATGCTGGGCTTTTGCACATAGTCGGCCCAGACGGCCCCCGCCCACTCTCGGCCGGGCGCTGCAGGCGTTCCAGAGGGATGGTTTCGTCCTGTGGGGCTCCCCCATGTTGCAGGAATCCCTGATTCCACCCAGCAAATGCCACATCTGTGCGCCTTCCGTGTGCTGTGCCCTTGCATAGTTCCAGAAAGTTCTGGTTAAGAACATCTGGCCTATTGGGAATCAGTGCCAACAGGCATTTCCAGCCCAGTGGCCGGGTCGGTGTTGCCGAGGGAGGGTCAGTGCTGGGTTTGGTGCTCCCTGGCCGGGTCCCTGGAGGCCTCACACGGCTGTGTGCGCCCTGCTCCCTCAGGCCGCACGACTACTCTGCGGATGGGTTTAATGACTGGGCCTTCATGACAACCCATTCCTGGGATGAGGACCCCTCTGGCGAGTGGGTCCTGGAGATCGAAAACACCAGCGAAGCCAACAACTACGGTACGGGGGCCACTGAGGGCCGGGGCCCAGGGAGAGCCAGTGGGGTCTGGATGCCGGGGCCCAGCGTCGCTCACTCTGACCTCCTCGCCCACCTGGAACAGGGACGCTGACCAAGTTCACCCTCGTGCTGTACGGCACGGCCCCCGAGGGGCTGCCCACGCCTCCCGAGAGCAGCGGCTGCAAGACCCTCACGTCCAGCCAGGCCTGCGTGGGTCAGTACTGTACTGCGCTGTGCGGGTTTGGGGCCTGAGGCCGGGGGGATAGAGGGTGCCTGTCCCAAAGCCGTGCCCTGGGAGGAAAAGGGGTCTGAAGCCCTTGGGGTGACCCCGTTCTGGGGCTTGGCGCTCCTGGGGACTGTGGTGACGGGCCCTGGTCCTGGGGCCCCCCGGGCAGCGCGGCCGACACCTGCCTTCTCTCCCGCGCCGGCAGTGTGCGAGGAAGGCTTCTCCCTGCACGAGAAGAGCTGCGTCCAGCACTGCCCGCCAGGCTTCGCTCCCCAAGTCCTCAACACGCACTACAGCACCGAGAACGATGTGGAGACCATCCGCGCCAGCGTCTGCGCCCCCTGCCACACCTCGTGTGCCACATGCCGGGGGCCAGCCCCCACAGACTGCCTCACTTGCCCCAGCCACGCCTTCCTGGACCCTGTGGAGCAGATGTGCTCCCGGCAAGGCCAGAGCAGCCGCGAGTCGCCGAAGCAGCCGCCGCCCCTGACCCGGCCACCTCCGGAGGTGGAGGTGGAGCCACGGCCTCGGGCAGGGCTGCTGCCCTCACACCTGCCTGAGGTGGTGGCCGGGCTCAGCTGCGCCTTCATTGTCCTGGTCTTCATCACTGTCTTCCTGGTCCTACAGCTGCGCTCAGGCTTCAGCTTCCGGGGGGTGAAGGTGTACACCATGGACCGCGGCCTCATCTCCTACAAGGGGCTGCCCCCCGAGGCCTGGCAGGAGTGCCCCTCAGACTCTGAGGAGGACGAGGGCCGGGGCGAGAGGACCACCTTTATCAGAGACCAGAGCATCCTCTGACGAGTGCCCACCGCTGCCCCTTCAAGCCCGTCTCCTCCTTGGGCACTTTTTAATTCACCAAAGTATTTTTTTATCTTGGGACTGGGCTTGGACCCCAGCTAGGAGGCACGAGGGGCAGAGACAGCTTCCCACCCTACCTTTGGGCCTCCTGGCTTCCTGAGGGGGGGCCCCAGAACCAGCTGGGGGCAGGGGAGGGCCTCGCCCCACCCCTAGCACCCCCTCTGTGAGGAAAGGAGTGAAACCTTAGGGCAGCTCTCCAAGGTTGTCCAGTCCTCAGCCAGAGTACCCTGCGGAGTAAAGAGGGGAAGCCCTTCTCTCGGGATTCCTGACCCGGTTGCAGCTCTGGCTTCTTCCCTGTCCCTCTAAAGCAATAACGGTCCCCATCCAGGCAGCAGGGAGGCTGACCAAGGGGCAGGTGATGGAGGAGGCCACCTCTTCAAGGGCTTGTGCATCCCCGACAGCGCCCCCACCTCCGATGCGCCTCAGGCAGAAGCGGTGATGGAAGGAAGGGACCAAGGCGAGGCAGGTGCTTCCAGGGTGTGTGTGTGCACGCGTGTGTGTCCCTTTGCTCACCACAGCTGGCGGCCCCCTGAGCGAGGCTGGCCCCGCCAAGCCCCACGCTGGCGTCCTGACCACCCTCCCCTCCCGCCGGGGCCCAAGTCCCTGTTTTCTGAGCCCGGGGCTGCCTGGGCTGTTGGCACTCACGGCCTCGGAGCCCCTGGGTGGGTGGTGGGGAGGGACGGTGGCCCATCCGGCCTCTCCCGCCTCCCACCCGATGCTGCTTTCCCCTGTGGGGATCTCAGGGGCTGTTTGAGGATATATTTTCACTCTGTGATTACTTCACTTTAGATGCTGATTTTTTTTTTTTTTTGTATTTTTAATGGGGGTAGCCCCTGGACCACCCACCTTCCCACACCCACTTTCCACCCTGCTGTTCCCCTGGCTGCCCTGGCCCTGAGGTGTGGGGGCTGCAGCATGTGGCTGGGGAGAGAGAGGTAGCTGAGCCCCAAGTCCTGAGGAGGCTGGCCAGGGGCGCCCTTGGGAGATTGCAGTGGGAGGGGCGGCTGTTGTCCTTGTTCCAGATGGGGCTGGTCGTGCCAAGGGCTCATGGGTCACTGGTTCTCCAAGTGCCGGGGTGGGCAGGCGGTGGCACCGTGCCCCCTCCAACACTGTGCCCTGGCGGAGAAAGCACTGGCCTGGCCTGCCCCCCGCAAGTTCCGCTCTTCTGACGTGCCTTTTGCACCCCTCCCAGTAGGACAATCAGTCCCCTTCTGTTTGGGAGCCCCCTTCTTTCTCTCCCCAGCCCCTCCTGGCACCCAGCCACTTGCCCAGGGGTGCCCCCTCCCCGCCCCCTTGTGGCCAGCCCGGCGGGTTTTGTAAGATACTGGGTTGGTGCACAGTGATTTTTTTTTTCCTTGTAATTTAAACAGGCCCAGCATTGTTGGTTCTATTTAATGGACACGAGATAATGTTAGAGGTTTTAAAGTGATTAAACGTGCAGACTATGCAAACCAGACTTGGTCTCCAGTGTGGTGGTACTGTTCTTCCCTGGTCCCTGGGGCTGCATCCGGGGGGGCGGGGGCGGGGGTGGGGTGGGGACTAGATAACCCTGAGTGATGTCTACCTGCCTCGAGATGGGCCCAAGTCAGGACTGCAAAGTCTGTCTGCTGAGGGGTTCCTCTCAAGGGTGTCCAACCCGCTGCCCATGGGCCGCAGGCGGCCCAGGATGACTATGAACACGGCCCAACACAAAATCGTAAATGTACTTAAAACTCTTTTTTGGTCATCAGTTTTCGTTAACGTTTGTGTGTTTAATGTGCGGCTTCAGACCACTCTTCTTCCAGTGTAGCCCAGAGACGCCAGAAGGTTGGACAGCTCTGCTTCAGGGAGCTGCTGGAGATGAGCCCCAGGGGGTGGGTCAAGTGGGGCACTTCCACCCCCACAGGCCTGGTCTCCAGCAAGGTGGACAGTAACAGCCTGTGTCCCCGTTGCTCAGGGTCCCCCTTGGCTGAAGGAAGTGGCCTGGCCACCAGGTGCAGGGCTGAGGCCCACGGCGGGGCCAGGAAGACCAGGGTGCTCTTGCTGGGGAGAGCCCGAGCCCCAGCTCAGCCAACTACCTCTCCACTCCCCGACCCCACCC
Organism: Pteronotus mesoamericanus; assembly: GCF_021234165.1. NCBI lineage: Eukaryota > Metazoa > Chordata > Mammalia > Chiroptera > Mormoopidae > Pteronotus > Pteronotus mesoamericanus. Next base: position 1,616,461 of record NW_026555165.1, on the reverse strand, counting down.
TTCAGGTCTCCCTGGGACTGAAGCCCCCCGCCTGGGCTAGGCAGGGGTGGCTGTCCGCCAGGACCAGTGTGTGAGAAGCCGGCCCCTCCTAGGTAGATTGACTTGGAAGTTTTATTGAAATGGAGCCTGGCCCTGGAGTTCTCCTCCGGGAGCCCCTGGGGTGCCGAGGACCTGGTCTACGCTCTCTTTCGCTCTTCTGGGGTCACTGGGCTACTGCTAGGACTGCCCACCTGCCACCAGATCCCCAGGCTCAGAGGCCCAGCGCCTGCCTGCAGCCTCTCCCTGTGCTTCCCCCTCCAGAAGGCACCCTGGGGCCGCTCCCTGTCCCCACCCCAGGCCCTAGGGAGTGCTTGCCCAGGCTGCCCTCTGCAGGGCCATTCTTCCCCGGCCCCTCCTCCCTTCCGTTTCCGTGGCTGTGTGGCTGTGGCTGGGCAGGGGGGCCGGCAGGCTTGGGGGCTACCGCCCGCCCCTTCCCCTCAACGGCCCGCCCCAGGGCCTGAGCTAACTGAAACCGTGGGAGGAGGAAGCACCGAATCAGGAACTGGCCATTTGGCTGGGCCTAAGTCGGTCCTCTGCGGGCCCCTGGAACAGCTGCCAGAGTGGTGAGTCCGAACTCCTGCCCGAGGCCCAGGAGGCCGAGGGCAGTGAGCGGTGACCAGAGAGCAGGGGCTGGGGCCCAAAAGGCGCACACCGGGCCGTGGAACAGGGTGGGGCAGGGGTGGCCGCAGGGGCAGGGCCCAGGCTGGGGCTGCCTGGGGCCCAGGCTGGGGTACCCCTGGGATGGGTGCTGGGTGGAAGGGAGGAGACTCTCAGTGGTTCTGTTCCAGGACTGGGAAGGGATCCCTGGCGCCAGGCCTTTGCCTGAGACACAGGAAGCAGAGTCAGCCCCTGGCAGGGTGGTGTTTTGCACCTGAGGCGGCATTTCTGCAGGACTGGCCCCAGCCCCGCTCAGTCTGCAGCTTCTCTCGGTCCTCAGCCCCCAGCCTCCGTGCCCTAGTCCTCTGGCTGCAGCAGCAGCTGCCTCCCCCACCTGCGGCCTCTCCTTTCTCTGTCCCCAGGACAGCACTATGGGCTTCTCTTCGGAGCTGTGCAGCTCCCAGGGCCACGGGGCAGTGCAGCAAATGCAGGAGGCTGAGCTCCGGCTGCTGGAGGGCATGAGGAAGTGGATGGCCCAGCGGGTCAAGAGTGATCGGGAGTACGCAGGGCTGCTGCATCACATGTCCCTGCAGGACAGCGGGGCCCAGAGCCGGGGCGGCCTCGACAGCCCCATCAGCCAGGTGGGGTTCAGTGGGGTCTTAGGCCTCCTCACCCCAAGAATTCCTGGGGGTTCCAGGGATATCTGTCTGTCCCATCTTTCCAGAAGACCCCTGGGGAGGGCTAGAGCTCGGGCAGTCCCAGTTCCGGAGCTCCCTTGCCCTGTCTCACGCATCCCATGCTGCAGTCCTGGGCAGAGATCACCAGCCAGACGGAGGGCCTGAGCCGGTTGCTGAGGCAGCACGCGGAAGACCTGAACTCCGGGCCCCTGAGCAAGCTAAGCCTGCTTATTGGGGTGCGGCAGCAGCTGCGCAAGACCTACAGCGAGCAGTGGCAGCAACTGCAGCAGGAGCTAACCAAGGTGGGTGGGCAGGCGGGCATCCAGGGCCTTCACCTGGCCACTTCTACCTACGCTTTGCGCTAAGAGGGCTGGTTTTGTACAAGAGCCCCTTGATTCACAGGAAAGTGGAAGTCCTGACCGCAGGCCTGCCCCTGCAGCTTCCTTTCCTACCTTCCTGGGCTGGCCTACAGCAGGACCTCCCTGTGCATTTTCTGTCACCCTACTGCGTGCCTGGGCAAAGCTCTCGGAGTACAAGGATGAGTGGCCCATCCATTGCCAGGGGAGCACAGATCCACAACGCACAGCCTGCAGGGCACCAGCTGGCTCTGGGAGCTGAGAGGCAGTGGAACGAGGGCCAGTCTGTCTGCTTGTGGCCCAGGTGGGCTCCCCCCCAGGGTCCCAGAGACACCGCAAGGCAGCAGGGGGGGGCCCCAACACAGAGGTTAAAAACTGGAGCTGCAAAGTCAGCCTGTCTGCGTTTGAATCCTGCCCAGCTCCTCGGTTTAGAGGCTGTGTGATTGGAGCTATTTATCTGAGTGGTCCAGCCTTCTAACTCAGCAATTTTTAACCAGCGTGTTGCAAGAACTTTTGAATGTTTAGTCACGGACAGTGATCTCTTTTCCCTTAGATTTTCAAAGAAAAAAATGGCAACAGCCAACACAACAATAGCTGTTGGTGTGAATACCCTTTTCTGAACCATAAATATATAGGTCATATAATAGAGTTACATCTTATTGGCCGCACCACATAATAAGATGGCATCTGATTGGTTAGTTCTTGGTATCAGAAATGCATACAAGTATAGGCACCTGATTTTTTAAAAAGTCACTGGAGTAAAAAGGGTAGGTAATTACTTTTTTGTTGTTAATTAGTCAAAATTATACCTTTTTTTTTTTTTGGCTGATCAACAAAAAATATTTTTTGGTGTGCTGCAGAATTTTAGTAATTAGTGCCAGGAGAGGAAAAAGGTCGAAAATCGCTGTTCTAATTCAGTGTGTTGGTTGGCCCCCTGCACCCCCACTTCCACCAGAGCAAAACCTGGCCTTGCGCAGACCTACAGCGGCCCCTGGTGGCCAATGTGTATCCACACGGCTCTCTGCCCAGAACCTTCTCTAAACACAGGGCGAGCAAGCCTCTTGTCACAGGTGCTTTTACTGGCACACAGCCACACCCATTTGTTCTCAAGTTACCTATGGTTGCTATAGAGCTGCCATGGCAGAGCTGAGTAATTGGGACAGAGCTGTACGACTGATATGCCTAAAATGTTTACCAGTTGGCCCTTGAAGGAAAAAGCTCCTCTATAGCCTCTACGTTGAGCTCAGTTACAGATGAGGAAACTGAGGTTCAGAGAAGAGGGATGCAACTGGCCCAAGAGTATCCCAGTACCTAAACGGGGGGCTTGGGATGCGAACTCTGGTCTTGATTGTCTGTTGTCCCTGCCACCAGGAACATCATTCGTAGGACTCAGCACCAAATGATGTGGGGCCCTTGTGAAAGAATTAGTGAGAATCTCAAGGTGGCATCAACAGAGCATTATACCAAACACAGAGGCCTTCTAAGTGTGGAGCTCTGTGCTCCTGCAGCTGGGCCCTGCCTGCTGACAGGCCCCCCTCGGGGCCCAGGAGGGGCAGCTGCAGCCTCCCCCAGACCCCAGGGGCTTGTCCTCAGTCCAGCTTCTCTGACCCCAGAGGTCAGGCCCTTCCTGGAGGATGGACTTAGGTGTGCGGCCCTGAGGACCTGCTGACCCACACTGCCTCTCCTCTCTCCCCAGACCCACAGCCAGGACATCGAGAAGCTGAAGAGCCAGTACCGATCCCTGGTGCGGGACAGCGCCCAGGCCAGGCGCAAATACCAGGAGGCCGGCAAAGGTGCGTGCCTTCCCTCTAACCTGTCCGCAGGTGCCCAGGGTGGGGTGCGGGGGGCCGCCCAGGCCTCTGTACTGTCACCCACCCCTCCCCTTCCCTTAACCTGGCAGACAAGGACCGTGACAGGGCCAAGGATAAGTATGTGCGCACCCTGTGGAAGCTCTTTGCTCACCATAACCGCTACGTGCTTGGCGTGCGGGCCGCGCAGCTGCACCACCAGCACCACCACCAGCTCATGCTGCCCGGCCTGCTCCAGTCGCTGCAGGACCTGCACCAGGAGATGGCGCGCATCCTGTGAGCCCACGGCCCCGCCCGCCCCGCCACAGCCCCATCGCCCTGCCACTGCGCCCAGAAAAGTCAGTCCTTAGAAGGGATAGTCGTAGAGAATGTATGAGAACGGGCCCTGAGCCAAGGATTGGAGCCAGCCCGTTTATATCTGAATTACATTATTTGGGGGCCCTTTTTTGCAGGGGTTTATTGTAGTTATTGAGCGCTGTCCTAGGCTCTGGGATACAGCAGAGAAAAAGGCAGATAAAAATATCTGTCCTCTAAGATCGTTCATGTCAGGGGAGAGAGTCAGTAAGTGAAATAAGAAAGCCCACTAGAGGTGATAAGTGCTATGGAGAAAACTAAAACGAAAAGGGGATTGGGGGGGTGCAGCCTTCAACAGAGCATCTGAAAAAGCCTCGGAGGTGCAGGCCTGAACCAGAGGATACTGGGAGAAAGCCAGAGCAGCCGTGCAAAGGCCCTTGAGGCAAGAGAATGCCTGAAATCAGGCAAAGCCAGGACGCCGGTGTAGCCTGTGCAGAGTCAGGGGAGGGCCGGGTCAGCCATGAGGCGGGAGGCCAGGCTTGGGGACTGCTGGACTGTAGAGGGCCCAGCAGGCCCTTGTGCGGACTTTGGCTGTGTTGAGACTAGACCTCAGGGGACAAGGACAAGGGCAGGGAGGACCAGACAGGAGGACAGGAGGCTACATTAATAACTCAGACCACAGCCCGTAGCCACTTAGACCCACGGAGGAGAGATGTGGTTGGGTCCAGGATGTGTTTTGAAAGCAGAGCCAGTGGGATTTCTTCATGGCCTGGAAGTGGGGTATGAAACGGAGGAGTCAAGGGTGACTCCCAGGGTTGAGAAGGCTATGGGAGAAGCGGGCTCAGGAAACAAGAAAAGTGATTCATTTTTCAACATGTGGTGTCCAACAAGAGGTTTCGAGTACGTAGATGAATACTTGAGAATGGCGCTCTGGGGTGGTGCTGGGACGGAAGATCCGCGTGTGGGGGTTACAGCGCATCGATGGCTTACGCCTGCGTCGGGCCGGCTGTCCAGGGCAGGCAGGCGTGTAGCTCACATTTAACCAGCACACAGTGTGTAACACTGTGCTCATCTATCTCACTGGGCCCTCAATGCGACTCCCAGCACCCCCATTGCACGCAGCAGGAAGTGAGGGTTGGGAGCTGGTCACTAATTTGCTTGTTGGTCATTTGGCTGGTAAATGAGGAAGTGGGGCTCAGTCCCATGGCCGACTCCCAACTCACAGTCAGGGGCCCCAAGCTTCCCAGCCGTGCCCGGGCCTGAGGCCCCGCTGACCCGGGGTCCCGTCTGCGGGTAGGAAGGAGATCCTGCAGGAATACCTGGAGATTAGCAGCCTGGTGCAGGACGAGGTGGCGGCCATTCACCGGGAGATGGCTGCAGCCGTTGCCCGCATCCAGCCTGAGGCCGAGTACCAGGGCTTCCTGCGACAGTATGGGTAAGCCCCTCCTTGCCCCTGCTGGGCGCCAGGGCTGCTCGCCTGTTCCCTGACGGGGCACTGTCCCCCCACAGGTCCACACCAGATATTCCACCCTGTGTCACGTTTGATGAGTCGCTGCTTGAGGACAGCGAAGCCCTGGAGCCCGGAGAGCTGCAGTTGAATGAGCTGACGGTGGAGAGCGTGCAGCACACGTGCGCGCCGGGGTCGGGGTGGGCGCCGGGCATCGGCAGGGTGCCTCTGAGAGGCCAGCTCTAACGCTGCCCTTCCTTCTGGCACAGGCTCACCTCAGTGACAGATGAGCTGGCTGCGGCCACGCAGATGGTGTTAGGTCGGCAGGAAGTGGTCACTCAACTGCAGCGCGAGCTCCGAAAAGAGGAGCAGAGCATCCACCCCAGGCAGCGGTGAGTGGGTCCCACCGATAGCGGCCTCCCACCTGCCCTCCCCACTGCTGGTTGCCAGCTGCAGGCTGAGCCCTCTCTCTCCCCCTCACCCGCCTGCCTGCAGGGTTTACCTGCTCAGCAAGAGGCAGGTGTTGCAGGAGGAGCTGCAGGGGCTGCAGGTGGCGCTGTGCAGCCAGGCCAAGCTGCAGGCCCAGCAGGACCTGCTGCAGGACAAGCTGGAGAGGCTGGGCCCCGGCGAGCCCCCACCGGTGCCGCTCCTGCAGGACGACCGCCACTCCACCTCGTCCTCGGTGAGTGCCCCACCGCCCACTGCGGCCACCCTGCAGGCGGGCCCAGGCCGCGCTCCTCACTCTCACCCTCCGCCTCCCAAGCCTGGCCACCTGCTGACGTCTGTCCCTGGCCTCAGGAGCATGAGCGGGAAGGGGGAAGGACGCCCACCCTGGAGATCCTTAAGAGCCACATCTCGGGAATCTTTCGCCCCAAGTTCTCGGTGAGTGGAGCCGAGCCAGGCCCACACCTCTGCCTCTTCTCCAAGTGGTGGGCCAGTGCAGGGGTCTCAGAAATGGGCCCCCTGGGTCCCTCCCACCGTGGTGTCCGGGCCAGTCACTGGGTTGCCCTGGGGAGAGAAGGCTCTGCCCAGCCTGCCCTTATTGGGTATCCAGGCGCAGATGCCTCCAGATCCTGCCTCCCCGACACCCCCTCCCTGGGCCACCACACATGCAAAGGCACCTGCAGCCTTGGTCACCCCACAGCTCTTCCTGCTCTGGGAGTGGCAGGGAGGCTGTGGCCTGGGGTGAACGGCAAAAGCTCCGTTTGGGACCAGCCGAGCCGGGCTTCCATCCCGGCTCTGCCCAGAGCGAGCCCGCTTTGGGGGCGTGCGGACGGCTCTGCCTGCCCCTCCAGGGTTTGGGAGGACTGAGGGTGTCATGCGACAGAAACCCCACTGGCCCCCAGTTGGCCTCGCGGCCTCCCCTGACAGGCGGGCTGAGTGACCCCTCTCGCTCCCCCCGCCCCTCCCCAGCTCCCCCCGCCGCTGCAGCTCGTCCCCGAGGTGCAGAAGCCTCTGCACGAGCAGCTGTGGTACCACGGGGCCATCCCACGGGCAGAGGTGGCTGAGCTGCTGACGCAGTCCGGGGACTTCCTGGTGCGGGAGAGCCAGGGCAAGCAGGAGTACGTGCTGTCGGTGCTGTGGGACGGCCAGCCCCGGCACTTCATCATCCAGTCTGCTGATGTGAGTGGGCCTGGAGCCCAGCCCTCCTGTCGTGGGGGGAGGGGGGGGCGCGGCGCCACCTTGCAAGGATCGAGGATCGCAGAGACCACCCGGTTCCAGCAACAAAGCAGGCCAAAGCCCTCAGGGCGGCTTCTCCCCTGAGGCGGGGAGCAGGCGCAGGGGGCACCCTCAGGCCGGGCCTTTCTGCAGGCCCTTCCGCCCTGCTGCTCTGCGTCCCCCCCCAGGGCTCAGGCCCCCGAGGCAGTGGAGGCTGCTCACCCCACGTGCCCCTGCCTCGCAGAACCTGTACCGGTTGGAAGGCGACGGCTTTCCCACCATCCCCTTGCTCATCGACCACCTGCTGCACTCCCAGCAGCCCCTCACCAAGAAGAGCGGTGTGGTCCTGAGCCGGGCTGTGCCCAAGGTGAGCCTGGGCCCCTCCTGTCCGCCCCGCCCCGCCCCGCCCCGCCCGCTCCGTGGGGAGCGTGGGTTCAGGCCCACAGAGTCACGGCAGGAGGGGCTTCCTACGGCCCCCGTCTCCGCACAGGGTCATCCACCTGCTAGATCTGGAGCATCAAGACCACTCCCATCCCGCAGGCTGGTGCTCACCCAGTTAGGTCCCCACCTGGTCCTCAAAGTCGTCTGATTATGATCCTGACGTGATCCAACCCCATTTTACAGACTAACAAACCGAGCCACCAAGGAATGAAAGGCGCAGCCTTGGCAGGGTGTTTTCAGTCCTTCGCAGGGCCCGGCACACCTTCCCTTCACTGACTTCTGACCCCCAAACCCTTCCTTCCCCAGGACAAGTGGGCACTGAACCACGAGGACCTGGTGTTGGGTGAGCAGATTGGGCGGGTGAGTTGAGTGCCCTGCTGGCCTCCTGGCTGCTCGCCATTCCCCTCACCCAGCTCCGCGACCAGCCCACACCCCAGCCCCACCGGAGCCCACCGCCGAGAGCTCTTCAGCCTCCCTGCCTTGGCCTGAGTCCCAGCGCATGCCCAACCCCCCTCCTGGCCACCACCATACACCACCCTCCAGGAGACAGGGAAGAGTCCCGGCCACTGGCACCCTCCGCCCGCCCCACTGGGCGCTGCCTCCTCAGGGGCCCTCGCGCGCCAGCAGTCGCACATAACAACATGCTGTGTCCACAGGACCTATAAAACACCTGCTTAGGAAGAAAGTCAGTTTCCTACCCACGACAAGTCTTTTCCAACCCGAGGGAAAGTGGCTTTTGGGTTTTCCATGTCCCTTCTCTTCGTGAACGTGGCAAGTCAGAGGGGACATCCCCTGCCTATGCCATGGGTCCTCACTCAGTTCCCAACCAGAGGGTACACCAGGGAGCTAGGATGGAACACGGAGTGGAGGGCAGGTGGGGACAAGGAGGACTGTCCCTTGACACAAGAGGACTGTGGTCCAGGGCAGAGAGTGGAAACCGAGGACTGTTTCAGGGGAACTTCGGTGAAGTGTTCAGCGGGCGCCTGCGAGTGGACAACACGCTGGTGGCGGTGAAATCCTGCCGAGAGACGCTCCCCCCTGATCTCAAGGCCAGGTTTCTGCAGGAAGCGCGGTAGGTGAAGAAGTGATGGTCACCGCTGGGGTCCCCACAGGGGGCTCCTCCGCGCATGGTGCCATGCAGAGTGCCGGATTTCCGTGGCGTCGTGTCATCCTCACAGACCCCGCACCGGGGCAGGGGGCTTATGGCTCAGTGACCCGCCTGAGGTCACACGTCCAGGCCTCCTGGCTGTAGAGGCCAAGCTTCCTTCTGCTGCCCTTTTCCCCATCGTCCCTCGGGTCCTGGGGCTGGGGAAAGATGTGCAAGTCCCCAAGCTGGGAGCCTAAGCAGCAGTGCCCTCCAGGATCCTGAAGCAGTACAGCCACCCCAACATCGTGCGTCTCATTGGCGTCTGCACCCAGAAGCAGCCCATCTACATTGTCATGGAGCTCGTGCAGGGTGAGCCCGGGGAGCCGCACTGCTGGCGTGGGGACCCAAGCCCTGCTGTGTTGGCTCAACAAGGCCTCCCCTTCGCCCACCCCCAGGAGGCGACTTCCTGACCTTCCTTCGGACGGAGGGAGCCCGCCTGCGAGTGAAGACGCTGCTGCAGATGGTGGGGGACGCGGCCGCAGGCATGGAGTACCTGGAGAGCAAGGGCTGCATCCACCGGTGAGCGAGGAGCCCCGGCCTCGTGCCGCCCAGCCCCCGGGACCCTGCCCAGGCTTGGGCTGTGCTGTCACCCAGCGCCCCTCAGCAGCAGGCCCAGTGCGCGCGCTGGGCTTAGCCTCTCCCCACGGACGGCGAGTTTTGTTCAGGGCTGTGTCTGGAGTGCCCAGCTCAGGTGGGCGACAGGTGCTGCATGGTGGATGGCTCCGCGAGCCCCTCCCCCGCCTGCTTTCCCCAGGGACCTGGCTGCTCGGAACTGCCTGGTCACAGAGAAGAATGTCCTGAAGATCAGTGACTTTGGGATGTCCCGGGAGGAGGAGGACGGGATCTACGCTGCCTCAGGGGGCCTCAGACAAGTCCCCGTGAAGTGGACGGCGCCTGAGGCTCTTAACTACGGTAACCTAACAACGTCAGGCCTCGCGTGCCAACCTGGGCCTTGTCCACTTTGGGCTGTGAGCCCGAGGCTGGACGCGCCTCCCAGACTGGTGGACGGGGTTGGCCCTCTCACGCCTCCTCGCCTCCTTGCAGGCCGCTATTCCTCCGAGAGCGATGTGTGGAGCTTTGGCATCTTGCTCTGGGAGACCTTCAGCCTGGGAGCGTCCCCCTACCCCAACCTCAGCAATCAGCAGACTCGGGAGTTCGTAGAGACAGGTAAGGCAGCCCTGCTGCACGGCAGCAGACTCAGCGCCGAGCTGTGGTCTCCGTGCCACAGGGGGACCCTTCCAGGTCCCCTCAGCTTCCACTCTTCCCACTGGGGCTGAATAAGAACAATCGGTCCTGTAGAGACCCCTGAGTAAACGCCTGTGGTGTGCCAGGCCGTCCATTACTTCACCTGCTCTTCACAACAGGGAGGGGTGGGGATTAGTGTATCCCTTTTACAGAAGGAAAGACCGAGGCTTGCGGAGGCTGTGCAGCTAGCGCACAGGAGGGTGGCGGTTAGGACCTCTGTGCGCATGGGGCTCTGGCGAGGAAGGGTGGCTCCTCGAGAACAGCGCAGCTTCAGCGGTTCCCTTGCTCACGGTGTGCCCCCAGGGCTTCGCGGGGCCCCCAGACCCCCTCCTCATGCCGGGCTGCTGTGCCTGTCCTCACAGGGGGCCGCTTGCCCTGCCCCGAGCTGTGCCCCGACGCTGTGTTCAGGCTCATGGAGCAGTGCTGGGCCTACGAGCCCGGGCAGCGGCCCAGCTTCAGCACCATCTACCAGGAGCTGCAGAGCATCCGAAAGCGGCACCGGTGAGGCTGGGCCTGCTTCTCCAGCCAGTGGCCTTTGCCGGCAAGATTGTACCTCCAGCCCAGCTCCAGCTCACCATGTGTGACGACGGCTCTTCACAATTCTGGACTCCAGCCCCCGGCACCCGCGCCGCTGGTGGGGACGCAGCTCCATGTCTGCTGCACCTCCACGCTCCTGCCAGGGCCTCCTCTCCCCGGCAGAATTAATAAACCACTTGTGCCTGTCCAGTGCTCTCAGCATGTGCACTCCTCTGGAGGGCCGGTCTTAGGAAGACTAGAGCGTCCGTGCTGCAGCCATGTGGCAGGAGAGAGGCAGTGTTCACGGGGCAGAACTGACATGGCTTGAGGGGCCTCTGGGGATATCTGGAGGCCCAGAAAGAAATAAATCCTGGCACGTGAGGCCCGAACATTGTGAGCTTAGACATGTTGGAGAGCAGCTGACACTGTGGGCGTGTGCAGCAGTCCCGTCAGATTCAGAGCAGAGGGGAGAGTCGGGGAAAGTGACAGCTTCACTCAGAGGAGAGCAGAGCGGCTGCAGAGAAGGAAATCACCTCTCAGGGAGTTTACCTCTCACACAAGCTCACCGAGCAGTGTGGTAGCAGAGCAGGGAGCTCCGTCCCCCTGAAACCTGTAACGGTATCTGACACTTTTCCCAGCAGCGACCGTGAAGGCCAAGAAGATGAGAAGTACACGCACACCGAAGAGCAGAAATAGGAAGGGGGTCTAGCGCCAAAGAACGAAACAGAACATGGAGGCAAAATGGCCATCCCTCCAGAAAGTTTAGGAAATAGTTGACATCTATGTCCAAAGACATAAAAGCCCTACAGCTTCTTTAAACAAGAGGAAACAAGTTAGTGTGTGACTCCATGGATATAGTAAGAAATCAAATCATACCTCTATCGGAAGTGCTAAAGAGCAGAAGTGAAGAACTTCTGCTTCTGGGTAGGATGTGGTCTTTCTCTGTAGGCTGCCATTCTCGTTGCAGCACGGAGGAGGAAACAACGTGACAATTTTCACTTTTAAAGAAAGGGAATGGAGCGTGTTGTGAAAGATAAGCACCAGATGAACTAAAATGTTGAGGAAGAAGGGGGCCCTACCGGCTGAAGGGAAGCTGGGCAGCTATTTGCTTCCCTGAGACATTTGCTGATTTGGGACATCGCTGGTGCTCAGAATTGTCCCAGGCAGAGAAATGACTGAGGAAAAAGGAGAAATGAACCATTTCTGCGATACGCTCTGGGCCCCATAGGAGCCCAAAATACAAGCTCAGTTTTCCTCCTGGAACATCTGCTCAGCTCTGGGAAGGGGCTGGGCTGGGAAGGCAGGTCCCACAGCCTTGTAGTATTTAGAGGGGGGACCTGAAACAAAAAAATAACTGGTCTTCCCCTCAAGATGTTGGGCCAGATCTTGGACCTGTGTGGATTGGGAGACTAAAGAGCTAACCCTAAAATCTCTGAAGAGCAGCATTGCAAGGGCTAAGAGAGACAGGAACTGACTAGGCTTTCAACCCCAAATGCAAGGAGGCCACTCCAAAGGGACAGGGACAATCCAGAGGAGGCCTGAAATTTACCAGAGCTATAACTGCCCCAACTTGCTTCATTCTGTACTTTGTTATCTCGAGGTGACTAGCTCCTCTGGGGTGGGGGGGAGGGGGGAGCAATAACAGAGTCTGAAGTCCCCACTCTTTTTTTTTACACCCAATATGCAACATGCAGATAAACATTATAAAATGTGCAAAAGAAAGAAAGAGAAAAAGAAATTGGGCCAACACACAAGAGAAAAAGTAAACAATAGAAGCAAACCCACACATGGTCCAGTTTTGGAGTTGACAGACAAGGACTTAGAAATAACTAATGGTTAGTATGTTAAATGGGAAAAAGGATGGACAAAATAGATGTAAATATACAGAATTTCAACAGGTTTGGAATCCACTTTACAAGAATCAAAAGAGCAGGTAGAGCTGGAAAAATACCGCCTCTGAAATTCGTGGGATAGGTTTCATAAAATTTCATAGAACTAAAGGATAAAGTCAAAATTATAGAGACTGGACACATTAGAAAACAAAATTAGTGAATTTGAAGATAGATCAATAGACGGTATCTAAACTGAGTTGAGAGAGAGGAAAAAAAGAAAAGAATGGAGGAAAACAACCCAGCTTGGGACACACATGGAACTCCAATATATGAGTCATGGAAGTTCCACGAGGGGAGAGAAGTTAGGACCAGAATAAACGGAAAAGGACTCAAACATCTACACAGCAATAAGAAAGAACTGACCCCTGATACACACGCCAACACTGATGACTCTCGAAGGCATGTTAAGTCAGATGTGAAGGCGTGCATGCATTTGATCCCAGTTGATGAGGTTCAAGAACAGGCAATACTAAGCTATAGAGAAGTGAAGACGGTGGTCCCATCTGAGGGGTACTGACGGGAGGGGGCATGAGAGGAGGGCAGCAGCCCTGCCCTGGGCTTCCTGTCGCCTCTAGATGGGCCACATGGGCAATGCTTGAGCAGGCTCTTGAGCTGGCTGACTTGCGTCTTGACAGTCTTCAAAGAACGTCCTACAAATTACTCATGGAGGACACTACTCCGGGGGAGAAGCAGCCTGGAGTGGAGCCTCCCCATCCTGTGGAGACTGCCCAAGGCCGCTGTTCATCCAGCCATCCCTGCCGTGCAGCCCCAGGCCATACAACTGTTTGGAGGTGGCTCCTTAGCCACAGAGGGACCCACCCCCATATCTCCTGCCTGTCATCTGGTCCCTTTATTTTTATTTTTTAAAAATATTTTCTTCATTTATTTTTAGAGAGAAAGAGAGGGAGAGAAACATCTGTATGTGGTTGCCTCTTGTGCACCCCCTCCTGGAGACATGGCCTGCAACGCAGGCATGGGCCCTAGACTGGGAATTGAACCGGCGACCTTGTGGTTCACAGGCCGGCACTCAATCCACTGAGCCACACGAGCTAAAGGCATCATCTGGTCTCTTAGATTCGGTGTCATCCTATGGGACTAGGGATGCAAGAAGCTGACTCCATGCTGGTCTGAGTGATGAGTTGTCTGGATCCACTGGTGCTTGTAGTCGCCTTACTGGCTGAGTCTACCGAAGTATGGCAGGCCTGCCTAGCAGCTGCATAGTGAGTCACCGCAGTGCACTTCATGACTGCTTGACCACTTGACACGGAAAACTTTTGGAGTGATGGGAATGTTCTGTGTTTGGTCTGAGTGGTGATTATGCTTGTGTGTACATTCATCAAAACTTATCAAGCTGTGCACTTAAGACTTGTGCCATATACTCTGAGTTATATCTCTAGTGTTAAAGATTTTTATGTGTTTCTTCTTAGGGAGAGGAGAAAGGAGGGAGGGAGGGAAAGAAACATCGATCAGTTTCCTCTCGCATGCCCCCTAACCAGGGACCTGGCCTGCATCCCAGGCACGTGCCCTGACTGGGAATCAAACCAGAGACCTTTCAGCACACAGGACAGTGCCCAACCTACTGAGCCACGCCAGTCAGGGCTCTATCTCAATATTTAAAAAAAGAACTAGGAGAGAACAAACAACAGCTCTAGAACATTAAGACTGTGCTTGCCAAAATTCAAGAGAAGGGTTGGAAGATATGTTTCTCAGAACACAGGCAAAAGACAAAGCGACAAAGCCCAGTCTAGGTCTACCACCTTAGTGACAGGCATTCCAGTTAGTAAATAAACCTAGAGAAACGTTCCCGATGGGGATCCAAGAAACAGGAGTTAAAACAATGAGGTGCCATGTTAAATCTGGTTAATCAACAAAAAAGAATATTTAAATAATATTCAACAGTTTGTAATTGAGCCACAGTACGCGGGCCATTACCGGTCATTATCAGTTCTTATTTTTTGCGCAGGCAGCCGCACTACTGTGGATTTGTCTTAAGGTAATTTAGAAAGAAGATAAATGTAGAGTTAATGGAGATATTCATTGCAGTATGGTTTATTATACTTCAAAATTACAAAAACGCAGACGCCCGATAAAAAGAGAATATCCGAGGCAATTATGTGCTGCCTTAATCCTTGGGTGGCAAGCAGGGAAGGGATGGTAATGCATACACCGCACCGACAGGGGGCAGCACCCCTCTGCCTGAGAACAGAGCTGCATTAAAGTAGGGATCCCTAGAGCAGAGCAGGGCAGGCGCGGTGCAACGGGGGAGGGATGTTTCCATTACGGTGCTTTTGATTACGTGCTTACTCTAGTAAGATTCAGACCAAATAAAGTCTCGCTCTCCTATTCGGAGGCCCGCAGCGCACCCAGCCCAGGCGGACTGCGGCTGCGCACTGCGGGTCCGGTCCCAGGCGCGGGGAGCGCCGGAGAGGCGCGAGACCCGGCGGGAGCCGGGCGGGGCCGTGTGGGGTCGGGGGGAGAGGGCGGGGCCACGGCGGTGCGGTTGTCCCCGCCCCGCACGCCGCTCGCCGGCGGCCGCTAGAGGAGGGGACAGCGCGGGCGGGCCGGCGGGCGCATTGGAGCGCGCCGGCGGCCCTGGCCCCGCGGGAGCGCGGCTGCGGCGCGCGGAGCAGGGGCGACGGGTAGGCGGACGGCCGTCTTCTTTGCGTCGCTGCCTCACGCGGGCCGCCGCTCCGGGGATGTGAGGGGCGCCGCGAGGCCGGCGGGCCCCGGAGTGGCGCGAGGCGGGCCGCAGACGGTAACGCGCCGGGCAGACAAGGGGGAGGGCACGGCTATCCCGCCGCGGCCGGGCTTGGGCAGCAGGAGCGCTAGCGGTGCCTCCGGATCCGAAGCGGCCCGTGCTCCCGCACCGGGTAGTTGTCGCGGTCCTGGGACCCGCGGAGTCGGTGCGGAGGAGGGGCGAGCCGGGAGGGGCTTTCCAGCGGGCGGCCGGCCGGCCGGCCGAGGTCCTGGCGCAGGTGCCTGCCTCCTGGAGCATCCCACCGTGTCTTCCCCAGCTCCACCCACTTTGGCCTGGAACCAGCCTTCAAGGGCTAAAAATATTGCCCGGAGGCTTCTGAGCGGAATTAGATCGCCCTAAGTAGGGCACAAGGCACAGGCGACAGAGCTTTTGGGCCCCCGGCCGGAGGGAGACTCAGAGCAGATCTACCCTCACGCTTGCTTGCAGCTGGAGGCCTCCCTCCGGGGAACAGGCAAGGGTGGGGGCCTGCGGGCGGGGGCAGGGGGCACTGATCGTCTGAAGTTGCCCCACAGCCGAGCAGCTTTTCCTGAGCTCTCCCTACCCAGGGGATCTTCAGCATCAATCACTGCTGGCTTCCCAGGGGGTCCCCCAACTGCTATGTAAGCAAAGGCTGAAAGTTCCCCATTGCGGAATGAGAACTAACAGGGGGAAGACAGAGGACTCAGTCTATGTTAGAAACATCAGCTGCTGCTTTTTAAATTCCTTCCGGATTTTCTAATGAGAGAAGAGTTGTGCCAGGCACGGTTTCTGTTGGGTACCAGTCTGGACCTATGGGACAGGGAGACGTCCTTCTCTTTGGACCTATTTATACCTATTAAATCAAAATAGATAGCAGTGTATTCCTCTGAAACTAGAACCACGTGGTCAAGGAACCTGGACACCCACCTCCTCTGCCTGCTGTGTCTTTCTTATAGATAAGCTCTTTGGGAAGCTGGTTATAATCAGGAGGTGGTGTGGTGACCTCTGGAGTCAGAGCTGGGAAGTTTGTTATCCTGTCGTGCCTTTTTTTTTTTTTTTTTTTTAAGTGACAGCCTGGGGAGAGGGATTCATTCAGCCTCACCCTGGGGAAGAGCTGCTCTCAGGGCGAAGCAGGGCCAGCCTCAAATGTGTTACATGTGCTTTCTATGTCTCGGCCAAGAGAGTAAGATCCAGGTGGGGTCAGGATCCACAAGCCAGTGTTGGGATTTGATGCTTCAAAGCTTCCTTTTTGGGGAGTCAGGCACATAAAAGTTCCTTGGGAACAGCCCTCAGGAACTCACTGGGGCATTTGGTGGAAAGATCACCAAAAGGATTTTGGCTGTTGGTGCTCCATGCGGTGTCCCTCCTGCCAGGTGTGTGCGGACGCCAGCATGAAGCTGAAAAAGCAGGTGACCGTGTGCGGGGCTGCTGTCTTCTGCGTGGCTGTCTTCTCTCTCTACCTCATGCTGGACCGAGTGCAGCATGACCCCGCCCGGCATCAGAGTGGTGGGAACTTCCCCCGGGTGAGTCACACCTGGCGTCTGAGGCCTACAATGTGCAGTTTGTGTGGGCTCACGGTAGCGTCCAGGCTGGAGAGTCCTGTCAGCCGGAATAAGGACCTTCCCTGTAGGCAGGGAAAGGGAGAAGGAAGGCAGAATGGCATGACGGACCGCTGCTCTGTCTTGGGAATCCTTGGCGGACATTGCTAATGGGTTGCACTATTCCTTCCCCCTGAGCCCAGCCACAGTCCTTGTTAGCACAGTGCTCCACACGGGCTGCACTCATGGCTGAGAATAGGCCTGTGAGGGGGAGCTTTTGCCACCCTGGAGCTGGAGGGCCAGGGTGCTCAGCCCAAGTGGACTGCGGTCCTCTGTGGTGATTTGCGCCTCTTCCTGTGCCTGACCAGAGCCATCGCTGTGGGCTCATGGTTCTGCCTTCCACCAGGGAGGGCAGGGTCCGTAGTCAGGCCGCAGGTCCTGGGCCCCAGGCGGAAGTGGTCCCTCAGGTGTAAGGAGCTGTGGGTGATTGCGTCCTGGTTTTCCGGCAGAGCCAAATTTCTGTGCTGCAGAATCGCATTCAGCAGCTGGAGCAGCTGTTGGAGGAGAACCATGAGATCATCAGCCACATCAAGGAGTCCGTGCTGGAGCTGACCGCCAATGCCGAGGGCCCGCCTGCCCTGCTGCCCTACTACACGGCCAACGGCTCCTGGGTGGTGCCGCCGGAGCCCCGGCCCAGCTTCTTCTCCATCTCCCCCCAGGACTGCCAGTTTGCTTTGGGGGGCCGGGGCCAGAAGCCAGAGCTGCAGGTAAGAGTCACAGCTGGCAGGGACCTGCGGCGGCCCCGGGGGCGTCACTCAGCTGCTGTCCCGCTCTGCAGATGCTGACTGTGTCGGAGGAGCTGCCTTTTGACAACGTGGACGGCGGGGTGTGGAAGCAAGGCTTCGACATCTCCTACAGCCCGCATGACTGGGACACCGAAGACCTGCAGGTGTTTGTGGTGCCCCACTCTCACAACGACCCAGGTGAGGGCCAGCAAAGCCCCGGAGCTGGGGTGTGGAGTGGGCTTTCTGATGGCAAGGGTCAGCGAGGGACAGCTGAAGGAGATGCGGCATCTTCAGGGGACTCTGTGTTGGCCCCCAGGCTGGATCAAGACCTTTGACAAGTACTATGCCGAGCAGACCCAGCACATCCTCAACAGCATGGTGTCCAAGCTGCAGGAGGACCCCCGGCGGCGCTTCCTCTGGGCCGAAGTCTCCTTCTTTGCCAAGTGGTGGGACAACATCAACGCCCAAAAGAGAGCAGCGGTCCGAAGGCCAGTGCCGGTTGGGGGCCGGGGGAGAGCTGTCCTCTGGGCCTGGGTTGTGCCTGAAGCCGCAGCTGCAGCGGTGGCAGGAGAGGCGAGGGGAAGCCGGGCAGGGGTGAGGCGTAAGGGTGGAGGGGCTGAGAATGAGACGGGAGGAACTGGCTTGAGGGTCACTTGTGTTAGGAGAAATCAAAGGTCTGTGAGCACAGAGAAGAGAAAGCGTGGGGCCAGGCCCCTGGGTCGAGGGCGACCGCAGGTTACCAGGGCCAGGACAGCACGGGAGTTCGCTGGCGGGAACAGAGGGCACATGTCTGTCCCCTCAGTCCCAGGGTCAGGGGAGCTGGCTCAGGGAGGCCAGCGCGCACAGGCCCCGGCATGGTCGGTTTGGCGCGGACGTCCCTGCGCCACGCTGAGTGTGCCTCCCTAACTTCAGGCTGGTGGGCAACGGGCAGCTGGAGATTGTGACGGGAGGCTGGGTGATGCCCGATGAGGCCAACTCCCATTACTTTGCACTGATCGACCAGCTCATCGAGGGACACCAGTGGCTGGAGAAGAACCTCGGTGAGGCCAGGAGAGGGAATCTGCCCCCCGACTCCCAGCTGGACCCCCGAGGCTGCCGGGGGCTTTAAGGGGCAAGGGTTGGCAGGGGCTGGTTCCGTTGTATGCTGATGCCCCCATCAGGGACCCCAATGTGATGATGGCACGTGGGGGGCTGGGACCGCAGTGCCGGGAGGCCGGGTGCCGGGGTGTTCAGGGCCTCTGGCTTCCGTGTCCCCGCCCAGGTGCAACCCCGCGCTCGGGCTGGGCCGTGGACCCCTTCGGGCACAGCCCCACCATGGCCTACCTGCTGCGCCGTGCCAACCTGACCAGCATGCTGATTCAGAGGGTGCACTATGCCATCAAGAAGCACTTTGCTGCCACCCACAGCCTGGAGTTCATGTGGAGGCAGAGCTGGGGTAAGGCCAGGTTGGGTTGCGGGGTGGCAGTGGTAGCTCTCCCCGGGGAAGGGCAGGGATCTCAGGGAAGACCCACAGGCCCGGTCAGGAGGGGATCACCTAGACCCCTTGCCTCTGTGAGATCTGCTGTTCACCCTGAGGGCATGGGCGTGCCGTCCCCTGGGGGAGCTGCGTGCTCTGGAGCCCCCTCCGCGTCCTGACGCTGGGCCTGCCCATCCTCCTCAGCCCTGAGCCCAGGGACAGCACCCTACCCCCCACCATGGTGAGGGCTGCCTGTAGCCAGAGCAGATCCCCGTCCTGCGGGCGCCCCAAACCCAGCTCCTGACGTGGTCAGCCGGTGGCTGACTGTCTGCTGTGTCTTCTTCAGACTCGGACTCCAGCACAGACATGTTCTGCCACATGATGCCCTTCTACAGCTACGACGTCCCCCATACCTGTGGCCCGGATCCCAAGATCTGCTGCCAGTTTGATTTCAAACGCTTGCCCGGCGGGCGCATCAACTGCCCGTGGAAGGTGCCTCCCCGCGCCATCACCGACGCCAACGTGGCCGAGAGGTATTTGCCACGGGCCCCGGGCCCCAGCCTGCGCTCGCTGCGTGGGGGCTTTGTAAGATGGGGGTGGGCTTGGGTGGTGCGTCAGGCCTGCAGCCACTGTGGGGGCAGCTCCTTCACGCGCCTCCCGGGAAAATGAGTGGCCTGAAGGAACCCCCTTTCCCAGAATAGTTTTACTTCCCAAATGAGCATGTTTTCCTGTGTCCTAACAAACTGTCAGAGCCACTAGGCTGACTCAGAGGTGAATAATTCTCAAGTTGGCTACAGTTCCTTCCAGCCTTCAACCTAATGTGCCGTCACTGAGCGCAGGCACCCTGCCTTGGCTCAAAGTCAGCCAGGGTCCTCTGTGTTCCGAGAGCCTGGAACCCCTGTTCAAGTGCACATTCCGCCCTGCCAGTAGCCCCTAGCCTCTGAGACAGCAGGCTCGTTCCCTTTGAGAGACTCATTAGGGACCCCGAGCGTGTCACTGTTGCTCAAGTCAACCCCCTGGGGAAGTGTGGATTAAGAGTAATGGAAAACAGTGATTTAGCCAGAACTGGACCGGCCTAAAGAATACAGCAAGTTGAACTGGTTTTCACGTTGCAATACTCCAATTTCCATGATGCCCAAGAGATAAAACATGTGACCGAAGGGAAAGAAAGTGGTCTTTTGTTTCCAGAATCCAGAAACCTAAATCCTGCTTCCAAGAGGCAGGATTTTTCTTTTCTTTCTTTTTCTTTTTCTTTTCTTTTCTTTTTTTTTAAGATTTTGTTTACTTATTTTTAGACGGGGAAGGGAGGGAGAAAGAGAGGGAGAGAAACATCAATGTGTGGTTGCGTCTCGTGCGCCCCCTGCTGGGGACCCAGCCTGCAACCCAGGCATGTGCCTTCACTGGGAATTGAACTGGCGCCTCTCTGGTTTGCAGGCCGGCACTCAATCCACTGAGCCACACCAGGCAGGGCGAGGTAGGATTTTTCTTAAGGCAGCCACTGTGAGCTGCAGAGGCCAGCCCAGGTGTGCAGTGAGAAAGTCATGAAAATAACTTCATTTCCTCCTTTGAAAGACTTCCTAGGCTGATAAATTAGGGAGAAATGTGTTGGAGGCATCCCCTCCTGAAAACAAAATAGAAGAGCAGAAGCCGACCAGCGTGGTTAAGTAGCTTAGTGGCTGGTTGAACTTTGACCCCCACAACATGCCACTTACTAATATAGGTTGATCTAAAAAGAGAAGGGTACTTTGATGATATGGTACAGAGCCCTATGTGTGTATTGATTGCGATGAAAAAGAAAATAAATATTTACCTATAGTTCCTAGTAGGTGCCAGGCACTATTCCAAGTGTTCTAGTAAATATTCATCATGCAGTTCATTTTCATTCTTACAATGTTAGGAGGGTGGGTACTGATGCTGCCTCATTTTATAGAAACTGAGGCCCAGAGGGGTTAAGTCACTCATGGAGGTCACCCGGCTAGTGCACGTGGAGCTGGTGTGGGCCTGGTCTGGCCCCCGAGCCCAGGCGCCTTTCCCCAGGGCTGCCTCCCCAGCTGGTGGACAGAACAAAGCTGCAGTGTTAGGATCAGGATCCCGAACGAGCGCAACAGTGTGGGATGTAGGCTGGATCTAACCACCTAAAGTTTATTCCTTAGAGATGGGAGTTTCCACCCTTCGCCTCAGAAAACAAAACAGAAATGACCTTGAGAGCCACATGCCTGGCAACTGACGTTAGCCCTGTGGGGTAACAGTGGGGCGACCGTGGCGGCTGCCAGCTGCACCCTTGTAAACGCATGCTGCTCCCAAGGGAGCACCAGCCCGGAACAGAGTGCAGTTTTGGCGTCCCTTGTCCCCTGTATCCATCGTATCCATCACTGGGTCCCTGCACAGAGGGATGCAGGCACCCCTTTGGTACTCATGGGGAAGGAGGACTGATCTCTTCTGCGTGGGGTTGGGGTCAGGGAGTGGAAGCCACACGTGTGGGCCAGCGCGGGAAGCGCTTTCCGCTTGTCGGGACTGTGTGCGGAGCTCTGGGCTCCGGGACGGGCCTCCCCACCCCAGCAGGTGTGCACCTGCAGGCCGAGGCCCTCCTCAACGGGGCCGCCGCCGAGGGGCCTCTCGGGCTGGCTCTGCCCAGGATCTCGTGATGCCCGGACTCAGGCTGGACCCGTTCCCGCCCGCAGGGCAGCCCTGCTCCTGGACCAGTACCGCAAGAAGTCCCGGCTCTTCCGAAGCAACGTGCTGCTGGTGCCGCTAGGCGACGACTTCCGCTACGACAAGCCCCAGGAGTGGGACGCCCAGTTCTTCAACTACCAGCGGCTCTTCGACTTCCTCAATAGCAAGCCTGACCTCCACGTGCAGGTGCGAGGGGCCCCTCAGCAGTGCTGCCGGGCAGCCTTTCCTGTGAGGCTCCGTGCGCCCCCTCCCTGGCCTTAAACCAGGGTTTATTCCCAACCCCCCACCCCCACCCCAGCGGGGCTTCTCGTTTGCTCAGAACTCCTTCCCGGGGCCCCCAGCTGGTGCGCTAGGTCCAGAGGGCGGGGAGGACGGGGGGGGCTGCGCGGGAGGACCCTGCCCCCAGCCCTGACAGTAGCACTGGGCCACAAATTCCCAGGAGGCTCTTGTGCTGATGGGGACAGGTTTTTGGGGTCCCCACAGGCCCAGTTTGGCACCCTCTCTGACTACTTCGACGCCCTATACAAGAGGACGGGCGTGGAGCCAGGGGCCCGGCCGCCGGGGTTTCCTGTGCTGAGTGGAGATTTCTTCTCCTATGCGGACCGGGAGGACCATTACTGGACGGGCTATTACACCTCCCGGCCGTTCTACAAGAGCTTGGACCGCGTCCTGGAAGCCCACCTGCGGTGAGACCCCGGCAGGTGCACCGGTGGCGGGAAACGGAGGGTGGGCCCCTGGGAGCTGGGTGGTCAGGCACTGACTTGTCTCTCCGGGCAGGGGGGCGGAGATCCTGTACAGCCTGGCCGTTGCTCACGCCCGCCGTGCCGGCCTGGCCAGCCAGTACCCGCTCGCAAACTTGGCGCTTCTGACAGAAGCCCGGCGTGCACTGGGGCTCTTCCAGCACCACGACGCCATCACTGGCACCGCCAAGGAGGCCGTCGCGGCAGACTACGGGGCCAGGTGCGAGCCCCGTCCTTTCCCCGTCGGCTCCGCGCCCCTGCCCGTCACCCCAAAGAAAGGGTGTGCTGGGTGGTCGGCTCGTCCTGCTGGCAGTGTGGATGGAGTGTCTGTGGTCACCTCCTCCACGGTCCCCCCCCGTCCCCCAGGCTGCTGCGCTCCCTTGTCGGCCTGAAGCAGGTCATCATCAATGCAGCTCACTATCTGGTGCTGGGGAGCAAGGAGACCTACCACTTCGACCCCGCGGCGCCCTTCCTCCAAATGGTGAGCCCCCGCCTGGACCTGCTCGGGGGGCCCTCTGGCGTGTGCAGCCCCGTCCCAAGAGCTGGGGTACGAGGGCGTTTCTCCTCTTTTCCAACCCTGTCCTGGGGTGAAGGTCGGTGCCCAGTGTAGCTAGTGGTTCCCATGCAGGACAGACGGTGGGGCAGGGCGGGGGGCGGGCGGGAGGATTCTAAGTCAGGCTGAGCCTCGTGGTGGCTCTTCCCGCCCACTGACTTCCAGGATGACACCCGCTTAACTCACGATGCCCTGCCAGAGCGCACGGTGATCCAGCTGGACGCCTCCCCCAGGTGAGCGGAAGCAGGCCGGGCTCAGGGGCAGAGCCTCTCCCGGGCCCCCCGCACCCTCCCGCCCCCACACCTGCCGGCCAGGAGCAGCAGCCTCCCGGGCGCGCTTACCTTTCCCCCGCAGGTATGTGGTGCTCTTCAACCCGCTGGAGCAGGAGCGGCTCAGCGTGGTGTCCCTGCTGGTCAGCTCGCCCCGCGTGCGGGTGTTTTCGGAGGAGGGTCAGCCCCTGGCTGTGCAGATCAGCGCCCACTGGAGCTCCGCCACTGACATGGTCCCTGACGTCTACCAGGTGAGCTGGGGGCTCAGCAGGCGGGCCCTGGCCCTCCCTCCTCCTGGCCTCTGTCCTTCAGCACCAGCCTCCCACCCTCCTGCTTACTCCCTGGGTCGGGGACAGGAGTCCTGGGGACAGGGATTGCCAGAGGACAGCTGCTTTTGGGATTTGAGCCTGTCCTTAAAGGGAGGATGGTTTGGTGGAGTAAGATGATAGAATGGCATTCTATTGCCCCAATGTTCATTCGTACCAGGGACCTACAGTGGGAGTTTAGCGTGGGGTTACCACTTCATAGTTTTTCCAGTGTCATTTGAGACTCGTAACAGTCTGACGAGGGCCAAGTTCTATAACCTCCACTTTCAGAGGAGGGGAGAGAGGCACTGGTGGGCGCGGGGACGTGCTCAGGCCCCACGAGCCCAGGCTGTGGCCCCCGCTTCCTTGCCGCCCTGTGCCAGCAGGTGTCTGTGCCCGTCCGCCTGCCGGCGCTGGGCCTCGGCGTGCTGCAGCTGCAGCTGGGCCTGGACGGGCACCGCACCCTGCCCTCCTCCGTGCGCGTCTACCTGCACGGCCGGCGGCTGGCTGTCAGCAGGCACGAGGCGTTCCCTCTGCGCGTCATCGACTCTGGTACCAGCGACTTTGCCCTCAGCAACCGTTACATGAAGGTCTGGTTCTCAGGCCTTAGCGGGCTCCTCAAGGTAAAGGGCCAGGGCGGGAGCCAGAGGAGGGCGTGCGCGCCGTGGGCCGGGGAGCACGCCGCCACCCGCCTGATGGGGGGCCTGGGAGAGGGCGCCGCGACTCCCAGGGGCCTCGGGGGACGGGCTTGGCTCCTTTGGGAAGTTCCGTGCCCTCCCGGGGGCAGGCCTGACATGCTGCTGTGGGGCCAGGGGTCAGGGCTGTGTGTTTTGGCAGAGCATCCGAAGGGTGGACGAGGAGCAGGAGCGGCGCGTGGACATGGAGTTCCTCGTCTATGGCACCCGCACGTCCAAAGACAAGAGTGGAGCCTACCTCTTCCTGCCTGACGGCGAGGCCCAGGTACCCTGGAGACACCTCAGAGCCCCAGGGGCCCGGGGCTTCGCTGACGGGCACAAGGAGGCCTGGGGACTGAGGCAGTGAGGGGCGCTTGGGCCTTCCTCCAGGGCGGGCCCTGCTGCAGGGGGCTTCGCCTGGGCTGCCTCCGGGAGGTGAGGGTGGGGGGCAAGGAGCTCAATCTGGAAGCTTGGGCCCAGCGAGGGGAGGGGTCTCTGGCCAGAGCCTGCACAGAACAACTGCTTCCATGCCTGGCCCCGGGCTGGTACCTGCCTGCTTTGCTCTGTGCTGCGGGTTCAGCTGTCACCTGCTCTTTCCCTAGCCCTACGTCCCCAAGGATCCTCCCGTGCTGCGTGTCACTGAAGGCCCCTTCTTCTCTGAGGTGGTGGCATACTACGAGCATGTTCACCAGGTGGTCCGACTCTACAACCTGCCAGGTACGCCGTGCAGATGAGGAAGGTCAGGAAGGAGGGGTGGGCCCCACGGGCTGTGACATGCTCTTCCTCCTGCCCGTTCTCTGTTCATACATCTGTTCCTGACAAATTACTGTGGAGGCAGGGATGATGCTTAATTAATTCTCGTGGAGGAAAGGTTGTCCAGGAAGAAGGGCTGGGAATGGCCTGGGGAGTGGGCACAGCCTGTCCAGCTCCATCTCTCCGGCTGTGGCTCATTCTCATGCTTTCCCTCCATCCCCGTGCCAGGGGTGGAGGGGCTGTCTGTGGACGTGTCATCCCTGGTGGACATCCGGGACTACGTCAACAAGGAGCTGGCCCTGCGCATCCACACCGACGTTGACAGCCAGGGCACCTTCTTCACAGACCTCAACGGCTTTCAGGTGAGCCCTGGGGCCCGGGCGCTTGAAGAGCCCACAGAACAGAACTGGGACTGTGTTTGCTTCTGTCGCAGGCACCGGGGTGTGCGGGGGGTCCGCCCTGAAGGAGAAGGGGGAACCAGGAGAGAGTGGTCAGGGACTCCTTCTGACTGGGGACTCCCTGGGGCCCATGCGAGGGCCCAGCTGCCCTTGACCTGCTGGCCTCGCCCCACAGGTGCAGCCCCGGCGGTATCTGAAGAAGCTGCCCCTGCAGGCCAACTTCTACCCCATGCCAGCCATGGCCTACATCCAGGACGCCCAGAACCGCCTCACGCTGCACACGGCGCAGGCCCTGGGCGTCTCCAGCCTCCACGATGGTGAGCGGGGAACTGGACGGGAAGGGGAGGCACGTCCTGCCCAGGGCCTCTCCGCTCTGCAGGCCGCCTCTTCCCTCCAGTCGGCCTCACCTCCACTTGAGAAGGCGGGAGGCATTAACAGCTGTCAGTCACAGGCGTTGGAGGACGGCAGGCACCCACTGTCACCCCCTGCCCTGATGGAGGCGCCTGGGGGGTGGGTGCCCTGTTAGATCCTCTCAAGAGGTGGCCGGATATTGAATGGTGATTCTCGGCTGGTGGTTTGCAGTGGAGGTGTGTGGCCCCCTTCTGGCCGGGGATGGGAGTTTGGAAAAGTGCATCGCTGTTGTAATGAAACATATAGCAAAGGAGAAAATTACATACGGCCTTCCTACTCACAGTCATTGAAAGAGAGAATTACATTCTTAGGATTCAGAACAAGGACATTAGGAGCAGTGGCCTGGAGCTGGTCAGCTGGGCAGGCCAGGTGTCTCCGTGCCCTCGGGGCGAAGTGAACAGCTTGCTCTTGGTGGCCACAGAGGCCTCAGATCTCTCTTCCAGGTGGAGCCCTCGCGCAGGGCCCAGCCGAGAGGGCCCCTCCAGGCTCCGCGGGTCACGGGCGAGCACAGTGCTGGGAGCAGAGGGGCTCTGCTGCCCACCCTCCCCGCCAGGCAGGGTCAGCGGCTGTAGGACTTGCCCAGGGTCTGTCTGTGCCATCGACCTTTCACGGCATATCCCGCTTGGTTCTCTCTGCCCTTCTGGGACACGCTGTGCTAAGAAATGATTGTCTCATATGCCAGGAGTCCCTTTTGGGATTTCTGGCCATTTTTCTGTGGTTGCTCAGGGTAAAGACTGAGGAGCTGCCGAAGCTGGAGCCACGGCTGGGGCGGTGGAAAGGTGGTAGGGCTGTCTTTCCATTGGAGGTTCTTAAAAAAACAGCTGCTGGGAAAACTCTTATCCCTACACATACTAGCTTTGCAGTGAGCCCCGTCCTCACACATATTTAAAGAGAAAGCCAAGGGGATCCCCTGCCGTCTCCCTCCCCCAGGGCATCCCCAAATGACACCTCATTTGAGCCTCTGCCTGACTGGCCATCGGGCTGTCCTCTCCACAGCCGTCCTGACTGACCAGGCGGGCAGAGCGGGGCCCTGTCCCCGCATGGAGCAAGGGCGGAGAGCGCGTGTTCTCGTCAGACTGCCCAGCCGGAGAAAGCCTGCCCACTGGGCCCTCGGCAGCAGCTGCCGAAGGCTGGCACTGGCAGTTGTGCATTTGCTTGTTTGTTTGTTTAGTTTGCTTGTTTATGCAGCCGGTCTAGACTGGACTCCTGCCCGGACATCTGGCCGGGCCCGGCTTGCAAGTCACGAAGCAGGGACTGTGACCTGCCAGGACCGGCCTGCCCCCGCTGGGCCTCTGTTTCCTCCTCTATGATGCCGACCCTTCACTGAGCCCTCTTCCGGCTCTGGGTCCCGGAGCCGCTTTTTCTCTTGTGTGACTGACCATCCAGCTGCCCACAGGGCCTTTCCACCAGGGCCTGGGGTTGGGGATCTTTCAGAGGCCACCATCTGCTTGGGCCGGGGACTCACAGGTCACTCCTGCAGGCCAGCTGGAGGTGATCTTGGACCGGCGGCTAATGCAGGATGACAACCGAGGCCTAGGTCAAGGTCTCAAGGACAACAAGAGGACCTGCAACCGCTTCCGCCTCCTGTTGGAGCGGCGCACCCTGGGAAGTGAGGTAAATCCGGGGCCTCCCTCCCCAGGCAGGCGGTCCTGGGGTGCCACCGAGCACCTGAGGAGCACAGCTAGAGCTGGGCAGGGAGGCGAGAGTCCCGCTTGGCTCCTGGGTCTGGGTCTGAGTCTGACGCTCTGAAGCTCCACCCCCTGCAGCCTGGCACCTCCCTGCCACGCACCAGCCTCCTCTGCCCTCGTGTCCATCTGCCACCTTCCCCTCTGTGCGCCCCCCCCCCCCCGACCCTGGCCCCTCGTTCTTCACCAGCCCCGCCCGTCTCCTCGCTTTCTTTGGCCCTACCAGCCTGGCTTTTTCTCCCAACTGGGAGCCATGTTGAGGGACTTGGTCTTGCACAGCAGCAGGAGCAGTAACCGAGAGGTGAGGGCTGGCAGGTCGTGATGGGAGTCGGCGCCCGTGATGACAGCCTGCCCCTTGGCCTCCTGGGTCTGTGCCTCACGTAGACCCCGAGCACCTGCTATGCCCTCACGTGCTTAAGACACCGCCTCTGCTCTGCAGGAATTTATTCATGGGTATGGGTGGGGGATAAGCCAGGTGTGTAGAAATACTAGCTGTAAAATGGGTGTGCCCACTTGTCCTGAGGAGCCAGAGAACGTGGTAGGCCAAGGCAATCCAGGATGGCTGCCTGGAGGAGGTGCTGTCCAGGCATGGCTTTGATCAATGGGGGTCTGATCTCCACACGACACAAGGTGCAGAGTGGGAGCCAGGAAAGACCATGTGAATGGGGAATAGCAGTTCGTTCACTCAGACTAGAGCTGCCTGTCC
Organism: Pteronotus mesoamericanus; assembly: GCF_021234165.1. Lineage (NCBI taxonomy): Eukaryota > Metazoa > Chordata > Mammalia > Chiroptera > Mormoopidae > Pteronotus > Pteronotus mesoamericanus. The sequence goes on along the minus strand of NW_026555165.1, from coordinate 1,588,681 downwards.
AGTGGGGCTATTTAAATTAATTAGAGCTAAGTAAAAAAACCAATTAGTTCTTCATTTATACTCACAGCATGTCAAGTGCTCTGTTGCCATGTGTGGCTAGTAGCTGCATATTTCCATCATTGCAGAAAGTCGTGTCAGCACTGGGCTGGCATGGGGGTCAGGGGGGCAGACCGCAGTGGGCCTCGAATGCCTGGCTCAGAGTCTGCACGCTACCCTGGAGGCCAGTGAAGGATCTAAGGCAGGAGGGACACTGTCAGGACTCTGTCCTATGCCGGTCACTCTAACAGCAGTGGGGAGGGTGGATCTGGGGGCAGAAAGACAGTTCGAAGGCCATTCAAGTGGGAAAGGTTGGTGGCTAGACCCTCAGCCATGGGAGGGAGAAGGCCGGGGGTGGGGGTGGGGGGTGGGTGTGAGGACGCAGCGGAAGTGGGACTGGAGACAGGCCAGGGGGGAGTGAGATTGTGGGCACGTGGGAGGAGGGAGGGACTAGGGGCAGAAATCCAGAACATGGGAAGGAAGCTGCCTCGGAGGGAAGTGAGTGTGTGGCGTCCAGTCTGGCCGTCCAAGTAGTCACAGTGGGCACAGCCGTGGGGCCGTGGGGCCATGGGGCCCGAGAGTCGGGGCTGGGGCGGGGGCTTTGGAGGCTCGCTCGGGGCCTTCTCCGTCGGAGGCCTGTGCCCCACGGTGGAGCACACGTCTGTCCGTCTGCTGTCCTCCGTGTGCCGAGGGTCTCTCCGTGTGAGGGGAGGCATTGCTGATGGGAGCGTGTTGTTCAGGATAGTGTCATAGACCCAGAAAAACCCCCCGAGTAGAGGAGGGGCGGCCTAGGGAAGAAGCCCTTTCTGAGTGGTGCGCGACAGGAAGCAGCCACACTCGCAGGGCCCTGGGGCCAGGCCCCCGTCATACCCACCCGGGAAGCTCGTTCCAAAGGGACTGACCTGGTCGTGTGTCATCCTCACCCCGGCTCCATTCCCTCACCCCCACCTTGGGCCAATCTTGCAGGTCCCAGACGGCCACTCTTCCAGCTACCCGTCCCTCCTTAGCCACCTGACCTCCGTGTACCTGAATGCCCCAGCGCTTGCCCTGCCTGTAGCCAAGAGGCAGCCCCCGGCCCCCAGCCTGCGTTCATTTCAGCCTCTGGCTTCCTCACTGCCCTGTGACTTCCACCTGCTCAACCTGCGTACGCTCCAAGGCGAGGTGAGTCTCCCGCTGGGCCCTGTACCTCCAGGACCAAACTCCTCCCTGTCCCAGGACCACCTTCCGGGCAGCAGGGCTGCTGCACCTGTGAGCCCTGAGCACAGGCCCCCCGCACACTGCCTTTTTGCTGTCTGTCTGTCATTCAGGATGATGCCTTGCCCTCGGCAGAAGCTGCGCTCATCTTACACCGCAAAGGCTTTGACTGTGGCCTTGAGGCCAAGAACCTGGGCTTCAACTGCACCACAAGCCAAGGCAAGGTGAGCAGGGCCCAGGTGTGGGGAGAAGCCCTGAGGAGAGCAGGTAGGGAATGGGGCCGCTGGGAAGGGCCAGCGCGAGAGAGGCTGGTGACGGCCGTGGGGTCAGGCAGCGGTCGGAGGGCAGGGTCACTCTCGGGCTTTTTAAAGAGAAAAGGGGACGCTGCGGACATTCGTTTACAAAGCTCCTGAGGCCTGACGGGCAAGTTCTATGTGAGGCACACAGCTGAACCTCTGCTCTGTGACAGGGACGTCCATCAGACAAAGTAGAAATCAACAGAAATAAAAAACCAAAAGCCATCGAGCTCATTCGTTGTCTAAGCTGGCACCAATAAAAGCCTCCATGAGCCAGACCCTCAGAAGTGAACCAAGACACGGTCCCCGTCCTCAGATTGCTCACAGCTCAGTGCAGCAGTGGTTCCTTCCCTAGGTCCGAGGACAGGCTCTGGGCTCGGGCCCCTGTGGGTGAGCCTGAGACTGGATGCAGACTTGCACGTGCAAGTAGGCACCTTGCTGCTGAGCGGGGCTACAGCAGGTTACGTTTCGAGGGAGCTGCCGTAGCTAAGGCGCTGGCGCCCAGCACAGCCCTGCCCCCTCTCTTCCGTATAGGTGGCCCTGGGGAGCCTCTTCCACGGCCTGGACGTGGGTTTCCTGCAGCCGATGTCCTTGACGTTGCTGTACCCGCTGGCCTCGCCCTCCAACAGCACTGACATCTACTTGGAGCCCATGGAAGTTGCCACCTTCCGCCTCCGCCTGGGCTAGGGCTTCCTGTGGCCTGAAGAGCAGGTTCATCCACAGAGACTGCCTCTCACATAAGGTCGGGCTGGACAGGCCACACGGGGCATCTGTCCCGATCTACCTCTCAGAACTCTGACAGACTGGGCTCAGCCCTCACTTCCTGTTGATGGTCGCTTCTATGTTTGGGGGCAACCCGCAGCCAGTGTTGGGTAGCTAGGGCAGACACTGGTGAGATCAGGGAGACTCGGCCTTGGGCAGGACGGGCAGGGCCAGCCTCAGCTTGGGGAGCCAGTGGCCACCCCATTGGGCACAGGCTTAAGCACCCATCCTTTTCCCAAAGTGGGATTGCGGAGAAGCAGGAAGGGTAGGGGAGGCTGAGGGGGTAACAGCCTGGCCTCAGGGTTGGCTGGCGATACGGGGTCCTGCGGCTGTGGAGGGACTGCTTGTCCTGATGTGATGAGCAGGAGGGGGGCGGGGGTCCAGAGATGGCAGCCGGTGGAGGAGCAGGACTCACGGCTTTGCGTGACGGCTGCTGAGCTGCGCGCCCTGGCTGGGGGCGGCAGTGTGGCGGAACGACTCACTAGACACTCTCATGGCCGGAGGTCACAGGACACTTCAGGTACAAAACCCCCATCTCAGACTGGGCACTTGGTCTGTACGTTGATCTGTGGGAAGGTGGCCGGGGTGTGGGGGTCGTCCACCCCACTGGCTCCTCTTCGGTCCCTGTACTCTGTACTCCGCTGTCCCCGAGAGCTCCTTCCAATCATGGAGGCGTTTGGTCTGCCAGGCTTCCTTTCCCTGGAAAGAAAGCCAAGCCTCCAAGACCCCTGTGCGTGGGCAACCTGAGGAGGCCTTTAGCACCATCCCTCCAGTCAGGCCACGAAGCTTCACCGGCGGTACATCCTTCTTCAGAAGGATTCGGTTCCTGGCGCGGGGACCCGGGGTGTGTGAGTCAGTTGGAGGCACTACGGCTGCTCAGGCTCTATTTCAGCTCCGATTAACAGAAAAATTCATGGTAGTCTCTCTAGATGCTGAAGCGATATTTGACAAAATTTACAATCTATTCCTTCTTAAAACTTTAAGTGAAGATTAGAAAGAAACGTGGTAATCGAGATCAAGGTCTCTATAAGAAACCAACAGTTAATGGCATTCTAAAGGGAAATTCCATAGGCATTCCCACTGAAGTCAGAAATTAGCCAAGGATTTACTATTATTTAGGAAAGTCCTGGCACTACTGAACCCTGCAGTGTGGCAGATGAAGGAGATGAAAAAGAGTTATAATTGTCATTACTTGTAGACGATAGAAGGGCCGACCTATAAAATCAACTGAAGACCTATTAAAAGCATTCTGTAAGTTAACCCAGATGATACACAGCAATTTCCTGTATAGACAGACTGGCTCTGCAAACAGCTCATAAATTCCTTATATTCCAGTGAGATTGGATATTTTTTGCAATTTGACAAGTTCTAAAGTTTATTTGGAAGAGTAAATGTGTGAGAATACTAATTCTGAGCCCTGATGAGCCGGGGCTGGCGGCGCGGCGGCGGGTGGGGGCCGCAGGCACTTGTCCTGCGGGGCTTCCCAAAGGACGCTCAGGCGACCGTGAGTTCAGTGCGCGTGTTCCGGAGGCGGAGCGCGGAGACGGGGGGGACCAACAGGAGAGCCCACACACAGACCCAGGTATTTGGGAATTTAGGGTAAGAGGAGTACTTATGGGGAAAAGACGGATTATTTAATAAGCAGTACTTTAGAACAGCTGGCTATCTACCAAAGCTAGATCTCTACCTCACAGTTTCCATAAAAATTAGTTCCAGAGGGAAAAACAAAAAAGTTAAATTATGAAATTACTGCAGAAAATGTAGGGTATTTTTATACCTCTGGTGTGGGAAGGTGTTATAAATGACATGAAACTTAGAAGGTTTATAGTAAGGGGAAAGATAGATTTTACCACAAAAACATTCATAGTTTCTGTATGATGGAAAACAAGGTTACAATACAAATGACAGGGCAGAAAGTACTTGCTGCACTTCAAAAATTGGTGAAAATAGGAGAAAAGTTCGCTAAGCAGCCACCTAAAGCAAGAGTGACACAGCGGAGTTCTTCCCAACCAGGGCCTGCGGAATCCGTCTATGTCACAGGGGAAGGAATGAGGTTGTCGGTGTGGAGGAGGGTCTGTGGCAGAGGTCTAGCAACCTGAGACTGACGTGAGAAGAACAAGAAATGCAACCTAATTGTAGTACAGAGAGGGAAAGGCAGATTCCTGGGCACAACCTATTGAACCAGGCTCTGGGAGGAGGAGCCAAAGAATCTGCATTTTAACGAGCTCCCAGGTGATCCTTTTGCACTCCTAACTGGGAAATGGGCCTGTAGGTTTAAGGCGAGCAGCAGCCCTTGGCCATGGATGAAGTTCTGGCACTGAGGCCTCACAGTTCTGACCATTAAAATCAAAACAAGCCAGGACCTAACACGGAAGCAACTTCAGCCACTGGAACTGGGTAGAATTCTGTTCCTGCGCTTCTCCGTCCTCCTAAGACCATCCCCGTTTCCATGAGGAAGAGAGGGCTGTATGGCTAGTCGGACCCATGGAGAGAAAGGCAGCTTCAAACTATGAGTGGGGTCCTGCAATGCAAGCAGAGCCAGGCCCAGACAGAGCTCTGATTTGGCTTGTGCGGTGGGTGAGTCTAACCTCAAATACCTGCAGAGAGGAAGTGATAGCTTTACCCTGAAATGGATGTGCTTACCATACTGTCACTGTGGTTAGCTGATGACACTCAGGCATCAGCTAACAGAGGGCGAAATCAGTCTGGGAATGACACTGACCACCAAAGTGAAGATCTCTAAACATCTTTGGTTTTCCCTACCAAAAATGTGTACAAAGAACAAACACTTCAAGTGGCACTTCTCAGAGTTCAACTTGTCTTAATTCTCTTAGGACAACCAGATCCTTCCTAACGAACCTCAGTTTTACTTAAGAGTCAATGAAAAATCAATTCAGTTGCCAAAGCAAGTGGACCTGCAAAGAACTTCCATCCATTTAGGCTCCTGACTTTTGACCTCCCGAGTTGAGAATAGAGCTGAACTGGAAGTGAATGCGACATAATTAGGCAGCCTACGCACTAGTGGAGCTGCGGAGGAGGACTGCTTGGCATTCTGAGCGTGACAGGAATGAGGATTTAAGACACAGCTTTGGGCGGGGGAAGCCTTGAGAAGTTCTCCAAATGGGTGTTCCCTGTCGGGATGCCTAGGGGCTTCCTTAACATTCACGCTAGAGGAGTCAGAATAGCTGGACTGCTGCCCCCGAATGCCTAAGAATGCTGCACAAAGTATTTAAAACATAAAAGCATTCTAATTCCGGATTTTGGGTTCCCAGCTCAGCCACAGTGAGCCTGCATGTAAACTGTGAGGTGCCCTATTATAGACTTAAGGCAGTAATGTATTCACGTTAATTTCTTGGTGTTGATGGTTCTAGTTTGGTTATATAGAATTTCTTTGTCTAAATACTAAGTTATTTAGGGGTGATAAGGCATCAGGTCAGCAAAATTAATCTCAAGTGGTTCAAGGGAAAAAGTGACGTATCCTGTACTTCCCACTTCTCTGTAAGTTTACAGTTGTTAAAAAAATGAATTTAAAAAATACCTTCTATATTGGCTCAGATCAAACGGGTCGCCTAAGAAGGCCTTGGACTCAAATAGTCCAAACCCACTAGCCATTGCAGGCCTGGTCTTTATGTCCTTCCAGGGGTTAGAGTGACATCAGTTGTGGTCACTCGTCTGGTTGCAAGGCCCAGCATTGCCACAAAACAGGACAGGGATTCTGGTCCTGATTCCGTCACTATTAGATCTATATTACCATGAACAAGTCTTCTCAGCTCTCCGAGCCTGTGCTGTATAAAATTAGAGTAAGCCCAGCCCTGCTCTTACCCATCTCATGCGGTTAGTATAAAAAATATGACATAATGCGAGGTTTGTAAAACATCAAGCACCTTGTGACGATCTTATCTTTTCATTCTGAAGGTACAGAAGGGGTTCATGTTTGTTAAATGCCCCAAAACTTAAAATTTTAAACCACTTAAAAACTGCAGACTGATTTTAAGACTTTGGTAAATATTGTTTTAAAAATCCTGTAATCCCACCCCCCACCCCCCAAAAACTAATTTTTTAAAAAAAACCCAAATTCCCCGAAAAGTACTTGCTCTGTCCTTAAGAGGATTACGCTGAACTTTTCAACTTTATCCGTTTATCTGGCACTGTCCTGCAACTCGTTTCCTTTTAAAGTCATATTTTTTTTTGTTGCCCACTGCCCTTTGCCTTTTTTATTTTTTTTCTGCAGCACCTGCATTGGGCCTTTTTTGGGTGAAAAACCGTCGTGGTCCAGAACGAAGTGGCTTTGACCTAAAAATTTATTCATCCCTAAGGGGTACCCTTCCCAAGGGGGCTAATAACCCTCAGCGGCTCAGCAGGAACCAAAAACCCACCTCCCGGTGAATCCCCCACCCGGACGCCACAGCGAGACACCTCCCCCAGGCACCGCCCGCCACCGGGCCGCGGGGAGGGGCTACTTCCGGAGCCGCCCGGAAGTTCCCGTGGCTTAGCGACCCCAGGACCCCGAAAGGTGACAAGGCTGCCACCGGGGTGTGAGGGGGCTTTCTTTAGCAGCCCACGGGCCTACCACGTTGCCGCTGGGGGCTCTTCCGCGCTCAGCAGGAGCTTCGCGTTAGCCGCTGGCACTCCCAATTCACCTGCTACCCGGTCCAACTTTCTTAATGAGGACTGCTCCCATTTTTGAGCACCTGTGTCAGGGTCCTTCAGGCGCGTCACGTAATGTAACCCTGAGAATTCCACAGCCTTAGTCACTGATAAGGAAGCCAGACTCAGAGCAGGTATCCCACCTACCGGCTCCCAGAGGCTGGGGAAGGAGCAGCAACCTGAAGCTTTACCCAAAATGCTTTATTTTCCACAATGATTATGAACAAGTGTTTATATAAGCCCAAGTACCTGAGGGGCCAGAGACATCACCTTGCAAAATGGCAGACAGACTCAAGGCCTGAAGGGCAGTGACTGCATCAGAAGTGGATTTGGGGGGTAGGCGCCTGACTCCCACAATCCAGGCTCAGCTTAGTTGGCAGGAGACCTTCCAAATGAGAAACGACAAATGTTTTTGGCCGCTGGGCCGAGCGCACCACGGAGGGAGCTCGAGAGGCGGCGAAAGGCTGGCGGATGACTCCACTCGGGCCTGGCCAAGGCTGGAGTCTCCGCCACTCCAAGCACTGCTCAGAGTGTCAACCCCCGCTCCTTAAACAGCTGCTTTAGAGCCTCTTCCAGCGGCCGGTTTGTTCCCTGAAGGCCCTTCACCACCTGCGCTGCCCACTCGAAGTATTCCTGGACGCGATGTTCGGACCAGCCTGCGTGTAAATGGACAGACAACTGCTCATGGGACGTGCCGGACAGCACTGGATTCTGCCACCTTCCTGGGGGACCTGGTGCAGGGCCACGAGATGACTTCTTGATGGTATGGCCTCTCCTGAAAACTTCCCTTTGGCCCAGCTATGGAATTGTATTTCTGCAAGCAGATAAGTGATCTAGGAGAATTAGTTTGGAGAATTAACCAAAACGCCAGGCTTTTTTTTTTTTTTTTTTAAATCAGGGGAACTGGCCAAACTGGGTCTCCAGAAGGTGGACCCTCCCCTTTCCCTCAGAGCAGGTGGGGGATCCTACCCTCTGGGGTGCAGCGGTTCAGGTCCCTCAGATTGTACAGCTTGTCCGCCAGCTTCACCAGTTTAGCCCCTGGGCTGCTGTGGGGAGCCTGCTCCACTTGCAGCCTCTTTCTCTCCAGCTTGGGCAGAGTCTTGTCATCTGTTACCTCCTCCACCAGACGCCGCACCTGTGCCCCAAAGTGCAGCTCCACCTCATCCAGGGTGGTGTCTGTGTCCTCCACTGTGTCATGGAGCAGGGCTGCCTGGGGACAGGCTTCCACTCAGCCGGTGACGCCAGCCAGGGGTGCCCAGACATGAATGGGGCCCCGGATCCCCACCCCAGCCTCCTGTCAGAGGAGGAGGAAAATTACCTGTAACACCACAATGTCAGTGATTCCCGCCTCGTGGGTCAGGATCCGAGCCACACCTAACGGGGCAAAGCAGGAAGTCAGACCCCAAGGGGGTCCCAGGCACGCGTGCGTGGGTTTTGTAGAGCCACTAACTGGGTGACCTTGGGCAAGTCCTTTACTCTCTCTGGGTGTCAAGCGTCCATAGGGAACAGTCATGCCCACCGCCCGGGATCGTTTGATGCTTAAACACCCACAATGCCTGGCACAAAGCTTGGTGCAGAGTAGGTGCTCAATGAGGTGCACGCCCCCCCGCCCCGACGCCGCTGCGGTTGCTTCCCAGGCTGCGTGCCCACCGATGGGGTGGTTGATGTAGGGGGTCCCTTCGGGGTCCTTTCGCCTCTGCCCACTGTGCTTGCGAGCCGCGAAATCAGCAGCCTCCAGCAGCTGCGCCGCCTCGGAGCCCATCGCGGTGGGGCGGGAGACCGCGCTCCTGAGAGCTCGGGAAGCCCCGGCCGAGCTCCACAGCGCCCCCTGGCCCCGCGGAGGCCCCGAGGATTGTGGAATGAGGTTCAGATGGCAGTTTGAGGGAAGGAGGAAGACAGAAGTAAAAGAGTGGCCCCACAGTGTGCCGAGTGCAGGGCAGGAAGGCACAGATGAATGTTACCGAGGCAGAAGGGCAGTTCACCCAGCCTCAAGGTCAGAGTCAGCCAGCTTCTCCCAGGCGGGACTCCCCCCGCCCCATGAAAATCTCCAACTTGTCAATGCTCTGAAAATTCTCAAAAGTGCCTGAAAAATAATTCTCCCTGTAGGAATGGGCCTTGTTGCCAAGGGCAGGGGACCCTCACTTTTGGGCCCAAAAGACCCTACGGCCTGACCTTCTGGAAATTGGAGCCTATGCCCGGAACTCTGCTGTATTGCTTCAGATTTAGGCTCCTAAGTAGCAGTGATGTTTCCGCAGGAACCGTCTTCTTTGTTCTCAGGGGCTAGGGCAACACTTGCATTTCTTTCTGGTGCGGTAGGGTTCCTGCTGCAGCCCCCACGCCCCTGCTGTGGCCTCTGGGGTCAGGTGTGTTGCCGCTGCTGGTTTGGAAGCATGGCGTTGTCAGGCCTCAGGTAGGCACTAGAATAACACTTAACACCGCTGGCGGGCAGCCTCCAGCCTTCTGGAAAAAGTCCTCAGGGGACAGCAGCTATGAAGTGTCAGGGCTAAGAGGGCCTAGAAACCCTACAGGGGCTTTCCCTGTGACAAGGGATCAGCTAGTTGCTAAGTAAACTCCAGACAGGCAGCTTTTGTGCTTGGCTGGTAGCTGGGGCAGAGGGGGGCCCAGGGGGAAAGTTGATGAAAGGACTCGAGCCCTTGGTTTTCAGCTGGCCCCGGTGGTTGCTGAGACCCAGCGGGTAGGGAGGGACGTTTCCAACGCTTGGACTGAGGCCTCTGGGGCTTGAAATGGAACCCTCGGAATTCCCAGGGCTTCTACGAAAGCCTGAAATTTGAGAGTGGGTGGAGAGAAACCTATCTGGCTCTAAATGCCTGCCTGTTCTTCTCCTGGCTTAATTTCCTTCCCCTCCTTCATTCTGTCCTCCAGTCTCCTCAGCCTTTTCACTACAGCTCAGAAAATCTTAGGCAGCTTGGAGCTGCAGTCTCCTCATTTCCCAACAGCAGGTAGAAACTCTGTCACTTTTAGCTCTTTATAGAGGTCTAAGCCAGAGAACCTTCAGGACGGTGTTCTTAGTGCCCAGAGGCCTTGGGGCTTTGATTGTTACTTCCTCACTGTCTGCAGCCCTGGCTCAGTAGGCAATGTTGGGGTTCCTGGGACCCGGGCAGAGGGGGAGGTAACCGCTCCAGGGCTTCCGGAGGAGGCTCTCCGTGGGGCTGCTGCTGCTCTTCAGCTGGATGGCCCTTGCCCAGCCCACCGCAGTCCCAGGGACAGCATTCTCCTCCATACCCCCACCCTCTTCAGGGCCCTGCTCTCTGGGAAGCTGGTTTGGGAGGAAGGGAGCCTGCCCTTCTGATGACGGCCGATCCCTTTCACTCTCCCGAAGGCATGGAGTAGGCTGTGGGCAGTCCGTGTTTGCCCGTCTCCAGCCCCCTTGCCCCTCAGTATTGCCCCTCCAGTATTGGCTCAGCACCCTCACTTGTGCCAAACCACCCAGGATGCCACAGCAATGGCCACCACTGCTACTACCCTGGTTTCCTCTGTCCTCAGCTCTCTGATCCTCTGAAGGAAGCCTCCTGCTGCCACCTGCAGGCTGCAGGGGGCACCTGATGCACCCGGGCTGAATTTGAGGCCCTACACCTGGTCAACCTGTCTGCTCTTCAGCCTCAGCCCATCCGCAGGTGAGAACTCCCGCCCCGAAGCCGTGGGAACACCGCCAGGGAGTTCCAGGGTCTGGGGCTCTGTTCCTAAATTCCGGGGTGGGAGGCTTGTAGCTTACACACTAGTGGAGAGACAGACCTCAGACAGGAAGTCAACTCCATACATGATTACAAACAGTTCAGTGAAGGGAAAATTCGAGGGGGCGCGAAAGTGGGTAGCAGGGAGCCCTGCGTTCGTTGAGGGGCAAGGGCCAAGACTGACAGGATTTTGTACTTCGTGGATCACACACAGTATAATCGGGGTTTGCAATCCCGAATCTTTCCATGGATGGCTTAAGGGTGCCTGTGAGCCCCCTGAATTCGTGTTTACAGATTCTGCATTTATCCGGGGAGGGGGCGTGAGCTTCCTCTGGACTCTCGGGTGCTCTGTTACCCACAGGCCGCACTGGCGGGGACCAGCATCCCGATACTGCCCTCTCTCCCCCAGAGGCCCGGCCCGCGCAGAGCCTTGGGCCTCTTGCAGGGGGGCTGCTCGCAGCCTTGCGGCTGGCAGACCTCCTGCACTTCCGCCGCTGGTCTTCGGGGGGCGCGCCCCCTGCAGGTCGCGGTGGGAACAGACGAGGCGCGCCCGGGCCCCTCCGCGCCCGCAGGCGGCTGAGCGCCCCGCCCCTTCCCGATCACGCACGCTCGGGCCCCGCCCTGCTCGCCGGTCTCCTACGCAGGCTTGGGGCGGGGCGGCCGAAGGCGGATTTCGGAGCCAGGACTCAGCCCTCCTCGGAGATTTTTTCCTGCGCGCGCCCGGACGCCCCCTCCGCGATGACTGTGAGTGCTCCAGGGACTGACCCCCAACTCCTGTCCACCATCTCTGGGGTGCGTACCTACCTCCCCACCCCCGGCACTATCGGCACTCCGCACCTGCTCTGACCATCCCCAGCCTTCTCCCCCAGTCGCGGGCCAACAAGGGGCTCGTCCGCGACCCCCAGCTCTCGGCTCTGCCCAGAGCCCACCTCTGCGTTTCCACCGCTTCCGTTTACAGGCCAGCTCCGTGGAGCAGCTGCGGAAGGATGGCAACGAGCTGTTCAAATGCGGGGACTACGAGGGCGCCCTGGCGGCCTACACTCAGGCTCTGGGACTGGGAGCCACGGCCGAGGACCAGGCCATCCTGCACCGGAACCTGGCCGCCTGCCACCTCAAGCGGGTGAGGGAGCCCCCTGCCCCTGTCCTGCCGGGTGTGGTTTGCGCATCGCGCCACGCGGGGGCCCTGGCTAGACATTGACCTTCTCAGGCCACGCACACCTGTGGGGTGTCTTGGCCCTCCAGGTGGTAGGGGGCCGGGTGATTCTGGAGACCAATCCTGCTGCCCAGTTAGTGCCCTGAGAAGGAGATGAAAAGTCAGTTAGGCTGCTGTTTTTCCTGTTACAGGAAGATTACAACAAAGCAGAAGCTGAAGCGTCCAAAGGTAGGGCAAGTGCCCGGTGTGGAGCTGAGGGGCTTCTGTGGTGGGCAGGATTCTGGGGCCACTGCACCATCACACTCTCCTTCCCCCCCGAAACACGCCTGCCTTCTTTCCCACTTCCTCGGGCATTTCCTTTTCTGCAGCTGCCTTCACCTTTTCCGAGGCTGAAGTTCTGAGCCCCACATCCGTCCCCCCACCTTCCTCTGGCCCTCAAGATCTTTCCCTACTGCTCTTGCCTGGAGACGGTGGCCGCAAGGGTGCTGACAGAGCTCCCGTTTGTGCTCAGCCATTGAAAAGGACGGTGGGGACGTCAAAGCACTTTACCGGCGGAGCCAAGCCCTGGAGAAGCTGGGCCGCCTCGACCAGGCTGTCCTTGACCTGCAGAGATGTGTGAGCCTGGAGCCCAAGAACAAAGTGTTCCAGGAGGCCCTGCGCAGCATCGGGGGCCAGATTCAGGAGAAGGTATGGGAGTGGCTGAGAGAGCGTGGCAGGGACTGGTGGCAGAGGGACACCAGTAAATGCACCTGGGTCACAGGTGTGCACCCAGGTCTGCAGAGAGGAGGTACTGACGGCACAGGGGCTTTCAGAATGACGTTCCCCCTTACCGGCGGGTCGGGGAAAGCAAACTGAAACAACAGCAAGGTGCTGTTTTTGTCGGTGGGGGTCTGTTTGGCAAACACCTAAAGGGTGTACACTTTGCTGGAAAGAGAGGGGCAGGCACTTGAGTGGTGAGGTGGTGGGCGTGGGCCTGCTCACGGCTGTGGGAGAGCTGTGAGCTGGTGCAGCTAATTAGGAGCGCGTTTCCGCGTAGCTCTTAAAGCTGTAAATGGGCACGTCCTGTGATCAGGCATGTTTACATGTCTCCCCTAGAGAGGAGCCTTGCCCATGTGCACAAGCGGGCATGCGTGTTTATTTCAGTTCTGTTTATCTGAATGGAAAATTGAAGCCTCAGTGCCCAGCCGTGGGAGAACAGCTGAGTAAACTGGGGAGCGTCCTTGCTACAGGCTCCTCCGTTGTAGTTACCGAGACGAGGTAGACCCACGTGCACAGACATGGAAAGCTGAGACTTGTTAATTGAAAAACAGTACCATATAGTAATACATACAGTATGGTGTCATTTACATGAAAATGATTGCCTTACATACACACCCGAGACAGCACTGTATTTTTTCTGTGCAAACACTTGGGTATGTAAATACAAAGAAAAATAATTTAAAAGACACGTATCAAAATGATAACAGCGTGACCCCTGGGGAAAGGAATTAAATTAGGAGAAAAGAATTTGAACGCCATCGTGAACTATAACTGAATTCAAATTAACTAGATCTTTTGGTCTTAAAATGCTGACACAACAGAAGCAAGTAATACGATGGCATATGCCTCATTGCAAGGTTGAGACCCAGAAAAGGAGACTGTTCCTGTCAGGGCCAGCTCTGTTCGATTAGCAGGGTCTGCCCAGAGCCCTGTGCGGGAAGGATGAGGGAGTGGGTTGCTGGGCCTGGTTAGTCCTGTCTGTCGTGGATGCAGGAGCAGGGAGGGTGCAGCACGTGTGAGGCCTGTGCCCCGGCCCGTGCCCAGCACCGTGCTGAGGGAGAGGGCCTGGGACGACCTTGGTTATTCAGATCAGTTTTGAATACTCGACCTACGGGCAGTGTGAGCAGCTGCCTCATGACCCGCAGGCCCCCTTGCCGGATGTGGGGATGCTGCCACAACACAGATGGCACCACGGGGAGTGGGGAGCCTTTGGCTACCAGATGCCTCCCCTTCTGAACGGCACTGCCTTCAGCATGGGCGCCGCCCCTGCTGTCCAAGCGGGAAGTTGCTCAGAGAGGAAAATAGCCTCGGGAAGTTAGGGAGAAGCGGCCAGGCGAGTCTCCTCCTGCCCACGGTAGCTTGGTGCAGGGCCTGCACCCAGACATCCTTGCTGTGCCTCTCAAAGACCGGAGCCAGGCCCTGGGAGGAGCTGCAGAGAACAAAGAGGGAATGTGCCGTCTCTGGCCAAAGCGGGGATTTGTTCTACGCTTTGTTGGTTTGTCATAGGTACGATACATGTCTTCGACGGATGCCAAGGTGGAACAGATGTTCCAGATCCTGTTGGACCCACAGGAGAAAGGCACTGAGAAGAAGCAGAAGGTGAGGGGCCTGGACAGAACGAGAGCTTAGCTTCCGTAGAGCTGCCCGCCCATAGTGCCCTGCCAGTGCCCTGCCTGTGCCCTGCTGATGTTGGCCCCAGAAGCCCCCGTGGACCCGGTCTGCTGCGTGTCGCTCATCAGATCATGCACCTGGGGTCACAGAGCCTGGGTGGGAGCCTGGAGGGCCCTGGGGCCCAAGCGTGAGCCAAGGAGAGGGAACCAGTGTTCATGGGGTTCCTGCTGGCCAGGCCCCGCGCCAGGAGCTGAGTGTTCAGACGTGACTGAGTCACTGACCCTGCCCTTCAGGCTGCCAGGGACTTGGGACCCCGTGTTCCCTAACCATCAGCCCTGAGAGTGGGCTTTCACCTCTACTTAAAAAGAAGGACACTGCAGTTTAGCGTTCAATTTGCAGCCAAGGTCGCTCAGCTGAGCCAGAGTGGCTCAGGGCTTCCTGCCTGTGCAGCCCTGTGTGTGTGTGGTGTCCACATTACCCTGCAGTTCCTTTGACGCAGGCTTCTCAGAACCTGGTGGTGCTGGCCCGGGAGGAGGCTGGGGCTGAGAAGATCTTCCGGAACAATGGGGTCCAGCTCTTGCAGCGCCTGCTGGACACAGGCGAGACCGACCTGATGCTGGCGGCGCTGCGCACGCTGGTCGGCATCTGCTCTGAGCACCAGTCCCGGGTAGGTGGGCCGCAGTGCGTCCATCCGTCCCTCCCTCCACTTGTCCATGCACCTCTCATCTTACTCCAGAGAGTAGAAGGAAGCACATAATAGGAGAGGAAAAAGTGAAGTGGTTCGGACACCACCCACGGGATTTGGGATGAACCAGGGCCAAGAAAGGGCAAAGCCATCCGCTGACAACTGAGCACTTGTTTTGGCGGGGTGGCTTCCGAGTGCGACCTCCCGCAGCTGCTCACGGGGAGGCCTGCTTCCTGACTCACTCTCAGTCCGTGCGCTCATGGCAGGCGTGCTGCAGGGAGCAGGGCGCCTGTCCTTCCCTGGCTCCCACAGGCGTTTTGATGTGGCCAGTGGTGTCACCGCAGCATCTGTGCCATCGAGACACAGATACGAATGGCTTGATGCTAAGATGGCCCTCAGGCTAGACTGTGGTGCCCAGCAGAGATGCTTCAGCAGGAACAACCCAGCCCTGGCTGCTGTGGGGAAGTCCGTGCCCCAGCGCTCACCTGAGCTGGCTGGCCCCGGGGACAGGGGCTTGACCCTTGGCTGCTTTCAGAGGAGCCCAACCAGAGGCTCAGTCCCCCTCTCCCCCCCCCCAGACAGTGGCAGCCCTGAGTGTGCTGGGAACTCGGAGACTGGTCTCCGTCCTGGGCGTGGAAAACCAGGCCGTGTCGCTGGCTGCCTGTCACCTGCTGCAGGTGATGTTCGATGCCCTCAAGGAAGGTGTCAAGAAAGGCTTCCGAGGCAAAGAAGGAGCACTCGTCGTGGGTGAGTGGATGAGGTCTGGGGCCCCTGGGTGGCACTGTCCTGGGTGGGAGGGGGCGGGGCCAGCCAAGGACAAGACTCGCAGGCGCAGGCTTTTCAGGAATAAGGTTTGGTGACAGCGTTTTACTCCAGCTCCTAAGCTGTGGGGAAGCTGGAGCCCAGCCCAGAGCTCAGGGTGCAGATGCCCCTCCCAGTGTCTCTCTGGCCTCTTGGGCAAGTTCAAAGGTCAGACGGGGCTGGGTCACTGTGGAGCCTACTAATGTCGTCTTGTTGCCAGATCCCGCCCGGGAGCTGAAGGTCCTCATCAGTAACCTCTTGGAGCTGCTGACCGAGGTGGGGGTCTCGGGCCAAGGCCGAGACAACGCCCTGACTCTCTTGATTAAAGTGGTGCCCCGGAAGTCTTTGAAGGACCCCAACAACAGCCTCACCCTCTGGGTCATTGATCAAGGTAGGGACAGTGCTTTAGAAAGAGAAAGAGACTGGGCGTACGTGTTGCATCTTGCTTGGGGGGCTGGGCCCACTCATCCCCAGGGGCGGTTGGGTCCGTCTAGCGCTCATACCGGGACCCCTCGGTGTGGACATGTGCATGTGCCTGCGTGTGGAGCAGGTCAGCGGGAGGCTGGGTCCGCTTTCCATACCTGATGGTGTGCAGTGAGTGAGTATTGCTTCTGTTCGCAGGGAAAAATAGTAAAGTGTAACATAGGGGTTCACACTGGTCTTTCCCCCTAAAGGGTAAGGGAGGAAGGCGTGGCCAAAGCCCCCGTGTGGGCACCTACTGGGTGCTCACCTTCCTGTGTCACCGCAGTAATCCTGTGATGTGGGGGTGGTATTTTCCCCTGTTTTACACACATGAGGCACCTCAAAGCCCCAGAGCATTTGGTCCCACGAGCGGGGCCTCACGCAGACCTCCGTTGGCCATGGGTCAGCAGCCAGACCCCGAGCCCGCCCTGCCCGCCACTGTCTGCGCCCGGTGGCCTTTCCAGCGTGGTCCTGCTCTCCTGGGGGCTACCAGAAACCTCTGCCCTCGGCCTGTCGGGGCCAGACTTGGTGTTTTGCTTCTAAGTAGGGTGTCTTTTTCAGGTTTGAAAAAGATCCTGGAGGTGGGGGGCTCCCTGCAGGAGCCTCCCGGGGAGCTCACAGTGACAGCAAATAGCCGCATGAGCGCCTCCACCCTCCTCAGCAAGCTCTTCGATGACCTCAAGTGTGACGCCGAGAGGGAGAACTTCCACCGCCTCTGCGAAAACCACATCAGGCACGTGGGCCGGCCCGTCCGCTGCCAGCTCCCGGGTCGGGGGGGTGGGTGGTGGGAGGACCCTGCAGGGCCCGGCGCCCCCGCCCACCCCTCTTCCCACAGTGCCCTCCCCAGGGGCCCTCTGTCCCAGTTCTCAGTGGCGCCCCATCCAGCCCAGGCTCTGCACGGAGCGCTGGCTGTGTCTCTGAGCGTAGCAGTGTGGCTTGCCTGTCGTCTGGTGACAGCCCAACTCGTGAGGCGTTTCCAGCCGGGAGGGTGCGGGTGACAAATTATGAAATGAGAAGGATGATTTCCAACCTTATTAAGTGCAAAATGGGGCACACGGGGTGGTGTGTCGTCGGGAGGCTCGGAGGAAAGCCGAGGGCAGGGACGGCGTCCGGGAAACGGCCTTGGCGTTCCCTGGGCCGCTGTTCCTGCCTGGGGAGGCAGGTGCCTGGCCGTGGGCAGGGAGGAGGGTCCCTTTGTGCTGGCCTTGGTGTGACAGCTGTCACCCTGTGCTCCTCAGGAGCTGGTTTGAGGGCCACGGCCTGACCGGGAAGCTGCGGGCCATCCAGACGGTGTCCTGCCTCCTGCAGGGCCCGTGTGACGCCGGCAACCGGGCCCTGGAGCTGAGCGGCGTCATGGAGAGCGTGATCGCCCTGTGTGCCTCCGAGCGGGAGGAGGAGCAGCTGGTGGCCGTGGAGGCGCTGATCCACGCGGCCGGCAAGGCCAAGCGGGCCTCCTTCATCACAGCCAATGGTGTGTCGCTGCTGAAGGACTTGTACAAGCGCAGCGAGAAGGACAGCATCCGCATCCGGGCGCTGGTGGTGAGCTGGGTGGGCTGAGGCCGGGCGCACCAGGGACCCGGGCCGGCTGGTGTCCGCCCCAGCACATGCTGCCAGGGGTGGGGCCCTGTCAGGGTCAAGTCAGAGAGGGGAGCCCCGTCCGGAGAGGACACCCGAGAACGCAGGCTGCACTCACCACCCCCTGGAGGTGCTGGGAGAAGCTCCAGGAGGAGGTGATGCATTTGGAGGACAGGCTGGGACAGGCTGGTCAGAAGGGCCTTAGGGAAAGGCAGGGCCCGCAGGCGGCTGCAGGAGCTGGAGGTGGGGGTCCGTCTGGCCTGCGTGAGCCTCTTGGGGGGACTGGTCCGCCCCCTGGGGCACTTGGTCCTGGGCTTCTTCATCCCTTAAGGATCTTGGCCTCGGCCGAGGCACCTGTCTTGTCCCTGCACACGGCCTAGTTCCACCTATGAAGAGTCTTATTATTTTTTGACATGCAAAGGGACAGCAAATCCCAGGACAGCACAGTGGTCCGTGTGCCAGCAGTCTCTTTAACTCCGTGCTGTGTCATGTGGCCACCCCAGTGTTACATTTTGCTACAAATGTGCCATGCGGCAGCCTGGAAGAGCGCCAGGGAGGGAGCCCACACCAGGTGTGCAGCCCGGCTCTGCCTCATCCCCAGTGGCCAACCGCTGGCTCTTGCTGTTGCTTCCAGGGACTCTGCAAGCTCGGCTCAGCCGGAGGGACCGACTTCAGTATGAAGCAGTTTGCTGAGGGTTCGACTCTCAAACTGGCCAAGCAGTGTCGGAAGTGAGTTGCTGGCGTTGCCCCGGCTCCCTGCCTCTTGGCTTGACCTCAGGAAAGTAGGGTCCAGAGCGGGGCGGGGTCTCCCCACTGCCCCTTTCTCCCCCAGGCAGACCCTCCTGGTTCTGTCACGCGAATGGGTTCCCTGTTTAGAGTGGATCAAGTACCTGGCGTTCCTCCTTGGCCCTGGCCTGCCCCTTCTCGGCCCCACCTGAGGGCTGTCTGCTCCCCTCCTTGTCCCCAGGTGGCTGTGCAATGACCAGATCGATGCGGGCACTCGGCGCTGGGCAGTGGAGGGCCTGGCCTATCTCACCTTTGATGCCGACGTGAAGGAGGAGTTCGTGGAGGATGAGGCCGCCCTGAAGGCTCTGTTCCAGCTCAGCCAGGTATCTCCACGGGTGTGCAGCCGACTAGAGCCCCCCAGCTTCCCTGGCAGGCCCTGGCCAACAGCGTTCAGGCCCCAGGGAGGGAGGGCTGGTAGCCTGAGTGGCCACATTGTGTGACGCGGACATACTGGCCCACACCAGTAGTGTCGGAAAGGGCAATCCCTCTGGAGGAGTTGGGGGTCAAGTGTCTGAGCTCTTGAAGTTTGGGGCCAGCCTGGGGACTGGGGGTGTTCCCAGACACATCCGGTGCATAGGAGGCCCAGCCAAGGGCAGAACTGGGGGCCGGGCCCAGGTTGCATTGATTTCAGTGCTGCTGTGCCCATCTTTGCCCCCGGCAGTCCGAGGAGAGGTCGGTGCTCTTTGCGGTGGCCTCAGCGCTGGTGAACTGCACCAACAGCTACGACTATGAGGAGCCCGACCCCAAGATGGTGGAGCTGGCCAAGTACGCCAAGCAGCACGTGCCCGAGCAGCACCCCAAGGTGAGGGGCTTGGGCGTTTCCGTATCATGGTGGCCCGTTGATCTTGGGCATCCAGTAGGCAGGTCTTTCCTTCCCTTTGTTTTCATGTTTATCATTTTGTGCTGTGAGGGGTCCCCTTTCCCTGTCTAGTGAGCTAAGCTGCCTCCTTCCCTAGGACAAACCGAGTTTCGTGCGGGCGCGGGTAAAGAAACTGCTGGCAGCGGGCGTGGTGTCAGCCATGACCTGCATGGTGAAGACCGAGAGCCCCGTGCTGACAAGTTCCTGCAGAGAGCTGCTGTCCAGGTGAGCCCGCGTCCCAGCCGAGGGAGCAGGTCCCGGTGCTGTGGGCCTCGTGGAGCAGGGGCTGCACGTGGCTGCCTTCCTTTCCTGCGCCCAGAAGTGGAATGGCTGCCACCAGAGCCCCGGGCCCACCCACCGCCCCCGCCTTCTCCCCACAGGGTCTTCCTGGCTTTGGTGGAAGAGGTGGAGGACCGCGGCACTGTGGTCGCTCAGGGAGGCGGCAAGGTGAGCTGGGTTACACTCCTTCTCCGTCTCTGAAGCACAGCTTGGGGGCTAGATGTGGAACGGAAAAGCACTCTTCGTGGCCAGGAAGGTTGTCTTCCTGCTGCGTGAGTGGTGCTGAGCGGGGCGGGTTCCTCCTGTTCAGGTTGCGTTTTCCTCCTCTCCTTGTGTCTTTGACCTCTGTAGCCCGGTGCCCAGCACAGCCGATGTCTAGCCCTTACATGGTGTTTCAGGAAGTGTTTGGGTAGCTTCATGGGAGACTTCAGAGAGGGAATGAGGGTCCAAAGGTCCGAGTCCCCCGATCTGCAAGTCGGGGGTGAGGAGGTCGGCAAGGGCGGCACGGTCAGGGCCTGGCGGCGTAGGCCTTATGCTCCCGGCACACCCGGATCCCTGAAGGGCTTGTCCCCGCAGGCCCTGCTCCCGCTGGCCCTGGAAGGCACTGACGTGGGGCAGACAAAGGCGGCCCAGGCCCTCGCCAAGCTCACCATCACCTCCAACCCAGAGATGACGTTTCCTGGAGAGCGGGTACGTGGCGTGTCTCCCTGCCCCAGCCCAACCTCTCCTCCACCCTCTTCCTGGGCCCTGAGGGCCTCTGGATGGGGAGGGCAACTTTCTGTCAGGGGTGGACCGCCACCTACAGGGCCGGTGGCGGCTGGGGCCTGCGGCCCTGACAGGCGGGGTGCATGTCACAGATCTATGAGGTGGTCCGGCCCCTCGTCTCCCTCTTGCATCTCAACTGCTCCGGCCTGCAGAACTTCGAGGCGCTCATGGCTCTCACGAACCTGGCAGGCATCAGTGAGAGACTCCGGTAAGATGCCTTGGGAGGTGGGGCCTGGGCGGGGTTTCAGGGTTTAGATTATCCCCAGTGAAGTACTTTACAGCCTGGAAAGCAGTCTTTGGTCATTGCTCTGTTTGAGATCCCTCTTTGTCGTACACCTGGGGGGACAGTTCCATGAGGACAAGGCCCTCGGCCGTTAGAGTGCACGCCCACAGTCAGACTGCCTGGATTTGGATCCTGACTTCTCCGGTTACCAGTGTATAACCTCAAGCCAGTTCCTTAATCTCACCGTGCCTCACTTTCCCCCTCTGTGAAAAGGATTTGTGGCGAGAATTAAGTGAGAAAATACATGTAAAAGCACTTAGTACGAAGGTGCCTGGCTCCCAGCGATGTGCCCAGTCAGTACCTATTAGGGGCCATAACTAAATGGGACTGTGGCTGCGTGAATCACTCCGCAGCCTTGGCGGCCTCTTCTGCAGAGTAGCCACGATAGTCACACCTGCCCCTTCAGCCTGGGCCGGGGGGCGTGAAGTCAGCCAGCCTGCGGGCTGGGTCAGGTAAGCGCTCAGGCGCCGAGCGTCGCGTCACCGCCACCCTCGTCTCCTCACTCCTAGCCCAGGGGGTTTCTGTGGCCCCGTGTCATCCCCCGGGCGTGCCTGGGAGGCCGGAAAGCCCTGCAGTTCACACCTGGCACAGGAGGGTCCTTGGACACTGCCCAGGGCTGGTGGGGGCTGACGGCGCACCACCCCCACCCCTGGCTCCGCAGGCAGAAGATCCTGAAGGAGAAGGCCGTGCCCATGATCGAGGGCTACATGTTTGAGGACCACGAGATGATCCGCCGGGCAGCCACGGAGTGCATGTGCAACCTGGCCATGAGCAAGGAGGTGAGGGTTGATCCAGGCAGTGCCGTGGGCCGGCAGGTTGGGTGGGCCTTGCCCCAGCGGACCTGGCCGCCCTTGTCTGGCCCCAGGTGCAGGACCTCTTTGAAGCCGAGGGCAATGACCGGCTGAAGCTGCTGGTGCTGTACAGCGGGGAGGACGACGAGCTGCTGCGGCGGGCGGCCGCCGGGGGCCTGGCCATGCTCACCTCCATGCGGCCCTCTCTGTGCCACCGCCTCCCCCACGTGGTCAGTGCCTCTTCTCTGGGGGGGGGGGGCGGGGGGGGCGGGCGGTGGGCCGTGGGCCAGGGCAGGCTGGTGTGGCCCCTGCGGGGTTCAGCCTGCGGCCGTGTTCACACCGCCCCGTTTCCTGCAGACCACGCACTGGCTAGAGATCCTGCAGGCTCTGCTGCTCAGCCCCAACCAGGAGCTGCAGCACCGGGGCACCGTGGTGGTGCTGAACATGGTGGAGGCCTCGCGGGAGACCGCCAGCGCCCTGATGGAGAGCGAGGTGCTGGAGATCCTGTCGGTGCTGGCCAAGGGCGAGGAGGGCCCTGTCAGGAGGGCGGCGGCCGCCTGCCTGGGGAAAGCGGTGGAATACGGGCTCATCAAGCCCAACCGGGACGGAGAGTGAGGGGCTGTCGCACGCACGCGGCGCGTCGCAGCTCGGGATGAGGAGCGCGGGCTGGGCTGTCAGGGGTGGGGCTGCCGCGCTGGCCTGGCCTCCGCTGCTGCCCTTTGATGTCCTGTGTCCCGAGCCGGGGGTCACGCTCACCACAGGCCTGCTCCGCCAGCGCTGCCTGCAGCCGCACGCTCCAGGGCTCTGCCCGCGCCACTGCAGACGGCGGGGAGTGGGGGGCGCCCCTCACGCAGCCCAGGCGGGGAAGGGCACGTCCAGCAGCCGCACCAGCAGCGAGCGTCACCCGAGCCTGCTAGCGGCACCGCTCCCGACCCTGTAATAATAAAGTGTGTGGAACTCAGCTGTGTGCCCCGTCCGTGGCCTGCAGGAAGGCTGGCCGTGGGTCAGCCCCGGGAGCGGGAGCCGGCCCCCGCGCACAGCGGCGCCGCCTCTGCCGAGGACTCCCGCGGACTCCCCGCGTCGGGCAGTGTCGCTGCTCAGTCCCTTTGGAGGCTCAGGGGTTAAGCCTAGGAAGCTAATCGTGCGGTTTGGGGTACAGACTCCTAGATGCTGGCCCCTCAGTACTGTGTATTGAACGTCTCAGTGACCACTCGGGCGGCGCTGCGACTCGGGGTGGGTGTGTCACCGGGCCAGCGGCTCCTCGGTACCTACGCCGCGTGGGGAGCGAAGCCTGGGGTGACCCGACTTCCCGCTTCCGCTGGGCGGGCCGAGCCAGCTCCCGGAACTCGTTGGCTGGAAGGAAGGAATGGCAGTTCCCGAGCCAATGGGAGGGGAGGCCGCCGCGGCTGCTTCCGGTGGGGCAGCGGTCCGGCAAGTCGAGGCAGGGTGGTGCGGGCCGCGGGCCTGTGGGGTCGCTGCTCGGCCCCCCTTTACCTCGGCTCCCCAGGGAGGGGCCCGCAGAGTCCGGAACCCTCTGGTTCCCCTCTGCCGCGGACCCACGCCCGACGAGGGTTTGTTCACGGACCACCAGGGGCCGCAGCGGCACCGCGTCGGCCTCGGCACCCGCTCCGCGGAACCCAGACTGGACCGCCTGCCGTGCCGCCGCGGGGACCGCGGTACCGAGGTGAGCCCCGCCCTCCTGCCGCCGGTCCCTCCCTCGCCAGCGATTGGCCCCGGGCGGCTGCGGCAGCCAATGGGCGCCTCACCCAAGGCGCCAACTTTCCCATCTGTCCCGCCGGGCGCGAGACTCCCCTCCTGGGAGGTGTCTGAGGGGGCGGGGGGCACGGGGTCAAGATCAAAGTCAGTGACCTTGAGTTGGGATTGCACACAGAAGGGCTTAGGAATCCAGGTCCAGACAAGCTTTGTTCCTGATTTCAGAGGCTTGAACGTGCCCGTGGGACTCTGACCCGGCTGCACACGCTGCGCTGGGAAAGCGGTGTTGCTGCTGTAACCTCTAGAGTGTCTCTGTTCCCCATTAGTGTGTGAGTCGTCAGGGCGGGCAGCCGTCCTCTTCCGCCCGAAGTGAAGGGTCAGTAAATGCTTGCGGAATGGATAAATGACTAGATGGGGTCCAGTTGAAAACCCACAGATACCCACGGTCATTTTTATCAACTCGAAGTACTGGCTGTAGGGAGCTCGTACCATGTGCTTATGATGGCAGGTGCCAGCCCTTGAACCTTTTACGTGCGTCTATTCCGAACAATTCCACAAGATGGGTACGGACACCCCCCTCCCCTCCTTCCACCTTTGTAAAACTGAAGAAACTGCCGTGAAATTAAGTGAGTTAGGTAAGGACCGAAGGCCCCGTCAGCTGCAGAAACAAACGTGAGCCGGAGGACAGGGAAACCGCCCCACTCGGGACAGCCCCGGATTCTCCTGAGTCTGGAAGGGCTTTAGCCAAGGCTCCCGCTCAGCGAACGTTGTGGAAGGATATCGCTGGGCTTTCTGGTTAAGAGGGTGGTACTTTCCCCATCTTACAGGCGAGGCGGCCGTACTGTTGGGTTCCAGCCCCGTCGCGCGCCCCGCCGGGAGGCGGCCGGCAGAGAGCGCTGCGAGGGCATGGCCGCGGAGCGCCGCGGCTCCTGGTTCGGCTTCGGTTTCTGCGGCTTCGGGCAGGCGCTGGGCGCGGGCCACGGGCGGCAGGTGCACAGCCCCGAGCCGCTGTGCGCGCCGAGCGCGGGCGCAGACGTCTGCGGCGTGAGCGCCAGCTGGAGCTACACCGCGTTCTTGTGCCGTGAGTGCCGCCCCCTCCCAGCCCCGCCCCCGGCCACGTGTCCCCGCCTCCTGCTCAGCTGGCTCCCGGCTCCCTCAGGTGCCGGCCAGGTGCAGCTGTCCGGCTCAGTTGGTGGCACGGCAGACGGCTGCCGAGACGCGTGGGCCTCAGAGACGCTCCTCGTGGTGCTGCGCGACGGGCGGGGACCTGGGCCTGGGGCCGAGCTGCAGGCTTGGGCGCCCGGCTCGGCGCTGCGCGGGGAGCCCCTCTGGACCCAGACCGTGGTGTCGGAGGCCCAGCGGGAAGACCGAACGGGCGACGATACCCGTGCCCGGCCGCTGCCCCTGCTGCCCGGCGCCCGCGCCTACGTGAGCCCGCTGCCTCCCCTGTACCGGCCTCTGGCCCCGGAGCTGCGGGCGCGTCGGTTGGCGCTGGGCACAGAGCACGTGTTGCTGCTGGATGAGGCTGGCCAGGTGTACTCCTGGGGTGGGGGCAGGTGAGTGCGACTGCGGGAGGGACAGGAAGACACGCTGATGTGACTGGGACCGACCACGGGTTCCCTCGCTCAGGCATGGACAGCTGGGCCACGGGACTCTGGAGGCGGAGCGGGAGCCCCGGCTGTTGGAGGCGCTGCAGGGCCTGCGCATGGCTGAGGTGGCCGCCGGTGGCTGGCACTCCGTGTGTGTGAGCGGTGAGTGGCAGGTGCTTCTCCAAAGAAGCTCGGGTCTTGTAGGCTCCAAACCCTCCTCCTCTTCCAGTTCTGGTAGGTGTCTAGGTGGCCATGACCCGTGGTGCACAGTGGACACCCTGCTGGTGGGTAACCTGAGACCAGGGTGAGGAACTTCACTTTGAATTGTGAGCCTGGCAGGCAACCCAGGCGCCTGTGATTCCCGGCTCCGAGCCGGTGATTCTCAAGGATCTGCACCTGGGCCTCTGGCTGCTGCTTAGGTCCCTGGCGGCTGTTAAAACTACCTACGCACAGCGCTGCTCCTCCCCCCATGGAATGGGCAGACAGGCTGAAGAACGACAGGGCTGCGGGGCAGAGAGAAGACGGTGGAAACAGCCCAGTTAGCAAGCCCCACACTTAGGGTCTGGAAAGAATTTGAGGCCTTAAGTTTGGTGTCGTGGCTGGAGCCCAGATGCCTCAAACCCGACTTCCCAGGTTCAGATCGGCACCGTGCGCCTTGCGAGCTTGGGCAGAGCACTTATCCTCTCTATGCCTCAAGTTTTCTTGGGACTAAAACTGGAACATTGTAAAATGGGTCATGTTTGAGAGGTGCTTAAAACACTGGCACAGATGAAAACAGTTGATGATGATTAGCTGTTACTGTTAGTGAATTTTTAGCGTTGTAGCCATTGCTCCAACAGCGAACTGTAGTGCAGTGGAGGCGAGAAAGGTGGGCGCTTCAGGATGAGGCCTCCTTCCACGGGACCAGGGGCGGATGGGGCTGAAGAAGCGGGCAGGGCTCGGGGTCTGAGTGGAGACCACGGGAGGACTTCCAGGGACACACTTCCGAAGTGTGTGCGTGCGTGTGTGTGGTGGGAGCGGGGAGGGCAATTTAGCAACAAAGGGCAAAGGAGAGGAAAGCCCAGCAAGAGACTTCCTGTAAAGACAAAGGAGCCCTGGCTGGCGATCCTCAGTGGATGGAACACTGGCCTGTGAACCAAAGGGCCGCAGGTTCGATTCGCAGTCAGGGTACCTACCTGGGTTGGGGGCAAAGTCCCCAGCAGGGGGCACATGAGAGGGAACCACACATTGGTTTCTCTCCCTCTCTTTCTCCCCCGCCCCCTCACCTCTAAAAATAAAAAGTTTAAAAATGTTAAAAAAAAAAAAAGACCAGGGTGACCCAAAGGCACTTTAGGGGGAAGAGCACTTGGTAAGACAAGGACGCTGCTGGGTGCTGGGGGAGGCACTCTGTCCCCAGAGCGCTGACTTGGGCAGGACTGGCTTCAGTTGCCCAGGGTGCTAGTGGGGTGTAGGGGAGTTTGGAGACATGCAAGGGGCTTAGGAGTGGAGGGGTCACAGTCTGTTTACTGGGCCTCCTTTATGTCTCTTTCAGAGACGGGGGACATTTATATCTGGGGCTGGAATGAATCAGGGCAGCTGGCCCTGCCCGCCAGGAGCCTGGCCGGGGACAGCCAGCCCGCCCCAGGGCAAGGTGAGTCTCTACTCTTGACTTTCACACTTCTCCTTCCTGACTTCGGGCTGTAGCTTGGCCTGAGAGCTTACAGTGCTTAGAAGGGACATGTGACATTCTTGGGACCCCAGGACACACCACAGGAGCCCCTTCCGGGAGGGAGCGCGGCAGGGCCGATGCCCACACACCTGTCCACTCCAGCGCTTCCCGGGGACGGAGAGGTTGGGAGCAACATTTCGGGAGGCGGAGGGGATTGTCCTTCACAGAGCCGTTGTGTCAGTCCGCGTGTCAGGCTCGGGGAGCATGCGTCATTGTTACCGACACTCTTACTGCTTCTCTGAAGCCACAGGACGGAGTGAACCTGGTTCTGACGCGACAGGTGCCGCCGGGGCCGAGGGTGGAGCCCCTGCCCCTTTCATCGCCGTGCAGCCCTTCCCCGCGTTGCTGGATCTCCCCCTGGGTTCGGAGGCGGTCAAGGCCAGCTGCGGGTCCCGGCACACAGCCGTGGTGACCAGTGAGTGGGGCTGGGGTGGGTCCGGGATGGAGCAGGCAGTCTGCCGCTCAGTGGTGGGTGGCTGCTGCAGGCCTGGGACGTCCGTGTCTGGGATGTCAGCCGGGTAGCTGCCTCGCCCAGAAACAGGGCCCCATCCTCCCTGTGTCCCAGCAGCCGTCGGGCCCCAAAGGGACTTCTGGAGGCGGGCCAGCGCGGCCCAGCCTCTGCACAGGCACCGCCGTGTCCCGGGCCAGGCCCCTCCTCCAACAGCGAGCCTGTCCTGTCCAGCTGCTAAGACTCTTGAACTTAGTAGCTGTGAGATGCAGCTGGCAGATGGGAAGGCGACCTTTTCGAGCCTGGACCCGTTACCACCCCAGATGTGGTCGGACAGTTGTCAGAAAGAGACAGAGGGACGGTTGAGCTCTGCCAGGCAATTCACACGGTTTGCAGGTTGCGGGCCCTGGCTCAGGGCCAGCCACGCCCGACAGCAGCCTTGTCGGACAGTCGTGACGGCCCCTTGCTGTCCTTTTGGTTGCAGGAACCGGGGAGCTGTACACCTGGGGCTGGGGTAAGTCCCAGCCTCGCCTCTGGGAGGCCGAAACCAGGGGCAGGAAAGCCCGGGGAGGGCAGGGCAGGGCAGGTGACGGAGCCACGATGACCCATGGGAGGACCAAAGAGCTGCGTGTTCTCTCCCTTCTCTAGAACAGATCTAGGCACACTCAGGTCCCATATACCTTTCTGAAGAACAGTTTGTCTTAAGGGAATATCCAGCCGGCATTGATGAAACACCTTTTGGTGTGGCACAGGGTAGAGAAAAAAACAAAAATCCCTGGGGTGATCGTCTGGGCCTAGGAACGGGGAGCCCGAGAGGCTGCTTGTCTGGAGTGACTGGTGGCTGCCCCCTCTGGCATCCCCGCGGACTCGCCTGGCCTGGAGGTCCCAGCAGACCCTGCAGCGTGGCGGTGGCTTAAGCCCAGCACAGGGGTAGTTGTCCTGCCTGGAGGGGACAAGGCCCGGGGTCCAGGGGAAGGAGGGCTGAGGGCCCGCTTTCGCTCTAGGTAAATACGGCCAGCTCGGCCACAAGGACACCACCAGCTGGGATCGACCCTGCCGCGTGGAGTACTTTGTCGATCAGCAACTCCAAGTAACGGCCGTGAGCTGCGGGCCCTGGAACACCTACGTGTATGCTGTGGGGAGGGCGAAGAGCGGAGGTGTATGGACAAAGGCATGAAGCATGTGCAGTGTAGTAAAAATTTGTAAAGGTAACTAACACCTGTGAAACTCCCACCTGTTCAAGAAACACCGTTACCAAGCCCCCTAAAGGCCCTGTGTTGGCCCCTCCCCCCTCCCGACTTTGGATAATTTTTTCTTTTAAAGATTTTATTTATATTTAGAGAGGGGAAGGGAGGGAGAAAGAGAAACAGCAATGTGTGGTTGCCTCTCATGCACCCCCTACTGGGGACCTGGCCCACGAGCCAGGCCGGTGCCCTGACTGGGAATCGAACCGGCGACTTGTCGGTTCACAGGCTGGTGCTCAAGCCACTGAGTGACAGCAGCCAGGGCAGATTTTGTCTGCTTCTGTGTGGCTTCTGCGAGTCCTCTAATATCAGGTCACTACTCCACTTCTCTAGGAGATCACTTCCTACGTTACAGGAATGTCTAGTATATTGTACACCTGTAACAATTTTCAATGTCAAGTATAATTGAAACACACAATTTAAATAAATATACATTTAAAAAAACTTTATAAACTCATTTTAAAATACAAGTCATAAACTATTTATTTTTAAAATAAAGTCAGTTTCCTTCTGTAAGACCTAGTCATCTATTTGTGAGAAATACCAATGAAGCCACAAGTTTCGTAATGTTAACTCACCTCTTTATACATCAAGACTTAGGCCTTTGTTTCCTCTCAAAATCTTTTTTATCGTATTTACAGATGATCTTCATTTATTTACACATGTACAAAACAACATAAAAAATTCACACTCCCAAGCAGAAATTTACCTTTACTAATAGACCAAACCAAAACCTTATTTGGGAAAATTTGAAGACAACAGGCTTTGTTTTTTAACGTACATACACACATTTTAATTTATTCTTAACAATATATTTATAGTTAAAAAACAGGACATGTACACAGGACTGACCAGCGGGTGCGTGTGCAGGCCGAGCCGCCCCAGCGGCCGGGAGCCGTGTAGTGCCAGCGGCAGCACAGGCGGAGCAGGAATAAATAAGAGTGCTTCCGGGGGAGCGTAGTGACCGACAGGGTAGTAAAGAAGGGGCCCCGCTGTGTACGCCACAGTGCGAACAGCCCCCAGGACTGACGTGTGCAAAGTTCTGGGTCTCCCCAACAGCCTCCACACCTGACCGCCAGCTGCAGGGGGTGGGCACATGCAGGCATAGTGAGCCCAGGTAATTGGGGTGGGGGGTGCGTGTTAGACACAGAGAAAACTAAAGAACTCAAGTTCAGACAAGCATGTATGTCTGCACCCTGTACGGTAACCGTACACAAAGGAGCCACTGCCCTGCCCTCCCTGACGCACAGACACTGTCGCCAGGAGGAAGGCTGTCCTGCGTGCTGTGGACAGGCCCCTGGGCGAGGGCGAAGCCATCTTAGCTACAGGGCTGCTAGGAAACCCCGAACAGACGTTACACTGCTAACTGCGTGTGCACGGCTGGAAGCACTTCAGGTCCCACCTCGCCCCCGCGGGGCAGGCGGAGCCATCGTTTTCTCACTTGCTGGTGACACACGAGCCCTCGGGTCGTGCTTCACCTGTGCAGCGATGGGGACAGGAAAGTTAGGCCCATGTGCTAAAGTCTGTACTTGGTGCTGTGAGCTAACTTCTAATGTATTTCTTGAGCCAAAACTGTGTGTGAGGACCTGCTAAGCCTAGGAGGGCCTTCCATCTGCAAGAAAGGCAGGCCCGTGGCCACGGCACCTACCCAGGGTCGGAAGCACACCTGCAGTGAAGAGAACCAAAGCCACCCCAGCACAGGAGGTCCAGTCTAGGCACAGGAAGCCATGGCGGGCGGGCGGGCGGGCAGATCAGGGCTTCTCAGGAATGGAGGTTGGTTGAATTGAGGATTCGAGAAGTGGCATCAGATCTGGAGGCCTTTGAAAGTTCTCGCTGTTGGAAAAACAAACAGTCAGTGGCTAACGCTCCCCTCCAGCGCACCCCCTGCCCCGCCCACACAAGCACACAAGCCCGGGGCAAGTGTCAGCCTGCGGCTGAGGGCGGCCACCCTGACTAGGAGGTGCCCAACGCAGCTGCGCTGGAACAGACAGTGAGGCACCCTGGGCACCGTCCTTTTAGTCTCCGGTGAAGCAGGTGCACGCTGACCCTTGACCCCTCTCAGCCAGTCCGTTTTGTTAGAACCCCACAGTAAACCCCTTATCTGTCACAAAGTAGTGCAAGTTGTCAAGGTAGGTGGGCAACAAGCTTTGGTCTTTGAGCCGTTAATAGAACAACGGGCCAGACCACACGTCTACCAATCCCTGGGGCTGAGGGCCTTGTACCTGCTGGTGATGTGATCTCATGCCGGAGCACATGGCACAGAGGGCGGGGGCCCGCGTGGACGGCCAGAGAAGGACAGGTGTTAGCAGAGGTTAGTCACTGGCTTCAGGGCTGCCTGGTGGGCCTGCCACCCACAGCCACCAAAACCACATGAACCCCTTCGCAGGCTTCCCCACGGAGGCACGCAGACATTTAAGCTCCAAGCGGATGAAATGGGGCTTGACTGAACAAGCGAAAAAAAAGGAAACCTGGACCCCGAGTCCAGCAACCAGCCAGCCAAAGCGACATGCACCCACCGCGACAGCTAGAGCCATGCCAGTCATGTAATTTGAAAATGCCAGAATGTGAAGCTAACGTCCGTGCTCAAACCGAGCTACAGCCGTGGACAGCGGGGCCCTTCTCCGTCCCTGCAGCTGGGAGAGAGCTGGCACCTGGCCTGCAACTCAGCCTCCCCCGACAGAAAGGCGGCTTACCTCTCACAGGAAGAGACAGGGAGAAGAGCGCACACCCAGTGGGTTAAGGGCACCGCAGTTAGGTGTTGGTGAGTGTGGAGGAGGAGACTAGGAGCCGGGGAGCATTCTAGGAAAAGCACTCTCTGGCACAGCCTCATACATGCTTCAGCAGCTCAAGTGGAAGAAACAGGCCAAGGCAGGCCAGGACCCGCGCGTCGGCCCGGAGGGGTTAGGGAGGCACGTACTCCGGGGGACGATCACCACGCAGGCCAAGACCCTCGTGAGAGGCAGCACACAGTTGGGGCTCCCCGTCCCAGGGCCGGGGGCCCCTCTTCGTGCCAGCACATGGGAGGCCTTTGCTGTCACTGTTGGGGATGGTGAGAGTTTTCTGTTGTGAATTACTGTGAAAGTATATAAGAACTTTGCCTGACTCTCATAGGGCTGAGGATCCAATTCAAGTCTGAACACGTTTTCTTGTTAATCAGCAGGTTAGTATGTTGGGAACTCAAGCCGGACATTTATCACTTAGGCGGCCAGTATCGGAATTCCTGCTTCCTATGTAAAAAGGACAGTGCAGCGGAAGGTTATGGGTTAGTACAGCCCTGTGCCCAGGTGGGAATGAAGCCAGCAGACTGCAGACAGGTTTGAAAAAAGGTCCATGAGACATGCAGGGGTTGCCACACAGACCTGAAGCCCAACAGTGGAGCTGTCAGAGGGGGACGGATCCTTCTAAGAACAGAGAATTAAGACAATTACCAAGGACTCCACCAAGAGAGCACCAGGGCGGCGGTGAGAAGGCTCGCCCCTGCAGCCAGGGACTGGCAGTTCTTTAGCAGAAGGGTCCGGGCTCACGTCCAGCTGCTACTGCCAACTTCCCTCCTATACGCGCCCCTGAACCCACCCCGCCCCACTGCCACGGGTCAAGGCAGGAAAGGGATTCTCAGCCTCCAAACACTGTGCTGGCCAAGAGCCTGGGTTCCCCCCGAGAACATATCCGCTGCCCCAACTGTGTGCTCCCCAGAGACTGGCAGATGTCAGAAAAGGTCAATTACCGCAAACTCAGAATAGGTGCTGGCAACAGAGTTAATGCTGAAGTTGCGCCGGAGGGGGGCTGAGCTGGGGTACCCACCGCTCAGCAAGCTGCCATTGAGCTCCACGTTCTCCTTGTCGGCTCCATGGAGGCCGGCACGGGCCTTTTTTTTCCCTGAACAGGTAGACGTGAGGACTGGCTGTGGAGAAAAGGCAGATTGATGTTATCCTTACAATGACCACATACACTATTTAATTCTTCACAGGTTTGTAAACCTATATAGCACTTTTAGGGTAAAAAAAAAAGATATATATGAACGCAATGGTTTGCAGTTAAAGATATACCTATCTTGAACATCGTCTGGAAAATAACTGAAAAACTGAACACGTTTAGCACAGACTCCCCCAACCTGTCCCCTCACGGGAGCACCTGACTGCCTAGCGACCCAGCGACGGGGCCGGCGTCCGGGTGCGGGGCCCGTGCTCAGCAGCCCCTGAAGGCCTGGCTCTGACCTGGGCGGACGGGCCCAGCACCTCTCTTCCGCTGCCCAGTCCCATCCCAGGGCTTCCCCGTGACACCAGTGGGGCTCAGCGCGACCATTCTCTCACTGGGTTTCTTAGATTAACCAGCTTCCATCTGTCATCTCTCTGCATCTCCATGACAACTGGATCCAGGGGTCCTAAAGACTGGAACAAGCAGGGGCGGGGGCGGGCGTGGACTGGGACGCGCCTGTACACAGCGCTTACCAACCTTGCTGCCCGAAGGTGGAAGTCGAGACACCGGGGAGTGGTAGACTGTCCCCCCAAAGGCAGGCCGAATGCTGCTGTTGGCCGTGGCGTTGGACATGACAGTGGTGTTCAGCTGAGGAGGAGAACAGATCGCCCATTCAGGAAGCACGCGCGGCCACCTGGCCCTACACACCAAGAGATGGTGTGGGAAGCTGTCCATAAAAGACGCATTGACATGAACAGCTTCAAGAAGACCTGTGAGAAGGGTTCAAAGCCTATTTCTGTCCAGCATGTGTGGCTGTAACATGGTATGACCGCTCTGTTTCTAAGAATGGACAGACACATATCGCACGAGCCCGTCCTGTCACTCCCAGGGGACGTGAAAGCACAGCCCGACAGAGAGACTTGTACAGATGGGCACGGCAGCGCCGTCTGCGACAGCCCCAAGCCGGAACCAAGCCAACACATTCACTGCCGGACGAAAGGACAGGCAAACCGGGGCAGTCGTACAATGAATGGAATGCTGCTGCTAATAGAAAGCAGTGACCTGCTGGCAGCACATGCCACAAGCTGGGTGCTGCAACTCAAAAATTAGCTGCAAGAAATTATGCTAAATGAAAGCAGCCATTTGAGTCTATAAAATGTTACAAAATGCCACCTAGCCAATAGTGGCAGAGGGAACGTGTGGCTGCCAGGAGCTGGGGGGAGGGGGACACTTGCAGCGGGGGTGTGTTCACATCGGGCCTGTGGTGCGAGTTTTAAGGTGCACACATGGGAAATGTACTAAGTGTATATTTACATAGTAGGTGTCAATAAATCTGTCAACATTTTTTTAAATTAAAAACTCTAGGTGGATTAAGAACCTTAAATGGGATAGTAAAGCTATTTAAATACAAGCCAATAAATGGATAAAAATGGAGACATCTGTAATAGTATAAACAATGAAAATAAAGTAAAAGAAAACAGATGAATGGATAAAGATGTGGTATATACATACGATGCAGTATGACTCCGACGTAAAAAAAGAATGGGGTCTTGCCCCCCGTGACGGCCCAGGGGCCCACAGGGTGCGGTGCTGAGTGACGCACACGCCAGTCAGAGGGGCAAGTACCACCCGATTTCACTTACATGACGGGTCTGAAGAACGAAGTACATGAACAAACGAGAGAGAGACAGACCCACAGACACAGAGGGTGTTTTGACAAGTGCCAGGTGGGCAGAGGGTTCAGGGCCGGGGGAGGCCACAGGGCTGAGAAGCCCAGAGCGACCGTCACAGCACCGTCACGGGGACGGGGACGGCGAGCGTGGCAGAGGAGCAGGGCCAACAGCCCGCAGTAACGGGGTGGCGGGACGGGGGGTGCTGGGCTTTCGGGGCGATCACTTAAGTTACATAAATTTTTAATCTCTAGGTTGTACACCTGAAACTAACATAATCCTGTCCACCGACTGTAGTTTAAAAATCAGGCGGTCTCACCAGCACGCCCGGCGCCCAGCGCAGGGGTTTTCAAGCTTGGAATTAAAACACACCTTTCTAGAACTGAGTTTTAGTGTTATAATGTGTGTTTCTAAAAGTTCATCATGTTATTTTCATAGTAACATTGAACACTAGGGAGCTAGTTTAATAAAATGTCAAGAGGACAGAATAAGTAGCTAATAATGAGCAAATGATTGAAGAAAGTTTGATGCCATGAAAAAAAACCCCTCAACCAATGTAAAGTAGGCAAACTGGCAGAAATCAAAATTATATAATGCGATCTCTATTTTGTAAACATATATTATTTTTAAGAGCTATTTAAAAAAGCAAGATGTCCTGGCTGGTGTGGCTCAGTGGACTGAGCGCCCACCTACGAACCAAAAGGTCGCCAGTTCGATTCTAGGTCAGGGCACATGTCTGGGTTGCAGGCCAAGTGCCCAGTTGGGGGCGTGTGAGAGGCAACCAATCACTTTATCTCACACATTAATGTTTCTCTCCCTCTCTAAAAATAAATAAAATTTAAAAAAAGGAATTGAACCCACAAACTTAAAAAAAAAAAAAAGAAAAACACCAAGTATTCTCCGTGGTTCTCTTGGCTATATACTACAGATGAATTTTAAATGTTTTGCATGTTATAAATGCAAATACAGGGAGAAGGAAAATAATGCTCCACTCTCAAATGGATTCACCTGGAAGTCTAGAAAAACCCTTCCCCATCCCTGCAGGACAGGAGGGAAGAGAGAGCCGTGAGCCCTGGCCCCCCCAAGCCCCACTATTAGAGGCCCATGGAGCCTCTCGCCCACCTTGCGCAGCTTCCCCGGTGTGGAGGGTGGCAGCCCGCGCCGCTTGTTGGGTGTGCGGGGGGCACTGCCGTACAGCATCTCTGTCTCTGTCTGCTTCTTGTTCTTCAGTTGCTGTGTGAAGGTCAGAGGCAACACTGATACACCCCAGGGAGAGGGCAGGTCTGGGACGGGGGTGAGGACAGACATCTGGTGCCGAGTCTCAACCCACAGGCACTGCCAGGGTCTGGGCTGCTCACAGGGGGGACCACCCTCCCCCTGCCCCAAGCTGGGCCCACTCACCCTTTCCTGCTTGGCTCGCTCCTTCTCCAGTCGGTACATCTCCCACTGTTCGGCCACGTACTCCAGGAACTTCTGTCCGTTCACCACAAATGCCTTCGAGTGCTCCTGTTCCCACACTTCAATCTGGGCCTTCAATTCCTCTTCCAGCTGAGACCAGACACAAGAACATGCTACTTACTTCAAACCTGAGCTGTGAAGCCCAAAAGAAATGTTTCCCGCACCCCAGAATGAGTCCTCCTTCCCCGGAGCATCACTAGGCTGGGCCGCTCGGGGAAAGGTCAGCGCGAGGGCGTGTTCACAATGCTCATGAAAGTGGGGAAGGCGAGGCCCAGCGTGGCCGCTGCGGTGCTGGTGCTGCAGGCGATGGAGCAGGAGCCCTCAGGAAGCGGTGCGCACCGAGCGCAGCACCACACGGGCGCCAGCTGGAGCCTACCTCCTGCCAGCGGCGAAAAGGTGGGCAAGTTACTTAAGTTCTCAGTGCCTCAGTTTCCTCAACTGTAAAAACAGAAAGCACTTTCAAATAGTTTCTGGCTCTTAGTTCAGTAAGTGCTGCTAATATTACATTATTAAAATAGAGAATAGTACTGCCATGGCCAAGTGGCTCAACTGGTTGGAGCACCATCCTGTCACCAAAAGGCTGCAGGTTCGATCCCTGGTCTGGGCATGTATGGGAGGCAACTGATGGATGTTCCTCTCCCCCTTCCTTCCTCTAAAATCAACACATCCTCAGGTGAGGATTAAAAAAACCCAGAGAACAGTACTTAAGCCCACAGAACTTGTTGAAGAGCTTGCCTTGTGTTTTCGGCTGAATTGTGCTCCCCACCTCCCTGTTCATATGCTGGGGTCTCAGCCTCCAGTTCCTGAGAATGTGGTTTTATTTGGACATAGAGGTAATTCAGTTAAAATGAGGCCATTAGGGTGGACCCTAAGCCAAGAGGATTGGTGGAAGCCTTGTGAGACGAGGAAATTGTCACGGACACACAGGGAAGACCACGTGAAGACACTGGGCGAAGATGGCCATCTACAGGCCTCAACAGTGACCAGTCCTGCCCGGACCTTGACCTCAGACTTCCAGCCTTCGGACTGTGAGAGAGTGGGCGCCTGCGGCCAAGAGCGTCCAGTCTGCGGCGTTTTGTTACGGCCACCCCAGAAAACTCCTGCCTTGCTACTCTTGCCTGTGCTGGGAAGGCCCAGTATTACTCACCATCCTTGCCTAACCTTTGGAAGAGAAGGCAGTTTGGGGCAAATGATTCAAAGTAGATATAAAAAAAGTGCAGTTTTTTTGTAGCCAAGCACCAAAACTCAGGTTTTGGTCAAACAACATTACCTTAGGGAGGGTTTTTTGGAGCCTGGCTCGTTGCTTTTCCTCTTTTAGAAGATTTCCTCCACGGTTTGTGAATCGACTGGGATCTGACGCTTTTCTCTGTGAAAACACATTTTAATCAGCGTAAACCCTGGGGCAGGCCCTCAGGCCAGTTACCTCTGCTCGGGCTCCCGCGCTCAGGCTCGGAGGTGCACCGTGCAGGGGACTCGGGGTTCTGCGCCCTCACTCTCCCTCAGCAGGGAGGCAGGCGGCCTAAGGCAGGGAGCTGGGTAGGAGCATGTCCACTGGGGTGCAGGGAAACTAGTGTTTCCTTTGCCACCTAAAAAGGACGGCGGGCTTCAATATTTAATGCACAATGTCACTGGCTCCCTTCCTCGGTTTGGAAGCCAGGAGTCCGAACAGTCACCTAGAGGAAATGAGCGCTGTGGAGGGAGGGACCGGGGAAAGGCATCCACGCAGAGACTGGTGGGCGCCCCACGTGCCCGTTTGCTTCCGGCCTATTGGGACAGCCTAGCGTAAATGAGCAAGGTTAGAAGTTATAGATCATCTGGTTTTCATTAAATTAACCCTCTCAAAATGGACAAGTCAAAAAATGTACTGTGTTAGGCTTCTTGTTCTAGCTTTCCCCCCTTCAGTTTCATTACGGACACTCTCACAGGTGTCCCGGTTCCCCCACCCCCCCGCCCCCGCCGCCCCTCCCCTCTGACGGCTGTCAGTCTGTGCCATGTAATCATGTCTCTTCTTTTTTTTGTTTATTCTATCATGTATACAGTGAATCAGAATAATATAAGCACATAATTTGTAATAAATCAGGTGTATACACTTAAAATTAGGGGCAGAGAGTCAGAAAAATACAAATCTCGACAATTTGGGGGCAAAGCTCGGAAGGAAATCCCACGCCCCGCCCAGGCTCCTTGGCTGGCGAGGGCCCGTGGACAGCGTAACTGAGGGGCTGGTAGTCAGTCCCTTCTGGCTCCTTAGGTACAGGCACGTGGGCAAGCGTCACTTATTTGGCTCTTCAGTGACATTTACTCCTCCTCCTCACTCTCAGGCAGAAGTAAGGAGTGACTGAGGACAGGACACATGCTCCTAACCGGTTGGATGGCCTCCCGTGGGCCTCCCACCGGTGACATGAAGGAACTGAACCTGGGATTCTCTGAAGGACCCCTCAGGCTCTAACAGGGCCAGCACAGCCAAGACCAGCCTGCTTCCATTTTGCGTCTGCCACGCCTCTCCAGCCCCGCGCTCAACAAGGCTCCCAGGGAGCCTGTCTGTGCCGTGTGGACCCGAAGAAAAGGAACTCAGTAAAGAAAGGCGTCTCAACACCCAGGCAATTTAGGAAAACAGCAGAAGCTGGAATGGCAGAGAATATTAGTTGCCTGGCCCGATATTGACCCTCCTCTCCCTCCCCAGCTGCAGAACCCGAGTTCCTCTGTGGCAGCCCTGCCAGCGGCCGGTGGGGCAAGGGGCAGAGGTGCTGGGGCGAGAGCTTGGGAAGAGCCCTTCAAGGGGCTGGAGGGACAGAGACTTTTGTGTCCCTTCCTCCGCTACGCTGCCTGCAACACTATGTAGGGAGCTCTGGGGACACCTTGGCCCTTAGGATAAGGGCCACCCCTGATCGGCGGGGGAGCCGTGAGCTGGAGGAGCCCGGGACACCACTGGCTGCAGAGCAGCCACACCTGCCCTGCACCGCCCACCTCTGGGCTTCCTCTGTGCTGGAAACATCTGCCTATTGACGCCATTTGTCTGGGGTTTCTCACCTATGTGTTCCTGTACCTAAACCTCACATGTACTGATGGGTCAGCAGTAACCAGGGACTTGCCGACGAAGACGGGTATCAGGAACCCAGGAAAGAGCAAAGGAGACTGGGCGCGGCCTCTGCATAGGACGTGCTGTCTTAACACCTCACTGTCCACTTAGGGAGAACAGGAAAGTCAGGGCAGTACCTCGAACTCCAAGAAGAGCCTCCAGCTTTCTTCCCACTTCCGCACACCTTCAAAGAGCTCTCTGTGAGCCTCGTAGTGGTTTTTTAATCGCACAACCTCAGCATCGTGGAGCTGGAGCAGGACCTCCGTGTAGTCTTCTGCAAGACACGGGCCCGGCATTTTAAAATTCCTCTAGTGGTTAGCGCCTTAACTTATAACACTAACCCCTCACCTCCTGAGGTGAAAATAGATTATTCTGCACTACAGTACAAACGGCACATGACTGAGCACACACTGTGGGCAATAAAAGCCAGGCTGGTCACCAACTGCCAGGAGGGACCAGGGAGTGAGGCATCAGGGTATGGACTAAAATGCCTCAGGTTCAGTCCTGTGCCACCTCTCACCTTGTCTTCGGAGCCTTTTATTTCCTTCCTTTCCACCCTGCCCTGCGGAGGCCTGAGTCACAGAAAATACCCCCAATGTGGAATTTAGTGGACAGCCTCATCTTTATATTCAGTTCAGGGCAGACTAGGGTTCTCCTGGGTTCTGTGACGCTCTGCGGTCACACTCTGGGTCCAGATGTTGAGCTCTGCCCTTCGCCTGCTGTGCCTTTGGCTCATGCTGCGCGGCTCTGACGCCCCTTTGTGTCCGCGTCTCCTGACCTGGGGACTGGGGTAGTGTTGTTAAGAATTTCAGTGTCCCTGGCACAGAGGGGTAAGCACCCGATCAACTTGAGCTTCACAACCATGGGCTCCAGGGACACCCTGCTTCAGAAACCAAGACATCCCTTATCTCCTAGCAGCATTCGCCAATGCTCATATATATATATATATATACAGGAATGGCAATTTAGGCCAAGTGGCTTAGGAAGGCAGTTATATCTGTTCAGCCGAGGAAGTATTTCCTGGGCAATGTGTGCATTTTTTCACAAGAGTGGGCCACGTCAAGACCATCACTTCTGTGCTAACCATCATAGTAGGCAGCAAACGCTCGTCTCTGCTCCTGGCTGTAGAAACACTGGTCCCAGTACTGAGCCAGCTCCCCTCGTATTGCCTCAATCACCGTCTTCATGTTTTGTTTTTTCAGCTCTTCCAAGCGATCCACTTCTGACTGCAGCTGAAAAGAGTTATCTGTTAAAGGCGTTTGTTATACTTTTACATTCATGGCGCTTTGCAAGTCCCCCCGCCCTTTTAAAAATAAATTTACTTATTTTTAGAGAGAGGGGAAGGGAGGGAGAGAGGGAGAGAACCATTGATGTGCAGAAGATACACTGATCAGCTGCCTCTCATGCACCCCCTACTAGGGACCTGGCCTGCAACACAGGCATGTGCTCTGACTGGGAATCAAACCTATGAGCTTTTGGTTCTCAGGCCAGTACTCAATCCACTGAGCCACACCGGCCAAAGCAGAAATTTTCCTTTCTAGTAAAATTGCAGCACAAAACCACAGAGGTAAGTCAACGCTCGTTAGAGTAATGCTATTACAGGAGGCAGAAACCTACGGAATGTACAGGAAGGAGAAAAGATGAGGTGGCTACTGCCACCTCTTCTGGCACTTGCTTTAAAATAGGTTTACTTGACGAAGAAGTTGATAAAGACACGAGATCAGACACAAAAATGCTCGTAGGGTGGGCTGACCCAGCACCCTTTGGGTTTCCTACCATTTTCTTGACCTTTGCCTTCGACCCAGTCATGACCGTGGCCAGGGCTTCTCTCTCTTCTGCTGGTATTTGCAACCTGTCCCAGAGCTCCCGGATCTGAGCACGGAGCCCCTCACACACTGCTTCACTTTGAGATTTTTGCATTTCCAGCTGTAGCAAGAAGGACAGTAGTTACGGCAGAGGCGGCAGCACGGAGGCTAATCCTCTGGCCTCCCCTGAGAAATCCCTGGACCGACATGCAGAGGAAGCACTTTTATAAGACTGGGAAGAGGCGTGTTTTCATGACCTCTGTACACAAACTGAAAGGCTGTCACTATGGTGATCTCAGATGCCAGGAATTAAGATTCAAATTTTTAATTTTTTTTTCAATTCAATACTAATTCAATTGTTTCATCAATAATTTCAACTTCATATTCTTAGAGCTACATATAAATTAAGGTTTTTGTTAAAAAAAAAAAAATCAAGCTGTTTACCATATAATACTATCATTATCGTCCCTCATTCTCTTAACTTATCAATACACTGGCTCCTTCTGTGAGAGTACAGGGGGAAAACCAGCGCTGCTTTTCTCAAATCGCTGGACCCTGTGGAGGTGAGATCCTGGGCCGTTGCCTGAGCAGACATTACCTGCTGCAGCAACTTCTGTAGTGTTGCAATATTCTCCAAAGATAAACAAAAGGCATCTTCGTCCTCACACACCACGTCTCTCTCGAAGCTCGTGTCCGGGGTGTGATCCAGTTCTTCCATACACAGTATGATCTGCCTCTTTAGGTTGACAAACTCCTCACGCCGAGATGCCTATAAAACACAATGATTGTGAGATCCCCACAGCAAAGCCAAACCGGCCTTCAGACGCAGGGAGGCAGGCAGTGCACCTTTGTCTCCCTCAGGGCGGCCACGTGCTGCCGGAACTGGCTCAGCTCTTCTAAGCTGGGAACGGAGTCACTGTCAATGTCGTAGTGTGGCATGCAAAGCACTTCACACAGTTCTTGATCTTGTTCTTGAAGCAGTTTCAATTCACGTTTTCTCTCCTTTTTCTGTTTTCGCATCAGTTCTACCTGAGTTCGCAAATCCTTTTCCAGTTGCAAGATGGTCGGCTCTCCCTCTTCCTGTATAGGACCATGTATTACTGTTACAAGGTTCCAAGATTTCCTCAAAGGATGAGGACAACAAAACAGGGCTAAAATGACAGACTTTTAGTTAAACTTACAAATAAGTCAACTTGTACAACAGGACATGGCACAAAGAGGGTCCCCGCTAAGGAAAGGCACCCGGGTGCTTTTGCAGGAGGTGAAGATAGGTTAGCTACACAGGCGGGTATATTTAGCTCATAACTAAATGCTCACCCAGTAATCCTAAGAATATCACCTAACCAACGAAAATCAATGCAGTACTTCTTGCACTACTGACTGACAAACAAAGGGGACTGTTACTTACCCTACGCGTTTTACTCCACACTGGTGAGTGAAAAACTGTCGTATAATTTAAGGGACATGTACCAGTGCACACCTAACTTCTTACCCAGTTCCACAGTGAACGTTTGGGGGGGGGGGGGGGGGGGAAAGACTAAGGAAAGAAACTGCCCATAGTCTATGATGTGCATGGCCTGGCCTGCCCAGCTGCCCTTGGCTGTCGCATGCGAGTACCCCTGATCCTGCAGAGGCAGAGCAGGGACCGGGCAGTGAGCCCCTCCTGCAGGAGGGGGCGGGGCCTGAGAGCTCAGGGAGACCCCAGGAACCGCCATGGGCTGTCCCTGCACTCACAGTTATTTTAATTACCCTCACAAGATCCACAGTTGCCTCGTTTTTATGATCCCAGCATCGTTTTTACTGGTTCTAACCAGGGACAATTTGGGGCCCTATCTGTTACTACTGGTTTCCTCCTCGCTGGTGTCCTCGTTCCAGTCCAGCTTGTGCTGGGGCACAACATAGCAGCCTCTCGGCGGCAACCTTGATCAGGGCGCCGCGAGCCTGACTGCGCTCTCCTGACACCCAAGCTTTGGGGCCATCTCTTCTCAAGTGGCAACTTTGGCTGGCTCCCTGGTGTGGAGCTTCTGGATATGAGGAAGCCCACAAAGGCAGGGTTTTGGGTAACCTTCCCTTATATCATGAGACACTTTAGCTTCCTAAGTAGCTCTTTCCATTTCCTTGCCAAGAAAAATAGCACAGTGTCATCTATGCCTAACTTTCCTCAGAGTTAAAAAAAGGTTTTTTATGCCCCACAGACTGACAGCAAGAGGAAGTGTGTTCTGGATTAAAGCTTGGCCACGGTCACTCGCTGCTCCGCCTCTCAGAAGGGCAGCGCTTCACATTAGTGAAAATGACTGCTGGGGCCAGGGACGAGGCAGCACGGTTCCCCCCCTTCCCACATCCAGCACCCCCCCAACATGGACACCTCCCACAGCAGCCCCAAGGCAGAGGCCCTCCCTCCGCCTCAGCCCGGCGGAAGCCTGGTGCTCTCCTGTGCACCTGAAATGGCTCGACGTGCAGCTCCCTGCACAGGGTGGCCAGCTCTTTTTGACAGTTTGATATGCTTTTGATGAGCCTTTCCTTCAGGCTTTCCTCTTCGGCAATCATCATATCCAGGAGGTCCTGCAGGAGAAAATAGTCCCATAAAAGCTAAAAAGATGAAACAAAACCCCAAACCAACAAATAACACCAAAACACTAATAATTTCAAGTTTTTAAGTACGGATGTGGAAACCAGGCAGAGCCCGTGATACCTCAGTGTCTCTCGGACCTGCCGTCTCAGATGAGACGCAAGCAGCCTTACCCGCGTCCCCGGCAAGGACAGCGGCACCACGCTCACCTTGATATGCTTCTTCACAACCTCGGTTCTTTGTAACCGCTGGTCCTCGGGAATCCCAATCACTTCCCATATTTCCCGAAGGTTAATCAGGGCTTTCTGCAGACACAGAATGGACTCCTCCGCGAGCACCTCACTGAAGAACAAAAGAGAAGCCGCTGCATGAGCTCCTGCCCCGACATACTGCACAAAGTATTTGCAGGAAGTAATGGAACTGTTAGAACATGTGATCTTGGCTGTTCTGACCCATCCCGATGAATACACCTACTGGTTCCTGGGAAAAGCAACAGAATTTCTGAATAAAGTGTGCTGGGAAACCCCTCCAGAGGAGGCTGCTTGTATTGCAGAAAGCCAGAGGACCTTAAGCAGGGCCGTGGAAAACTAAAACGGGACTGAGAAAACAAAAGATCCCAAAGCAGGGAGGGCTGCTCAGAGGAACAGGAGGGGGCATCTCCCCTGCGGCTCACTGGGGCTGCAGGAAAAACTGCAATCACCATGAGACGGTAAATTACTAAGGCCCTTGCAGACACTGGGGCTGCTTCATCTGTTCGTCACCCTCCCCAATTGAGTTGCCCTCTCCCTTGGGGTGAAACTTCGGTGCAAATGGTAGGGATAGATTATCAACCACTGCCCATTCTTAAAACAGAACCTGTTCTTTTCCAACTCCTGAATATATTTTACTAGTCCAATCTGCCCCAATTCACCTGACAGGACAAGATTTTCTTGAAACCAAGGATTCTCGCCTCTGCTTTTTTCCAGAAGGGTGGACTGTATTTAGAACTAAATAACTCAGATACTGAACCTATGGGGAAAATAATGATTTTAAAGGAATCCACGAGAAAAAACTAATCTTGAAACCGACAGAACACTTTTTATAGGACATTCCAATACAACTTCAGGCCTTTTCCAGTCACGAACATCCTTCATGCCAGAGCTGGAATTCAGCCCATTACACAAGACCGCCTGAAAAAGAGCAGTTTGTGATTCCAAGCATGAGCCCCTAAATTTCTCCTGTCCTTCCAGTAAAAAACACAACACCCAAGCGGGAAAGGCTGGAGACTCGTACGAGATCCCGCAGCTCCAGCGGAGGAGCAGGGGCGGGGAGTGCGCAAGACTCGTTCCCTCTCGGCGGTGCCACGCGGGAGGACAGCGGAGGCAGGTGGGTAGGGGCTCAAACCCCTCCTGCAGCCGGTGAGACACAGGCGCTCGGGGGCTGCGGCCGCCGCCGGGGTAGGGGGGCGAGCAAGTCCGAGAGCGATGGGGCTCGGGCCCCTTTACGGCCCGGGGGGCCCTCCCAGACCCCTTAGTGAGAAGGGAAGAAGGGACCCCCTCCCACTCCAGGAGCCCCGTCAGCAGCGTCCCTGCCACTGGGGGCGTGGGGACGGCCGCGGGAGGGGCACGGTGCGGCTGACAGGGACGTCAGCCGTGTCCAGGAGCAGAAGACCGCACGCCCGCGGGTGAGAGGGGCCGCCGGGACGCCAGACCGAAGGAAGGCCCCCCTGCCCCCCCGGCCGGCCCGCCGGGGCCTGCGGCGGCGGCTGCGCGCGGGGCGGCGGGGGCCTTGGAGCCGCGCCAGCAGCGCCCGCGCTGCGAGTCCCGCTGAGAGAACCGCCTCGCTCTTAACACACAGCTGCCTCGTGCAATTTCCACCGCGCGGGTGAAAAAACTCACGCCCAGCGTCTTGCTCCAAGTCGCAAGGCCAGTAAGCGACAGCGCGACGAAATCCGGCCCCGGTTTCAAGCCGGGCACTCCTTCCCCAGCCACTGGCTGAGGAGCGGTTAAAACGACCAAGGAATTAAACGGAGTTTCTTAACTTGCAAGGAAACCAAGCTTTCTCTTTCCGTTAAATGTTAAAACATGGGGAACAACGACAAACTCCGCGGCTTTATTCAAAGACAAACGAGACACGCAGACCCTAAGATT
This sequence comes from Pteronotus mesoamericanus, assembly GCF_021234165.1. Lineage (NCBI taxonomy): Eukaryota > Metazoa > Chordata > Mammalia > Chiroptera > Mormoopidae > Pteronotus > Pteronotus mesoamericanus. The sequence goes on along the minus strand of NW_026555165.1, from coordinate 1,543,921 downwards.
CAGGACTCCACTAGCAGCACCAGACGCGCGCAGTGCGGGCGGGGAGGGTGGGGGCTCCGGGCGCCGGCGCGGACCCCGCGACCCTACGGGCCCGACGCGCCTCCCCACCCGGCGACCTGCTGCTCCTCCGGGCAGCCGCGGCCGGTCCCAGCCTGGCGCCGGGGTCTGGGCGAGACCTGAGGTCGCCGGGAACCTGCGCGTCCTGCCCGGCCTCCGCCCCACCCCGTCGCGGCCCGAGACCCGCGCGGCCCGTGCGCCTGCTCACCGCCGCCTGCCCTGCCCTGCCCGGCCGCGCCCCGGCCTCACTCGGGCGCGGACGGAGGTGACACCCTAGCGCCGGACCCGAGGGGGGCGCCTCTTGAAGCCCGAACCGGAGCCGCACCTGGGACGGGCGTCGCTCCCTCCCGCACCCCTCAACTCCCCCGCAACCCGCACCTTCTCCTCATGGCGGACGCTCCCAGGGACCGGACAGGGAAGTCCAGGACCTACTCCACACCGAACCGACCGCGGCAACCAACGGCTGGCACTGTACAGCTCGCAGAGGATTACCACTCGGTGAGCCGTTGGGCAGCCGCGGGATTTCAAACCAAGCCTGGAGGAAGAGCAGCCCTGCGATTGGTGTCCTGGCCCGTCACTCCTCGCGGCCCCACCTTCGCCCCGCCCCCAGGGCGTGCGCGAGTGCGCAATCGGGTCTCGGCTGAGGAGACGCGGGTGGAATCGCAGCCTGCGCGTGCGCGCGGCCACGCCCGTGCGACCCGTTTTCCTCGCTCCGCCGCAGGTGACGCTGTCTCCTAGCGGAGCCCCGCCCCGCCGCGCCGCGGAGTAGTTGTGCTTCCGAGCCGAGAGGCCGAGGCCGTAGCAAGCCGGGTCTCCCAGCTCGATCGTGGTTGTCTTTAAAATCCCACAGGTTTATATAATTGTTATGAAAACTTTGAAACTCAAAATTGAGAGTAGTTTTGTACCTTTTGCTGAACATATGCTACATTCCAAAATGATTATAAATCAGTTTTTTTCACTGATTCTTGGTTGCATAATATCTTGGCATGTGGATACCTCGTAATTCAACTATTTTGCTATGGATGGATGCTTAGATTGTAATTTTTACACATAAATGTCTAAAAACATAAACCTTTGCATCATGCACTTTTTTTAAGGTTGACTGCTAAAGTTTAGCTACTGAACGCTCCCTTTCCCGGGAGGTTTATTTATTAACGTGCCCTCCTCACCAAGCAGGGTACTGTCCACTTACACGTACCAGCTTTACTACTGTCCTTTGAAACCTCTTTGCTAGTTTTGTAACGGGGTAACTTGGTCAGTGTTTTAATAATATTAAAACCTGTGCCTGCGCGGAGCCAGGTAGTTGGGCATGACTTGGACCCATGATGTGGCTGGGAGGCAGCGCCCCGATTGCAGCCCCTGCGGGAGCTTGGAGAGGATTCGCTGCAGGCCACGGCCCACGCCTGCGCGGGCTACGTGTGGCAGCCCAGAAGGGCAGGAAACACAAGAGTTGCTTGCAGGTGCAGCCGATTGTGAGCGAAGTCGGGAATGGGGTTATAGAGGAGGCTTGGGCTGGGATTTAGACAAAAAGGTGGGCTGCCAACTGGGGCCCTGGAAGGACCATGCAGGGAAAAAGGGATGAAAGGACACTCGCTAGCCGGCCACGAGGAGGTCCCACGTAGTTTTGGATTAAGTGGAGATCGCGAGGACACAGCTGATGGCGCTGGGAACCACGCGAGGCCAGCTCAGCCGCGCACAGATTACTGGGAGGAACCAGAAGTGAGTTCCGACTTCCGTTTTCTGTTTTTTTTTTCCTTCTGGAGGGTGGTACTTCTGACTGCTATGCCCTGAGACTGGGCCAACTGGGCAAAGGGGGAGGGCAGGACTGTGTGTGGGGGGGGTCTATCTTTGTTTCTAAAGGCAGTGACATTTAATGGTGCGATTCACCATTATTCTAAACCTGTACAACTTTTAATTAAATAGTTCCTTTTTACCAACTCTGGCATTGAGAGCCACAGTTCCTACCTGCGACAGGCAAAGAATCATAGAACAAAAGACCCCGGAGCAGGGGATGTTTTCAGTAAGTTTCTTAGGTAAAAAGTGGCACTTCCTTCTTTCACTCGCATTTGCTCGATTACAGCTGAAACTGCACATTTTTTCCCCATGGGTACTGGCCAGCTGTAACTTCCGGAAATTGTCTTCCTTTGCCTTTCCCATGAAGGAAAAGTAAAGGATGCTTGCTTGCTTCGCGTTCAAGACCACATTTTTCTCTTGCAGAAGAACCCCAATGGTGCTTTCGACATCCTTCAGCTTGTCAGCAGAGTGACGAACCCTCACCCACTACCATAGTGGCCCTCAGGCACTACTTTTAAATCTTGTGGTACGTTTTGTTGGTTAACTTGAGAGGTTTTCAAAAAGCTTCGAAAGTCTGAGATTTCAGACATGCTCCCAGGGCCAGCACAGTAAGGATGCAGAGTAAGACAATTCTGCTACTATGTCCCTTACACTGTAGTTCTGAAGCTACCCAAGTCACAGAGCCACCACACAGGCACTGTGAGCATGCGGTCAGCATGTAAAACACAGGTCACACGTGTGTGAGTGTGGCACCCTTTTACAGGGACGTACTACAAGGCCACGGCCAGCGCTGTTTGGCCTGTAGGCGCAACGCACACACTGTCACTGTTCAGTCACTCAGCCACTGAGTCTGCCACATATTCCTTCTACAAACTAAAAGCCCTGTCCACAGTGCCTTGGTCTTGCCCAGCCGCTTGACACACGACTGTCCAAAGTCTAGCTAGACACTTGAGGTGTGAATTTTTCTTGGAATAGACCCATACAACATCATCATTCTATGGAAAGAATACTTTTGATGATCCAATACCGCAGGTTTGGTTCTTTCTTTTCATAAGTGGCAGCACTATGGGCTGGGGAACAGATAGGAGGCAGAGCAACCTGAACAGTCTGGCTAAAACCCAGGCAAAAAACAGTAAGCACTTCTGCCGGGGGGACGGCGAGGAGAGGATGAACCAGAAGCATTTAAAAGCAATGGGTAGAGGCCTAGGTGAATGCGTGGGATAAAGAGAAAAAGAAATCTGAGGTCAAGGATATAATTCCTTAAAGAAACAAAACATGGGCACGTGATGACAATGTCAAGGGAATACAGGCAGAGGGACAGATTTGGGGACTTAAAGCGGGGCGAGGATGTCGGTTTAGAGCTCACTCTAGACACGTGGTGTGAAGGGCCCGTGGAGCGGCCAAGTGGAAATGCTAGTGTGGGGCTCGGCTCTGAGACAACAGCTTGAGACCTGGAAGTGGGTGACAACAAGCAACAGAGAGAGAGGAGATGTGACACCAGGGACAGGAGGGGAGGAATCAAAGGAGACAGGCCCAGCTGAGGAGACTGAGGGAGGACAAAAAGAGAGTCACGGAAGCGAAGACAAGAATTTTAAGAAGGATAGGGCGGTCGTCAGTGAGATCAAATTCAGAGGGGGCTGAGGGCCCGCTGATAGGTGCGGTTGTAGATCACACCTTTGGAAAGGTAAACGGAGAGGAAGGCTGCACCGGTGACCCGCACAGGCGCACCTCCCGCTGATGCCTGAGATCACCCTAACGGGACACTGTCCTTCATACTGTACTAAGAAGCAAGATGCTGAAAATTAAAGTGCCCCCTTGAGGTAAACAATAGCAAACATTTTTTAAAAGTGTAACGAGTCACAATGTGAGAAATGGAAGGGTGCTGACTGATCATCTAGGAAATCCACCTCCTCATTTTATAGTTCAGGAAACCCCAGTGTGGGCAAGCTTCAAGGGAGAGCCAGAGCAGGCCTGAGGTGACGAGAGTCCAGTCCGCAGAGCACGCGAAGCCCCACATGGATGGAGATGGGGGGCTGCTCCAGGACTAGACGCACTACATTTCAAAGCAGAGGCTTTATTTACAATGATACTCAGACAGGATTTAGCAAGAGAGCCTCCTCCTGCATATCTTATCAGCACGGGCTGTACTTCACGAAGCAAGAAGAAAGACATCCTGGGGGATGGAAGTGAACTCTCCCCTCTCACATGGTCCCTAATCCCCAGCCCGAGCTCGCAGGGCAGTGGGGGAGCCCGCCCCCCGCGCCCCCTGTGCCCCCCGCCCCTGGGAGCGTGTCCAGGGAGAGCTTCAGGCCTTCACCTCACTCATGGCCTCCATGAGGCGAGCACTGTTGGTGACTGCTGTCGTCAGAAAGATGAACCTGTACCCTGAGGAGCCAAAGCACCAGCACCTGTGAGTACAAGGCCAGGGGCCCCCGACACTGGCCGCGCCACCGTGGAACCCCCCCCTTCCACAGACCAGGCTGCACCGGAGCACTGGGGCACAGACGCAGATGCGGCAGTGCCACGCCAACGGTACCAGAAGGCAGCGGAGGGGCCTTGCCAAGCGCTGCCCTTTGTCCCCCAGAGCCAGCCCGTGGAGGCTGGTTTGTCACCTTCCTGTTCTCTCCTACCTTTCTCCCTGCCCAGGAACCGCAGAGCTGAGATCTCAGAGAAAGTGCAACCACCCAGGAACACCACCAGGATGAGGCGCAGGGACTCGCTGGGGGCCTTGTCTTCCTTGGTCACATCTGAGGAGAGCGGACTGGACTCAGCTCTCGGCTGGCACGCTAGTCACTGGGGACGCGGCCAGCCCTCGTGCCCGCCCGGCCCCACCTGTCACGGCCATGCACCTGTGAATGCCAGCTCGCTGCAGTTGAGCAGCCGCAGCACCTCGTCCAGGCCCTGCCAGCTCCGCCGCTCCAGCACCTGTGGGCACACGCGCTAGTTTCAGGTTTAGGGATCGGATTTAGGGAAGGAAGGTCGCCGCGGCCAGCCATCACAGTTCTTGCCAGTTACCAGGGCAGTCAAAACTGGCGACCAGCGGGGACTGGAGAGAGCAGAGAGTGGGACACGAGTGGGAGCGAGGGTCACTTGCTCTCACCTGCTCGATGACACGGCAGCTGAGGGGCACATAAGCGCCACTGAAGACATATGCCATGTCACGTGGCACCTTCAGATCATACTCGCCGTCCACGCGTGGGATCTAGAGGGCAAAGGGGACACCATGAGGCAAGTGACAACTCAGCTCTCTAGTCATTTACAGGGTCAGAGAAAAGGGGCAGGTCCCTGGAAACAGTTCTGACTTCCACTAAATGGAGAAGCAGCCATGGCCCGAGAAGAAGACTCCATAAAAGGTTCCAGCTTCTGTTCAGTACCAGCTGATTCTCCTGCGTTCCCACACCCCCTGGAGGGAAGGGCCCCTCTGCAGGGCCCTCGGTGACATAGGATGCGTCCGTCACTAAAGCAGCATGTGGCCTATTCTCTGGCATTGTCAAGCCCTTGTGACATGTTTACTAACCGCATGACTGTGTGTGTCTTGCCTCGTTAGTAAATGAAGCTCACGTTACTGTGCTACCAAAGACTGGATCTTGATATAAACGAAACAGCAGAAGGGTTTCTGTGGATTCGAAGTCCCCCCGGAGGACTGAACCCGTGGCCTCCCCGTCCGTCCCTGCTCCACATACCAGATTCAGCTTCTTGCTGATGGCACGAAAATTGCTCCTCTTGGCCAGCGAGCTGAAGGCGTCAGTGATCTTTCCTGGGGAAGAAATCTGTGCTGGGTTCTACCTGAGGTCTACAGGCTCCGACGCTGCTGGCGGCAACGCCACTCAGGAAGTGACAGGCCCGCTTCCCCTCCAACAGCAGGGCCTCTCGCTGCTCGGTGCCCGCCCACAGCTCCCTGCAACTGAGCAGGGCACTCAGCAGCCTCCCCACTGTCCCGTCCTCCTCCTCCTGCTGGGGGCCAGCTCCCCACAAAATGCCATCCACAGGGTGACCGTGGCTTGCTGGTTGCGCGTCTGGGCCGTGGGGTCACACTGACCTGGGTTCTAATGTGACTTAGTAGCGGAGGGATCTCAGAGAAGTCTCTGAAGCTCTTTTACAGTTTTCTCCTCGGTGAAATGGAGATAAAACTAACCTGAGAGGAACTGTATCTAAACAGCTTAGCACGTGGCGAGTGTTCAGTAAAGGGAAGCAGCTCCTACTAGCAGAAGTAGCAGCAGTGACAGTAACAGCAGGAATCGCGTGCCCCTTCGGCTCCTCCTCTCCCCCAGGGCGCTCGGCCCGCAGAGAGGACGCCTTCCTGGGCTCCCTGCTCACCTGCAGCCTTGTCTGTCACCAGCTTGCTCACTTTACTCTCCACAGCCGTGAGGGTGTCCCCAGGGGCCTGCTCGGTGAGGAGTCCCGCTCGCCGCAGGTTGGAGAAGGTCAGCAGGTGCTCGGGGCCATAGCTCTGAAGGAAACGCAGTCAGTGTTTACTGGGCGTCCGCTGGGGTCTTGCACTGGCTCCACAAAGTGGCGGGGACAGAGGGGAGGATCAGCGGTCCAAGCCTTGAGGCGCCCATGCTTTTTTGCATGAAAGGTTTTCTTATCAGAAATAACCAAACCCCAAACCCAAGAGAAGAAAAGCAACGTGAACTATTAAAGACCAGAGGTTCCTGACAGAAGGATGGTGGGGAGGCTTCACAGATGAGGTAAGGCTTGAGAGAAAGACCTGGAAGGAAGGCATTTCTCGACGCCTCCCCACGTGCTAAAGGGAGGGACAGTTGGGGGCAAGAACTTAACACCTGGTCCCACAGCTGCAGGATTCCGTCTTCTCAGCACCGGCCCCCCGCCGGGAGGGCCGGGAGGGGGCGACAGGGCAGCAGGCAGGGTCGCGGTGCGGGACAGTGACTGGCCCCAGAACCTCCCAGAGGGAGGCCAGATGGAGACGGGATGGGGACAGGGACAGGGAAGGGGCCATTTCTTCTTCTGCCTCTTTCAAAAATGTCCAGGGCCCCCCTCCACCAAGTTCCCTCACAAAGATGCTCTCCTGGCCTTACCTGCAGATACTGTGTTTTCAGGGATCGGTAATCCTTGGGGATCAAACCTGAGGGCGAGGAAGGCAAGACAGGGCCGTGAGCCAGCTGAGGCGCCCTAAAGTGTGTGGCCCAGCCAGCCAGCCAGCCCTCCTCCCCGCAAGAAAACTTCAGCCGGGAGGAAGGATTCAGTCAAGGGTGTTCGCCTTGCACCCTACCGCTGATTCTAAACGGACCCTTCAATAGAAGCTTACTGAAAGGGAAAGCCTGTATCGGGGAGGCAAGGGAGCACCCTGAACCACTGGACGCTGAGGGACACTGAACTGAGTGGTAACCCTGGCGGGGATGGGGGGCGGGGACGGCAGGGGGGGGCGGAAGCAGGACTTCCCTGCCTCTCTCTCTGGCTGCGGGCCAGTTCTGCGGGGCACCTCCTGGCGCTGCTGAGGAACAGAGGGTTCGCCTGGCCCCAGGAGCCAGTGTCGGATGTAGCCCTCCATTGAGGTAAGAAGAGATGGGCTTCCAACCACAATAAAGGGGACTCACAGTAAGCAAACCCCTGCTCTGGGCAGAGAGCACCCTCAAAGAGGCTCCCCAGCTGGGTGCCTTCAGCAGTAAAAACAAGCTGCCATCAAAGGCTAGAGAATCTGGGCTTCTGGAAACGTTTATGAAATTGCTTGGCTGTGACTTTCCGGCGGACGGCATCTTTATGAAGGAACCTGGTGGGAGGCGGCAGGCCGGCCGGAGCAGAGACAGAGGTGCCACCCTGCTCCACGCCTCTGCGGCCCTAAGACATGGCAGCCCTGGTCCAGGGTTGGAGGGCCTGCACGTCGTCCTGCGTAGGGTGAGGACACTAATTCACTCCACGGCCTGGAGATGTTTTGCTCCAAACAAAAACTGCTTAACTTTACAGAGGTAAGAATCCACAAAAGTGTAGGGAAATGTCCTGTCTGCTAGGGTATTTATTTCTCCTATCCTTTGGTAGTTTTCGACCTGGGATCTTCTGTCTCTGGAGCTCACCGTTCTCAGTGATGGACAGAAGGCACATGAGGCGAAGGCTTTCTATAGGTGACACCTATACAGGAAGAGAGAGCCAGGGAGAGTTCAAGTTTCATAACACACGTTCCCCTCCCCTCTTCCTTCTGCTGGAGGCCGGCCCCTGTGAATGGCCCCTGTGAACACCACGCCCTGCGTCCCGGGCCAGCCCACCTGCCGGTCAATGTGCTCTTCGATGTAGCTGGTGCTGTCGCGGACGTTGAAGCCCTCCAGCAGCGCTGCGAGCAATCAGAGGACAGCCTGTTACCGGGGAGCAGCTCAGCTGCCGCCAGCTATGCTGATGGGTGTCTGTCTCCCCATCTCCTTCACCATCCTGGATTAAGGGACCCCCCACGCTTCTAGCAGGAACAGGCAACTGCACAGCCAGCGTCCGCTGGAAAGAGCCAGACAGTAGCTTTTCAGGGCGGGATGGGGCAGGGGCCAGGGAGGCAGAAGCGAATGCCGCGAGGCACAACCAGTAGTCACCATGCTCGGTCTTGATGAGCTCCTGGAAGTCCTGCTTGGTTTTCTTCTTCATGATGGACTCACAGGCCCCAATATCTGCAGAGAGGATGAAAAGCCAGCTGACATGCTCCTGGTTCTAGAAGGATATTCCTTCATTGTCCACTAAAGACCTCAAGGCAAAATGCAGGAGCACTTCCCACTTTGGACCGAACGGGAGCATCGTTTGCCAGATGAAGGGGGGGTCTCCCTTCCGGGCCAGATGGCCTCCGTCGCGTCCCCCTCACTGCCTCCCAGCCACCCCCCAGCCGAAACCTACGCAGACTCAGCAGGCGGTGCTCTTGTTTCAGTCCCTTCAGCTCCTGGGACACGAAGTTCTTCATCTGCTTGATGTCCATGCCTCTGCGGCGCTGTGGGGAAGCCCCCAAGGTCACCTCTGCCCGCCCTCAGACAGGAGGAACCACTGCCCGCCCTCAGTTCAAACTGATCCGCGAGAAACGCCAGGGACCCTGTTGTGGTAGCAGGGGGGAGCCCAGCGCAGCAGCCTTGGAAAGCCACCGAGGAAACAGAGCAGAGGACCCGGGCTTGGAGCCTCACGTCGTACTGGGCCTGCAGGTTCCGGGCCTTCTGGCTCAAGAAACCGAAGACATTGGAGAAGTGCTCGTTGCGAATCTCGTGAAACACCTGTGAGGGGAACAGGAGAGGGAGGACTTCCTGAACAGAACCGCCCCTCGTTCCTTCCTGCCCCCTCAACGGAATGATGCGCGGGGGAGTGCTCAGCTGGTCCAGCACATGGAGGAGGGGAGCCCAACTGGCAGCACACGTTCTGTGTCAAATACCTGCTGTGTGCCCCAGGGGTACGCTCTGTCCCGTGGACTCAGCCTCTCCTCCCCGGGGGGTTGGGGGGTGCGCCCTTGGCCGAGTGGGAGCACAGCCCCTGGGGAAACGCACTGCGAGCACCCACACCCTCACCTTGTCCTCCGCATTGAGCAGCACCTTTAGGCTCTTGTCCGAGGATGTGATTTCTGGGCCAAAGTCGACACTCCCTTTGAGAGCAGAGGGGACAGCTGTGAGGTTCTCCGAGGAGGCCCTCCCTCTCCTACCCTTCCCAGGACTGCCATTAAAGGGCCTCCAAGCGGCCTGGAGGCCAGCGGCCCGCTCAGAGCCCGGGCCGCCCCCACGGGCCGTGCCCCACGCAGGAGGCCCCGGAAGCCGAGGACCAGCCCCAGCCGAGGTGCCACGTACCACACTTGATGCGGAAGGTGTCGTCCACCAGGCCTTCATAAACCACCTGGGAGCAAAGTGCCGTCACAAAGTCCACATCTGAAACCAAGAGCCCTGACCATGAGGGTCCCCCTGACACCGCCTGCTACCCCGGTTTGCTCAGCGTGAGCTCAGGTGCCGCCCCCAGGCCCGAGCGCCCGGGCTGCCATCCACGGTGCGTTCCCAGCCCCGCACGAGGGTCCTCTCTGAGCCACCACGGTTCCCACATTCCCATGGCCTCTGGGGCCCAGGGACCGGAGTACTGAGCACAGTTTACCTCTGTCCAGGAGAAAGATATGTCCAATTTCTGGCCTTCGGCCCTTGCTTTCACCATCCTCCTCCTCTTCCAGTTTCCGCCACAATTCGTATGACATCTGCCAGGGATCAAGACACTTTTTTTTTCCCCTCAAACTTTTATTTTGTTTTAATTCAACATTTTTATTTTGAGATGTTCACAGATTTGCATGCAGTTGTAAGAAATACAAGAAATTCGTAACCTCATGTCCAAGGCCCTCCTGCAGCCCTGCTCCTACAGACACCAACCCCTCCCATGGGACACTTCTCCTTGACCCCAAGAAGGAAGCGAATTTTTTAAAGATTTTATTTATTTATTTTTAAAGATAGAGGAAAGGAGGGAGAAAGAGAGGGTGTAAACATCGATGTGTGAGAGAAACACCCATCAGTTGCCTCTGGCACGCCCCCAACCAGGGACCGGGCCTGCAGCCCTGGCACGTGCCCTGACCAGGAATCAAACTGGCGACCTTTTGCTTTGCAGGAGGACACCCAATTAAGTGAGCCACGCCGGTCAGGGCAGGAGCTAGTTGTTAGCAACGTTACCTGTTCTGGTCCCATTTGTTCCAACCCCGCCCCCTGCACCTGCTCCCCCGGCCCCATTCCCACAGAGACAAAGACCAAGAGATTCAGGGATGCCGCCCAGGGACCGGCTCTGGCCTCCCTGTTAGCCACACAAGCCCTCCTCTCCGAGGAGCTGTTCTGCAACAACAGAAGCACGGGAAAGAACAGACCTCTGGCTGTAGGTGCCCCGGGGCCCTCCCAGCACTCACCTTGGCACACCTGCCAATTCCGTAGCAGTTCGGAAAGGGGCCGTAGAGCGTGCTGAGGAGGTGCAGCGCCTGCGCCACAGTGTTGATCCACCGCTGGTCTCCTTCCTGCAGAGACCACCGGGACCACAAAGTTGGAGGCCAGCCCGACAGACCCGCCTAGAAAGCGCCAGCCCGCGGGCCCTGGGGCAAGAGGCAGGCCGCGGGGATGCCTGAGACAGTTCACTTGGATTGTCCCCCAAGGAAGTCCCATGCCCGCCCATCTGTGGCACTCCACCTCCCAATCGCTGTCACGCATAATAAACTGTGGGAGTTGGATGAAGGTACATCAGTATTGCACTGGACCCCTGCTTGTCCCCACCCGTCATCGATGCCAACGCCCAAGGGCCCCGCATTTACCAGGAAGTAGTCCCTGAAAAATTCCGGCAGCTCCATGCTCAGCAGATCCACGTCGAGAGGCAGCAGAGAGAAGGCCCACTCATCACAGCTCACATCTGTGGGCAGAAAGAGCCTCAGCCACCCTGCAGAAGGCACGTGGCTCCACGGACGTGGGCCTGCACGCCGGTCACCCTGCGACGGCTCCAGGGCGCCCCGCACGCCCGTGCTGCGCTGAGCATGGCTGCTCAAGGTCGGGTAAGCCACAGCCTGAGCCCCAAAGGAGCCCAGAGTCTGGTAACAAACGAGACCAGTACACAACAGCTCAAAATGCGATGTGACCAGGCGGGTTTCTTCACTAGAGTCCCAACGAGAAACACCGCAGAAACACGCAGTCACCATGAGACAGGTACTGGCTGAAAGGCGCACACATGCAGGCACTAGGCTAGGCACCGGGGACATGGGGGGCAGAGAACAAATCTGCCCCCAATCTCCTGGGCAGATTCTTACAGTCCAGTGGCAGACACGCACCAGGCAGACTTAATTACAGTTGTGCCCCAAAGACTGTAACAGCAATCCACGAGCGCAGACATTTCAGGGCCTAAGCTCAAATAGGGGCGCAGGAAAGGCAACCCTCAGGAAGTGACAATCAGGCCTAGGCTCTAAGTAAGACTGGGGTGGGGAAAAGTGCAGGGCGGGGGCTGCTCCAGCCACTTCAGGGCATGACGCAGGCAGGGCCGTGGCCGGCCAGGGCTGCGTGGGGGATGGGGCGTACGCAGCACAAGGGAAGGCACAGCTTCTCTTTAGGGGAGTCGTGGGAGGTAAGGACAGGGCCATTGGTGCCTCCGAGGATGAGCCCTCGCATCCCCTCTTACTGTTCCCCTCATTGCCAGCCTCAGGCACGTCTCCTCCCACTGGGCCCACGGGAAGGGGACAGGAAGGGGAGGGGACGGGGCGGGAGAGGGACAGTTACTCCTTCCGCATCTGCTGCCCCCTTTCACTCTCACTCATCTTCTCTCACCTCCAAAGATCCCCTCCTCCTCAAGCACCATCTCACAGGCATGGAACTGCAGGAGGAAAGGAAGCCGGTCAGCAGACGCCTCTCCCTGTCCTGGCCATCCTCGCGGTCGCTGATGGGGACAGCACCTGCTGGACCGCGCAGGAGGACCCGGACGCTCAGATCTGGAAAGGCCAGCGGAGCCACCTGCCTGCCTAACAGTGTGTTCCCTGTCATCCATTTCCTGTTTGGATCAAGTCTGCCGGTCTTTTCTCCCCAGAGGCTGGAACAGCCCTGCCGCGGCTGTGCGGGAAGGGCAGTCCTGCCGGCAGGGACGGGGAGGGCGTGACGCCACGGAAGGTGGGCAGTGAAGAGCGGCGGCGCAGAGAGGGCGCTCGGGTAGGAACCCGTCCGTGGGGCCCCTGGAGACACTGAGGGATCTGGAGGCACAGCCTTGGAGGTCAGTGACACGTGTGGCATTTAAAGTGGGTGGTCTGTCCAGGAGAAGAGAAGACGTGGGGAGGAGGGCGCTCAGGGCCGGACCCTAGGGGACACCAAAACGAGGCTGCAGGCGGAGTAAGCAGACGCAGAGGCGGGGCTCGGAGAAGACGGCACCTCCGAGGGCGGGAGGTCGGAGTTCAGGAAGAACCGGCAGGAGCATCAAACGCCAGAGCCGTTGAGTGGGACGAGCATGAACCAGGCGTCACTGGGTTTGACACCAGCAGCTCAGATGTAAAGGCGGAGGTGGAATGGGGACAGAAGTGGTGGCAGCAGAGACTCCTTCACAGAAGGAGAGCCCCCGACAGGGAGGGAGATGAAGGGACAGGCATGGTGCCCACGGGAGAGAGAGGACCTGCCCTAGGAAGCGGCAGCGGACAGGGCAGGCAGGGGCGGGGCCCCGGTGCAGCGAGCCCACAGCGAGGACGGACGCGGCCTCCCTCTCTTTCCCCCAAGACAAGTGGGAAAAGGCGGAACCTCCTGGAGGCGATGCGGGAGGAAGGGGAGAGCCCCCCACCGGCTGATGATGACGACAGTAACAGGGCCTGCACCGGGACCGTCACACGGAGCAGGCACTGAGGCTGGTGTCCCGCAAGGATTGCCCCTCTTCTCCCCCACCGCAGCTCCGAGGTGAGGCAGGTGATCGCCGTGTGCGCCCTACTTTACTGCCACAGAGAAGCGTCCTCTTCATCCCTCACCCGTTTGTCTCAGCGAAACTGAAGCCCACAGCCCTGCTTTTCATGCTAAAGGATGGAATTCCAGGGCCCAGCTTGAAACCCGCCCCTATATCAACAAAGGGGACCTCGGGGAGGCAGCGGCTCCTCTCCCCTGCAGCTGCTGAGGGAGAGCTCTTCCTGTGACACAAGATTAGGTCAAGGAATCTGATTCAATACAGTGTTCGATGGAAAAAACTCATAAAAATGTCAGTTTGGTTTTGCTGTGTAATATAGAGGTCTGTATTCAAACCTGTTACTACCTTGTTCTCATCCTTGTTTAAACAAATGTCCTTGGAAGTATAATTTTTTTTTTTAAAAGGGTTTTGTAAGACTTCAGTAACTAGAAATTATTGCCACAGCTCTTTTAATGACATTCAGAAGTAACCTGTAATTCCAACCGATTTTCTTATTCTGTAGTTTCTTGCCCTGGAAGGAGTCACACTTGACAAACTTGTGTCCCTCAACAGGACCCAGAGCAGGAAGACTGTGCTCGCAACTTTCAAATGGTCTTCAAAGCAAGACCATTGGCTCTTTCCTCTTATTCCTTTACATGAGGAAAAAGGCCATATAAGCCTATGATTCCACTCAATTCCTTAACAGAAACTGAAAGTCATCGCATGCAAGAGTTAAGTAGCATTATCAACTCCATTTTATAGATGAGAAAACTGAGACACTGAGCAGTTACCCAAGGACCACACTTCAGCTTCGGAATCTTTAGGCTCCTGTCGTCTCAGGAGCAATCCCTGGCCTTTCTGCTTTAATTTCTACCCGCTCGAGGCTGAGCACGCACCTCTGACGCACCTCGCTGATGCGGGGTGGGGGGCGGTCGGAGGAATCAAGCGGAGCCACTACAACAGCTCGCCGAGCACTAACATCACCGAGGGAAAGGTGGAAGGGACCTAGCCCAGCTCCGCCACCTCCCGGTGTGACCGTGGGCTTGTTCCCACAAGCTGGGGGGGGGGGGTAAAACGGTCTCTGCGGTTCCTATCCTGTGTGAGGAAAGGCCCAGCAACGATTTAGTGTATTTATTATTAAAGGGCTACAGGGAGAAAGTCACTGAAAAGCACCACCATCGCAGGCCATTGACGCGCAGGAATCTGTGTGAGAAGGGAAACAGCAGCTTCCACCTCAAGGGTCAGCCTTCTCACTTAACGTGCGTGGAGGCCCCTCCCACAAGTCCCACAGTCCACATTTGGGGTAGGTTGGTGACAGGCCTCTGCTAAACAGTCAGGGCTACGTCAGTGAGACACTGACAGGGATGTGCTCAGACACACGTAACTTGCTTTGAGGGACATGGAGCTGTTGGCCCATTGTCCCAACCCAGGCCTGAGCCCGGTCCGCCCTTATCCCACTGCCACCAGGGTCCAAACTCACCTTCTGAGGGCTGAAGATCACTTTGTATTTTCGGGTTCGGCCGGCCAATTTGTCAGCATTGACAAGATCTACGGACAGAAGGAATGCAACTCAGAAAGCCCTGGGCCATGGTTATTTGAGAAGCGAGGAGGCCGCTATCCCCCACACGCAGCGTGGCCAGCTCCAGCAGTTTCCTTACGAAAGGGTCCTTGTGGCCAAGGCCTTCGATCTCGCCACCCCACCCCAGGCGGAAGTGACACGCCGCGCCGTGGCATGCGTACTCACTGGCAATGTATCGCATGTTCTTGATGCGGGGTCTGACCAAGAAACACAGTCTGTGGGAGAGAAGGGGAAAAAACTCAGTGAAGGGAAGTCACGAAGTTGGGGATAGCACCAACTAAGAAACTGAAACAACGCCAACTCTTTCACCATTTGCCCCTCTCGACAGGCCTACAGGTCTTTGTCTCACCACAGCCTGCCCCTCGCACTCAGGGATACTGTGCTCCTGGGGGACACTCTCTGGCCCTACGGTGCACCCGGGAGTTCCTGTTCTCAAGTAACTTACAACCTACCAGGCAAAATAGGTTGCCAATACATATAAAGCATCACACAAGTGTTAAGAAATGAAACAAGAAGGTATATAAAGCAATGTTTTTTGAACTGGGGTTCATGGATGCATTCTCCACGTATCCGGGGAATTCCTCCTCTAAGGGAGGGTGTACATTACTTAAGAGTGAGAAATATTGAAAAGAAAAACAAAATCCAGAGAGCGGGCAGTGTGTGACTGTGCCAAGGGGGACAGGACCTGTCCCACATGCCCTGGAAATCCAGGGGAGCTCCATGGAGGAGGTGGGGTGGTGTGTGAACGCCGGGCGCTTTTTGCAGGAGCAGCAAGGACGGGGGGGCATTCGGGGCAGAGCGACTGGAGGGGCCAAGAGGGCGAAGGCACATGCATGGCGTTGGGGAGCCCAGGCAAGCAGAGGCCTGGCTGGCAAGGCCGCAGGAGGCCCCCTGGAGATGCCCTGAGCTTCAGCGATGAGCTATTTGGACTTTACTCAGTAAATAAGGGAAGCCTTGCTGTTCTTGAGAGGAGCGCAGGGAAGATATTTTTGAAAGCTTCATCAACCTGGTTAGAGATGGAAGACTGGGTTAGAGCGAGAAGAGGACAAGGGAGGGAGATGCTGCAGAAAGAGGGAAACTGAAGGGGCTGAGGCAGAACCTAGCAGGCAACTGGGAGAGGGCAGGGAGGGGAGCCATACGGCAAACGTCACAGGGCGCAAACATCATGGGACCAGATCTCAGCCACGGACGCGTCCAGGGCAAGCGTGCAGGGACTTCCTCCAGCTGGGAGCAGACTCCCCCGGGCACTCACTGTTCACTGGAGCTCAGGGCTGGCCTGTTCTCCACCTTGTACAGCTTGTCTACTTCGTGTTGCTGCGGAGAGAATCCAGCAAGACAAGGGACATGGAATGCTTGGAAACCCAAAGCATGACAGACAGAGGACTTGGGCTCCCACTGATGCTAATTTGGGAAATCAAATGGCCTCCCTGACAACCATTCACTGAACCTTTGTCAAACTGTCAACAGAAAAACTAAAACACTTCAAAAGCAATGTGGACAACAGCATCGATCCCCCTTTGCGCACCCGATCCAGCTACTCTTTCTTGGTACTGTTCACCCAAAGGAAAAGTGCTTAACGAGGAAAGGGTGGCCCAGGTCCCCCTGGAAGGAAGGGCAGTTACCTTCAGGATGGAGACGTTGGCAATTCGATCCAAAGGGCTCATGAGATCTGCCTCGATGAACAGGTCTTTTTTCCCTGGAAGCTGAAGGAGACACCGTATCCTGGGTCACTCAGGCCACACAAGCTCCTGCGGTGAGAGCCCGTGCAGCCGCACATTGAACAGAAGCACAGTCTCTGAGCAGGAAGGGCACAGACATCATCTACCCCAGAGCCTTAATTTGCTGCTGCTATTACATCCACAGTGGACATTTCTCTATATGGTCACCTATTTTGTCTTCTCATTTTCTGTACCAGCAGCAAAATATCTTGCCTCCTTCCTAAGGTTAACTCCCTATCACTCAGCCCTCCAGCCTAGCCTGTGACCTTGTCTTTCATCGCTGCCCCTCTTCTTCACTGTGGGCCTCCCAATAACCCTGGTCCTGCAGGGCAAAGGCAAACAAAAACACACCCCTCCTTGTATTCTGCAACCCCTTCAACTGCCAAATCTCTTTTTAAGCAGCTTTTTCTTCTAAGCACAAAATGAGTCTGTTTTCAACACATTCCCCCCCCACCCCCACCCCCACCCCGCCAGATCCCTGTCATCTGATTCCGGCATCATCAATCCTAACGAGGCTCTCACCTGGGTGGCGGAAGGAAGGGTCACACCGAGTGGCCAGTGGTGCAGGAAGGAACTCACTGCGAGTCTCCTCTCAACTAGACCCTGACAAGTGGTTGGGCGGGGGCGGGGGGGCGGGGCGGGGGGAGCTGCTCGCAGGGATACAATAAGAAGGCAATCCAGCAAAGGCTGGGGAAAGAGAACAGGCTGAATGGTCGGAGCAAAACAAGCAATTCAGCGTGGCTGAGGCTTAGGCACATACAGGGCAATGGTACTCAGTCTTGATGTAAGGGAACATTGAAAGCAGTTGTCTAGAATTGGAGCGTGAAGGGCCGGCCCCAAATGCCAGGTTAGAGAGTTTGGAACTGATCCTCTACCACACAGGGAAAAACAGGAAGCTTTTGTACCCTGAAACCTCCTTTTCAGTGAGCTGAATCTGGGAACTGCAGGTAACAGAGGTTGGAGACAGGAGAAACTGGAGGCAAGGAGTCCTCTTTTGGGGATAGAGACAGTCCAAGCAGCCCACGCATGTGGCAGTGAGTGAGGACCTGAGTTAGGCTAGTTGGTGGTGTGAACATAATAGGTTATTTAAGGGACACATGGAATGTGTAATAGAATTTTTAAAAAATAATTGAAAGAAATGAACAGTGTTAACAGTGCTTGCATCCAATGGTAACAATATAAGTGATTTTTTTCTTTGTACTTTCCTTTATCTCGTACATTTCCTATGATGTGTAAGTATTATTTTATAATCACTATTTTAAAAAGACAGGTGGAAAGAAATATCCATAGGACTCAGTAACTGGTTCGGTCCAGTATGAGTGGGGAAGGGGAGTCAAAGCCGATTCTGAGGCTTCATGGCTGAACAGCAATGTCCATTAACAAGGATTAAGAGAGAAGACGTTAATTTGAAGGGGATGTCACTGCACCAAAACCCACTTTGGCCGTGGTGAGTCGCCCTTGTGGCTACTTGTCCCCGCCTACACTGCATTTACAAGTTTCTCTCCTTGGTCTCATTTACTCTCTTTCCTGTGGCTCTCACCTGTGCTAGTGGCTTTAACTAGCACCTCTTCAATTCCTCACATTTGTTGAGCGAGTTTCATGTGCAAATCAGGGCACAGAAAAGTGAAATAAAATACAGTCCTAGATTCCCTGAGGTCTTGAAGTCCCCATCCTCATCCTGGCTGCAGCTCTACAGCTCCATCTGCTGGACGTTCCAGGCAGCGTTTCCTACCAGCATCGTAACGTCACCGGGCCCGAGCCCAAACTAAGAACTTTCCCCACCAAACCTGTTTTCCTTTCCAATTCTTTTTCTTTTTTTTTTTTTTCATGTCCACCCAATGTTCCTGCAACAAATACTTACTAATGTGCCTGCCTCTCACAAGGTGTAGTGTGTTAAAACAGACACATTCCCTGTCCTTGAGGTCCTTCCAATCTATTGGGGAACATGGACATTAAATAACTATGTATGTAACAATTACGTTCACAATTATAGTAGGTCTTATTTTCCTATTAACCTAAGTTTAAAACCTCAAACTCAGCTTTGCTTCTCCCTCCACCTTTACAACCAATCAGTAAGTCTTTGAATCTTTTTCCACTGTGACTTAAAATTCCCTCCGTTCCCTGGGTCACTGATTTTGGACGGGCCTTTATTACCTCAGTCTGATCTATGGTCTCCTAATTGGCCTTCCTGATGCCCATTTCCCCGCCTCCACTCGCAGCTACTAGAATCACCTTCAGGTATTGCTTCGTGCCACAAATGGGGAAAAATCCTTCAGTGGCTGCCCACTGTGCAACGTGTAATCACTCTCTTCCCTGTAAACGCCTCGTCTTTCCCGGGTTCCTCAACTTTGCTCCTACCAATCCATCTCCCGGGAACATGGTCTCCCATCTCCAAGAAAAATATGCGTATTCTTCACATTCTAGCTCCTTGAAACACGTAGATCACTCCAGCTCAAATGGCTGCTTCTTCTGAAAGCTTCAGGCACCCTAGCTACCACTCACCACACCATACGCTGTGTGAGACGCCTCCTACTGGAGTGCGAGCTCCCTCGTAGCGAAGATGTCTTAACCACCCTTCCCTCCCAGGGATGCCTGGCAATAGTGCTGTGTCCCTTGCTCTACGGGAAGAAGGTGGTTTCCATGAACTCCCTGGCCCGGTCCCAGGTTTTCCTCCCTGAGTGCTTCGTTTCGGGCCGGCCACAGAAGTTCCAAGGACAAGACCAAAGGCCAAGAACGAGCTCAAGGGGGACTCAGCAAAGAAGAACCACGCGTCCAGTGCGTGCAGCAAAGGCCCCCGGCGCGGCGGGCACTGACCTGCTCCAGCAGGTAGATGAGCTGGTCTCGGGCTAGCCTCTTGAGCATGGAGAAGTCAGGCAGCTCCGGGGCGTCCGGCCGATGGGGGAAAGCCATGGCCGTGGGGTTTAAGAAGAGGGTCGCCCTCTGCTCTTCACAGGGCCGGCAGCAGCCCAGGGTAAGCGCAGGGTCGCTCTCCTTCAGGCCTGGGCACGGGCTTCAAAAGAGCCCCCGAAGGGGCCCTCACTCGTAAGCTGCGCTCGAGGGATGAATGGCCACCTCCCTGCCAGACAGCAGCAGCCTCAGGCTACCTTCGTCCCAGGCCCGCAGCCTCCGTGTCCCGACCCGGCTCCAATTGCTCCGCTCCTCGGGTCGGAAGGATTCCTGTCTTCGCGGCTGCAGAGACAACCCCGCCTCCTGACAGAGAAAAAGCACTTCCGGGACCTTCCGGAAGTCCTCCTCCCTCGGCCGGCGTTTGGCGTAAGGAGAAATGGACGGCGTCCTGGAAGGGACAATTGAAAACGGCAGTCAACCCGTCGAAGTTCGCGTCTCACTTCTGGCCAGAGAAATGTGTTCCTATGATAAAACTAGTGTTTAAGGGTACACTCGGTTCTCCTAGCTCACTCAAGCGAGGGTTGGGCACTTGCTCAGTTTTCAGAACTTCATACAATGAGTGAAACCAATTGGAGACTGAAGGGCGCTGATCACTGGAGATCTTGACCGTCAATCAAACCTCTGTATCGAGCGCTAGCTAGCAGCTCTCCGGCTTCCGAGCTGCAGGTGAGACGCGAAGAGATGGGGGTCGGGTTGGGGTTGGGGGAGACGAGAACGCGTTAGGATCCCACGGGAGGTAAGTCCCGCCGGCTGTGACCTTTGGATACCGGGGTTTCGACTCATTAATGCCCTTCGTGGGAAAATGGATTAATAAACTGTACCGTATTTATAAAAATAAATGAATAAACAAAAGCAGCCAGACGGGAGTGTCATCGGTGTGCTGCTATTTACATGAGGTTCTAGGACAGGACAAATTAACCTGTGTTGAAAAATTTCTGAAAAGTGCTTGACTTAAGGATAACTGGGAAGAGAAATTAGGGAATTTTCAGGGCTGATGGTAATTATCTGCATCTACCTATTTAAAGAGTGGGGGACCTTAGAGTCTTAAGGGATAGATCCGGCTGACAATAACCTGAGCTCAGTAATCAATCGTAACGTCACATCCTCATCTCCTGGTGAGATGCACAGGAAGTACAGAGTATCAGCCATTGCCAAAATTTTGACCTGATTAAGTCTCAAGGCGAGCTGTCAGTTCATAGGAAACATAGAGGGTGATGAGAACATGTGAGAAGACATCGTAAGGATGAAATCAAAGTGAAGGAAATTATATGGGATAAGTAACTTGTCAACTAAAAGGGGAAAGCACTTCAGAATAAGAGATTTCTGGAACTTATCAACACAAAGCACCGTTGCAGCATGGACCTTATTTGGATCCTAATTCAAAGAAGTAAACCATAAAAGCCATTTATGCAACAATCAGGGAATACTATCATGGTATTAGCTGAAAGTAAGGAATTACTAAAACTTAAGTGATAGTAATGGCATATATATGTTAAACAGGAGTGCTTGTATTTTTGAGATCCACCCTGATGTACTTATAGATGAAATATGTCTGGAATTTATTTTAAGCCGGGGTACATGTGCAGCAAGTGCAGGATAGTAAGATTGGCCTTTTGTTCAATGTTAAAGCTGTGTGATGGGTACACAGGGGTTCATTGCATTACAATATTCTCCACTTTTGTATATTTGAAAAATTCTGTAAGATCAAGCAAAAAAACTTCTGTGCTCACCATGGGCTTCAGGAGCTCATCTAGCAGTTTATACTGAGCTTTTTCTCCCCACCCTATCTCAGACTGAATCTCAGCAACAGAGGTGGAGGATGCCCGGAAGAGACGACACACACACACTCCAGAGCACCAGAACTCAAGTCCGTTCTGTTGTCCAGTTTACCAGCCTCTTGAGCTTGCCCCCCCCAGGTTTCTCTGAGATGTCCGTTCTACTCACAGCTGCTTTTGCTCCAGTTCCAGCAGAGCCTTGTCATCTGCTGCTCCCTCCACCAGACACTGCACCTGTGCTCCTGCGGGTTAGAATCTGAGATTGACAGGATGGAGCAGGAACACGTCAACCCAGAGGGAGCTTAGGCCTCGTGGACTGATTTCTGCATGGGTGGGCTGGCAAGGGAGAAATGCAGGGCTTTCTGCCTCCGTGGACTGGCTAGTGTAAGGTTCCCCAATCATTCCTTCGTTCGTTTTAAAATGTGTTGGGAGCTGGAACTGCAGGAATACAGACACGTCTCCTGCCCTCATGGGGTCTACATTCTATTGGTTGAGTAATGACAAATACAGTGGTAGTATTTTTCAAATACTGAAGAAAATTAAACAGGGTATGGTGATAGTGAGAACATGGAGATGCTTTAGATCTGGTGATTAGGGAAAACCTACAAAATAACATTTGATCTGAGTCCTGAATGACAAGGAGACAGCCATGTGAAAACCTGGGGACAAAGAACCAGTAAGTGCAAAAAAGCCTTTGACTGACATTTACAAGAATGGAAATATTTAAGCTTAGTGAACAATAGCAGAGAATGAGGCAAAAGGAATACCTATTCCAGTTGGTAACAACAGCTATAATTGGGGGAAGGTCATGGTTAAACAATTTGCAGGAGTTAGAAATGCAAATTTAAATAGTCAAGCAGCATCTATACCTCTTAAATGACTAAAAGGTTCTAATAGCAAACGACCATATTCTTTAAAATCATAATATTGATAAGCTTTTACTAGAAGCTACAAGACCAGCAAGAACAGGAGCTTCATCTGTCCAATGCTGCATTACCAATACCTGGATTTCCTTTGACTGGCAGGTGATAAGGCCATTTAAACTGAACAAATGCTCTAGGTTAGCAGTAAAACAAGGATGTTAAAATTGCTGTTGATGACATTTGAAGTAAGATTTCACAAACAGGCCATCAATAATAGGTTTGGAATTACATGTTTTCATTAAAGATTCTGCATATATTTAAACTCTGAATAACCCATTTTTGCTGTCAATTGTTAAAATGAGACATGGCTGAAAACTGTCTTTGGGCTCCTGCTGCTTGCATGTCTCATTCTATCTCTGTGACAATCCCTTTCTGTTATAAAAAAGTATCTCTAATTTTAAAAGCCTTAAATTAGGGATCAGTTTTGGGTTCAAGTACCAGTGTTGCTACATACTAGTAGCCATGTGGCCTTAGGCATATCCAAACCTTTGAGATGGTGCCATTTGTTAAAAGAGGCCTATTATCTGTTCTTGCCCACGTCGTAACACCCTTGCAAAGATGTGATGAAAAACTGAAAAGACACTATTTCAGCTTTTGAAAGGGGTTCGCAATTATTTTGAGGGCCCCTGAAGCCTTTGCCTACTTCGCATTTTAAAAAATAAAGTCAAACCCCATACACGCCTCAATCTTTTAGAACCTTAGCAACTGAGAGAAATCACATCCTTTTTACTTGTCAAAATCCAACACTGAGCAGTGACCTGCAGAGCTCTCTGCTGGGGATTCTCCTCTGGCCCCATCTCCCTCCCAATGTGCATTAAGAAGGAACCCTTTGCCTCTTCCCTTCCCTCCCTCTCCAGGTTTCACAGGTAAACCCTCCCACCCCACAGAGTACCAATCAACAAACTGCTACATTTCACTTTATTTTGCACATAATGAAAACAACCAATTGACTAAGCAGTACCAGAACTGTTAGTGTTCGTTAATCAAGAACCAAACAATGTCAGAAGGCCAACTTTTCAATTCCTCCCAAATATATTTTGCAAGTACAACAGAAACTCCTAACACATGCAACACAGGCTGGTTTGGACACAAAGCCTAAGCAAGAAGGTAAGTATTGAATATCCACATGGGTCAGGAAGCTGTACCGTACCCAGCCAGTCATTCACACTGCCGCCGCCCCCATATACATCTGCCCTGTGAAGTCCACTGCCCCTTGTCAGATGGAAATCCAAGCACTCTCTCCTCCACTGCCAGACTCGTCACTTCCTCTTATTCCAAGGTGGATAATCCATACACAGAAATCCAGGCAACTAAAATATGGTTGCCCAGCTATGTTTCACGCAGCATCTCCACAAGTCAGGCTCCAGTTCAAATTCTATACAGGAAGTTCCCGTTGTCGTCAAAGAACTCTCGACCCCGCTGCACTACTTTGCTGCTGAAGTTCCGGCCACCCAGCTCTCCTGCCTTCAACTCTTCCAGCTCATCTGCACTTGGCAACCCATCACTGCCGGTTCCCCTGGTAGCCTCACAATTGGTGGCGGGATGCTTCTGCAGCTCTCTCTGATGACCTCGGGCTGCTGCGGCAGGCACACAGCTTTCCTTCTCCGGGCTCTGGGTTCCGTGACTCCTCCCCTTCTGTCTCCTTGGTGCGTATGTACTGTGAGTATTCGGTCTTATCACCTTCAAAGCTGTGCTGTCACCCTGGCCTTGGCATGAAGCTTCACCTCCTGACATGGAGTGGCCTGCAGAAAGCAGGTTCCAGGTATCCCCAGAGCCTGGAAGCCGGTGGAGTGAGTGGGCAAGCCCAGCTTTCTTAAGGACTTTTAGATCCTGCTTCAGTTTCTGCTCCAATGTGGGTACAAACTTGCTTTTTAAAACCCTTCGGATCACATCGGTGCTAACATCAAAGCCTTCAGCCAATCTGGGAACTGACCAGGACTCTGCAAATTCCTTATGTAAATACCTATAGGAAAACGAAGCAGTTTTTCAAATTGTCAAGTCTTCTGTCAGAATAGCTAACTGATAATATTAGTGATAAATACATAAGAGCTGCAAACATAGGCTGTGTTCCACTCCATTGTGTGAGCAGCAACACCCAACCACTCTTAGATCACTATTTCACATCAGCTGACCTCCTCCCACCGCACAGCGGCCCCAGTTAATGCTGGTGAACGCATGAAGACTGCCCTTCCCTTTAAAGAACCTAAGTCCAGTGGCCAAGACAAATAAATATGTTAACATCCAACAACACTGTGGTAAGTCACAGCACAGGATGCTGTGAGAGCGCCCACAACAGAGACCCAAGACAGGCTGTCACAAGACTTGCAGTGTAGCCTAGGAACTGCTTCAGGATGTCGATGTTAGAGCTGGTCTGAAAGGATGAAAAGGAGCAATAAGCTGGCAGAGGGGAGGAGGGAAGAAGAGATCAAAAATACTGACGGTAGAGTGAGCATGTGAAATGCAAAGACCACCACCTTTATGGGGAATAACTCAATTTGTCTGACAGTGAGGACAGGAGAACGATCATGCCATCTTAGGAGTCTGGAGTTTATTCCAAAGCAACAGCAAACCAAGGAGAGCTTTTAAGTGGTAGAATGCCGTGAGCCAATTTTCATTCTGAAGCTCAATCCAGTGGTAGTTCTTCAGTGGCAAGACTAGAGGTAGGAAGACCAGGCAAGAGCTGTCAGAATAACCTAGGCAGGATGAGCTGAGGTGGTGGCAATGACAGCAGAGGAGGAACGAGACCTGAGAAATATTTTAGGAAGGTCAAGTAGTAGAACTTGATAAGCGAGTAAGCTGGCTGAGATTCAGGACTTTAGCATGGGTGACTTGTGGGATCATTCAAGGGCTTTGGAAAAAATAGGAGCAGAATTAAATTGTCCAGGAACAGTGATAAAGTCTATTTTGTACACACTGAGTTGGGGGAACCTGTGTGACATCCAAACAGAGGTATCTAGTGCACAGCTGAATACAAATAGAGTTCAGAAGAAAAACACGGACTGAAGATGATGGCTTTGGAAGTCATCAGCCAACAGCAAAGGTGGCTGAAGCCATGTGATTGGCTGGCATTAGGCAGGGAAGTATGTGGAGTGAGATAAAATAACTGAAAACACAACTATTTAAAAAAAAAAAGGCAATATTTGAGATATAGGAGGAAGAAGGGGTGTTCAGAAAGGAAAGAAAAGCTGCCCTAAAAATAGAAGCAAGTGGTACCTGGGTCAAGGGAGAAAAGAATTTCACAAAAGCTGACTATGAGGTCAAATGCTGCAGAAATGTTAGGGAGGCTAAAGACCAGAGGGTCAGTTAGGCCTAGATTTATGGCAGATGTGCCTAGATTTGCTTCATAAACAAAACAAAAAACAATGGCAGGCAGCCTGCTCAGAA
The DNA here is from genome assembly GCF_021234165.1 of Pteronotus mesoamericanus. Classification (NCBI taxonomy): domain Eukaryota; kingdom Metazoa; phylum Chordata; class Mammalia; order Chiroptera; family Mormoopidae; genus Pteronotus; species Pteronotus mesoamericanus. The sequence continues at coordinate 1,518,471 of NW_026555165.1, read as the reverse complement.
CAATAAAGGAAACACTTCAGTTGACAGATGTAGGTGCCTCAGGAATTAAGTAGGGCTGTGACCTGGAGCACACAGAGCAGTAGCCCTGGACAAGTCTCCTCTTAGATGTAAATATAGTGTGAGTATAGGATTGAGATGGAAAACAAGAAGGAAGACCAAGAAACTCTGAAGGAGTCCTACCTAACAGCCTGTTTTCCTTTGAAGTAAGACGACAGTTACAGGCCACGAAAGGGGATGGGGCAGGTACGAAGATTTGAAAAAGCTTTTGTTCCAGACAGGAGAGGAAGCCAGTGGCGAGAGGCGCTGCAGGCTCACCAAGGCTTCTTGATCAGCTCTACCGAATCTTTCAGTCTCAATTCCAGAGTCATTCTGATGAAAATGGATTGTAACACATAACCCACTGATGGCTATTTAGGAATATTTATCAAAATGCAGATCCATTTGCCCTTGGACCCAGCACCTCTACTTCAGGGAATGCACAAAACAACTACGCCTAACAGATATGGTGTTTGCACAGTTACTCACTAGAGCAGTGATTTTCAATCTTTTCACCTCATGGCACATATAAACTAATTACTAAAATTCTGTGGCACACCAAAAATAGATTTTATTTTTTTGCCAAACTGACCCAAAAAGGCCTATTTTGATTCACTCACAGAGGATGGCTATTGTTGTTTTCGCTGTTGTCACTTTATTTGACAATCTACGGGAAAAGAGGTCAGTGCCCTTGACTAAACAGTCAGGTACTGCGCATTTTAAAAATTCTTGCAGCATGCCACTGAAAATTGCTGCCCTAAAGCACTATTTGTGGTAGCAAATGAATGGAAACCATCCAGACACACACCATAAAAGGCTGGTTAACTAATCTAGGATTTACTCTGCTTCCTATAAAAAAAGAAAAAGCTTTCTTTTCTGAAGTAGAAAGATATTAAGTGAAAAAAGTATAGACACCACAAATTTATAGCATCCTAGTGTTTGTGATTAAGATGAAAATAAAAATCTATAATCATATATGCTGTATTTGCTCAAGGAAACCTAGGGAAAAAAGCCCAAAAACCTAAATTTGAAGCATTTGAAATGTAAGAATCTCTTTTAAGATTTTCTAAGCTATAGATCCTCTCCTCGGAAAAATGGGCATACCCATGAAAGCTCCCATCCCTGTATCTTAGATTAAGAACGTCCCAATTTTCTATCTAGGGTTTACATGTTGTGAGGTCTGCAACCAACTATTTTAAAATTTCAGCAAAATGAACCAACTGTGTCACAATGTTTAAAAAACTACTAAATCAAGACAACAGGCTTCTGGCAGTTCATTGTACTACTTTAAGAAATCATAAGGGAGCCCTGCCCGGGTAGCTCAGTGGGTTGGTGTGGGGTCCCAGGCACCCAGGTTGCTCTCTGGTCGGGGCACATAAAAGAAGGGACCAATGAATGCATAAATCAGTGGGACAACAAATCCATGTTTCCCGTTCTCTCTTCCTCTCTCGCTCTAAACAAAGGAGTAAGTAATAAAAAAGGAATCTGAGCCCTGTCCAGTGTGGCTCGGCGGACGTAAACTCAAAGGTCAAAGGTCCAATTCCCAGTCAAGTCACATGAGTAGCTGGCCAGACACGTCTCCAGCTGGGGGCATGCGAGAGGCAACCAATCCATGTATTATCGATATCTCTCTCTCTCTCGCACATCGATGTTTCCCTTCTTTCCCCCTCCCTTCCCCTCTCTAAAAAATAAAAAGTATTTTTTTTTAAAGCCTGAAATAACAAAAGAAAACAAAAGCTATATCGTCCGCCCCAGTAGCCTTCCCTCCCCAGCGCAGCAGATCCAAACACCAGGGGGACGTCTTACCGGATCTGCTCCATGGCTTCCCTCGTCAGAGTCCTGGGCGGAGCACCACGCGTCTCCATTTGCCTCCGAATTTTCTGGAGCCGGATGGCTCTTTTCTGTCGTTTCAGGGCGCTGGAGAAGAGAACCAATGGCAGAAGCCATGCGTGGAAGCAAGGTGGGTGGCTGAAGAGTCTCGGGCTAAATCACGGAGCGCCCAGCTCTCTTCTCTTTGTTCACTGCCCCAGAAATCTAACACCTAGAACAGCCCTTGAGCAAGCCGAACTCTCTAAACGGGTGATGAAATACGTCACTGGTGAAGGGACTTGTGGTCCCAAAGGAGCTGAACACCTGCCCCTGCGCCTCTGATAAGGGTAAGATACAAGGGCCGCTGCGAATGCGGCGGCTGGACGCCCGGCGCCAAGGGGGCGCGGCCTGGACTGCCGGGACGGGAGGCCCTGCTTCAGGCTGAGGGCCCGGGAAGGAGCCGGTACCTCTCCACCTCCTGCAGCTCCCGCTCCTCCGGTTCCCAGTCGGAATCGGGGTCCGGCTCGCGGCCGATAGAGCCTGGGCCTGCCACCCCTCGGGTAGCGAAACCACAGCAAGCGACGGCAGCGCGGACGCGCCCAGCGAGCAAGAGGCTCAGGGTACCCGCCATGTTGACAGAACTGCCTCTAGTCTGAAACGCGGCAGCAACGGAAGCCAGAGGCCGGAACCGGAAGTGGGAGGACGGAAAGGAAGCGGGGCGGGGGGCCACGTCCTTCCGGCTTCCGTCGGAAGGCCGGTCCTCTGGGCTTGAAAAACTCCACAGCCCACCCTTCCCTGGTGGGATTATGGGGAAAGCTTTCCTAATACGCGACAGTCTGAATGAGGTGGAGGACGATCCTGCAAAACGGCATAAATTTTAATAAAAAAATGGGTTCAATTGCCGAGAGCCAACCCTTCCTCCCAATGGGCAGGCCGGCCAGTCTCCCCAGCGGCGGAAGGACGTCCCCAAGGCGATCCACTGACAGCGACAGCCCCCCGTGTCTTGGGTACTTGGCTCCTCGGGGGAAAAGGCTCCTTCTCGCGGGGATGAGGTCCAGCCCCGGGACGCAGCAGGGTTCAGGCCCATCACCCAGCGATAAATCCAGGTTCAGGTTTGAAGGGCAGAGATGAGTGCATGGCCGGCCCTGGCTATCTTCATTGTTTATAGTCTTTTCTGGTCCAAAAATAATCTTGCGGCATTGAGGAATTCTTGGTGTCTTTGTGTTTATGCCTTATACAAACAGGATTCCTGGCCAGGGCTTTTCACACTCACACTTGGTGGCAGTCTTTCACTGAGCAATGCTTGAAGGCCCTTTGCCCCTTAGAAAACCTGAGGGGTTCTCCAGCAGAGGTTGAGTGCTGGGCTTCCTTCCTGCATTTACCTGTGGTGGCTGCTGTCCAGGAGCGCAGTGGTACTCTACATCAGGGGTGCGGAGGCAGGGCAGAGGGGGAGGTCCTGGGCCTTGGCTGCTTTGTGTTCACAGTTTACCGTGGAGGCCAAGGTGCATTCACTCCATGGGCTACTTACCACTCTTTCCCGTTGCAGGAAAAAGCCCTGCTTTGGGGTTAAAGAGGATGGCACTGATCCTGCCATGGCTCTGTTTATGGCTTCTAGCCGCCTGCTGGCTTGGCCTTCTGCAGTGGAAACATGGATTCCCTGAGTTGCTACTCACAACTCTTTCCCAACTGTTGCTCAATGACCAACACAAAGGAAGGGTATCCTATGCTTCCCTCCAGCATCTTTAGCACACTGTATTGTAATTGGTGCGTCTACTTGTCCATTTCCCTGTTATGTCTGTTGAGTGCTGGGACTGTATTTCTGCCCTAGCACCAGGCTCTAGCATGTAGGAGGCGGCAAATGGGTCCCTCCACTGCCTCCCGTATTCCCCACACTGCTGGAGGTGCCATATTACATTTTGGGAGCATCCCAGCTATAGTATCTGCTAGTGGGAATTTAGTGACCAAAGCTAGTTCTGCATACTTACGGCTGTTGGGCCTGACTCTGGGAATGGGAAAACAGCGCCCTCCAGATTTCTTCACTGACAATGAACAGGGGCGAAAGGTGGCTGGATCTCTTATCCAGTTGAAGTTCCTGGGCTGTAGGTAGCACCGGGCATGATACAGAAGTGCAGTATTCGTGCTTGGCAGTGGCCCTGAGATGCTGGGGCCCAACTCGTGGGGTTGAACTGTATGCAGGAAATGAGGAGGGCCCTGCTCTTTGGCAGACCCTCTCAGGACCACCAATGGGAAGAGAGTCACAGACGGCAGTTCCTGACTGCTCGGCCCATCCTGGTGAGATCTAGGCTAGAGGAGAAAAGCAGCCTCTTACCACATTTCTTGTGAGGCTGGATGGAGTGATGGGAAAAACAGATAACTGAAAAATCCCTTCTAGGCCATAGCCACTACCTAACCCGTTATTCCTCTGGGGCTCAGCAAAAACAGGACCCAACAGGTTTGCTACTACCCCAGGGAACAGTGAATGCAGCAGCTGTTTTGGAGGCCCAAGGCTTTACTTATCTCCCCTTAGAGCCACAGCACTGGCAGTGCTAGGGAGAGATTACACAGAAGCCACTGAAGGTGGTGGGTCCGTCATGGGTTTGGGGTGATTGCCAGATAGGACTATAGCAAACAAGTCTCTCGTGAGAAGGTTGGGAGCTGCACTTTGCTGGATGTCATTACTAAAAGCAAGGGAGTTTGGGGAATAGACGTAGAGGGAACCAACAGACCCTTTCCTAAGGCCCAGCATAGACTGCTTCCCCAGGTTCCACTGCCAGAGACTATCACCTCAGCCTCCTTGGCTTTAGTCACCACCAAGTGCCGGCACTGCCCTTGTTCCCTGCTGTGTGAGATGCTGCATAGTGACCCTCACCCAATACTCATGAAACTTTTTCTGGTCCTGGTGGCTGGGGTGCACCACGCTGGTGATCTGCTCTACAACACCCATGCTTCGGATGAGATTCTCCCTTCGTAGCAGGGCCTTCAACCGCTCCAGCTCCTCCTCTTCCACAATTTCTTGAGGCTGCATGGTGTCCAGGTACACTGGTAGCAGCTACAAGGTACATGAGAGATGCATGCAGGATCTCCATTGAGTCCCAACCATCAACAGGGACGACTGCAGGACTCCTGCCCACTCTACCACCATCCCTTCCCTGATCCTAGTGCCAGGTTCCTTTTGCTATCCATTCTCACCTCCTGTTCCAAAAGGTCAGATTCAACGTACTCATTAGGAACTCATCTCTCTCTCTCAAACAAGAGGAGGAGAGGACAGCAGAGAATTCCCTTCTCTAATACTTCCAACCCATTTTCCTGCAGAAAGTCAAGAGCCACAACGCCCCTGACACCTCTTTCTTCCGGTTCCGGTTCCTGTAAGCCAAGTGGGTGGGAATGCCCCGGAGCCTGGTCCTGCAGCGGCTCTTCTCCCCTGCTGATTCCCCCTGGTTCTGCTCCTTGTTTTCCTTTGTCCTCTTAATGTCTGTGTTCTCTTGCTGCTCCTGCTTGAGGCGGATCTCTTCCAGTTGCTGCCTGACAAGATACGGCAGCTTCAGATACTGGAGAACTTACGTGGGGAAGAGTGGGGAGGGGGTTGTGGGAGAACAGGGATGGGAAAAGAGTAGGAAATGATCTGTCTGGGGGACTGACAGGAGAGGAATGCTGGGGAAGGTAGGAAACCTACTAAACTGAGTGAGTAATACTGATAGAGTTTATAAGTCCATCCGTCTTTCCTCAAGTGTCTGGCATCCTCTCCACCCCGCTAAGGAGCAATTCAGCTTCAGGATCTGTCCGCACCCCAGTGGACAGAGGAGCAGGCAGGGCAAAGTACCTGGCGCACTCCTCTCTGGCCTTGGAGGCCGCTGTCTCCTGGAAGAGGGAGCCACTGTGCTTGAAGAAGGGTGCATACTTCTCTGTGTCAGGCCCAGGGTAGATCCTCCGGTAGCCCCCAAGGTGGGAGTCCTCATAGCATTCCTGGTCCAACAGTGCTGCCTGGGACAACTCAGTTTGTTCACGCCTACAAAAACCAAGCTTTGGGTAAGGCAGGGGAGGGCTGGGGGAAGTCTTGAGTTGGGAAAGGAAGGTTGGCTGAGGCTCTGAGGACCTCCTGATCGCTTCACAGCCTCTCTGGCCCCTGCCTGTGGGGCACAGCTGCCAAGCCCATCTGTGGCCAGTCCTTCCTGTGTGTAGTAATGTAAATAGGCTTGACTTCCAGAAATCTGGTTTTCATCTTCAGTGCAGTGGGGCCCACTCATAAGCCAGCACCAAGATATCACCATCTTACAGGTTTCTGATCATAGAAAATTGGATTTCTAATTACAGAAAATCTCGAGCAAGAAAAGAAAAACTGCACATAGTCTTATGATGAAGTTCATATGTTCGTTATGAGCATAGATTCTGAGGCAGGACCTTCTGAGTTTGAATCCTGGCTTTGCCACTCACCACGTTTTTAATTCCTTCCTTCCTCTCTCCCTCCCTCCCTCCCTTGTTTTAGATGAAAGCGGGATCACACAACATTTTTAAATTACTGCCTAGTATTCTAGTGTATGAGCCTATTTGTTCATTAGGTCCAGTAGTTTGAACCTTTTATCCCCATTGAAAGGTGTGATTCGTAAAGTCACAAGCACAGTGCTATCTTCCATGAACATCCAGGGCATGTACAGTTATGCTTCACCTGCAGTTGCACAAACACTGAGGAGTGCCTACTGTGCACAAGGCCCTCAGGATGGCATCACAAGTCAAATACACACTGGCCCTGCATCTTGCAATGCAAGTGGGCAAGAGTGATGTTATTATTTTAATAATCCTAAATCTACTCCAATTCATGTATCATTAACACATTGTAATTTAGTATCAGCAACAAATTACCATGTTTGTAACCATCTTACAATTAAAACAACAGTGGGTAAACAATAATGATTTAAACTGTCCCCTAAAAACAAAAAAAACTGTCCCCTAATATTGAATGAGTAAACTGTTTTGTGTTTCATTACTATACATTTTTCTTTTTAAATATTTATTTTTAGAAAGAAGGAAAGGAAGGGAGAAAGAGAGGGAGAGAAACACTAATATGAGAGAAAAACATCAATCAGTTGCCTCAGACCCGCAACCCAGGCACATGCCCTGACCAGGAATTGAACTGGCAACATTTCCTTTTGCAGGACATCACCCAACTAACTGAGCCATACTGGTCAGGAAATGGTTTCTAGAGGATCTTCATTTCAAAAAGAAACAGCTAATCAAAACACATAAAGCTAATAAAGCTAATGTGCTAATATAAAATAGTTCTTAAATATATTGCTAAGCAGGGCACAGAGTGCGAATGTTATATTACTGTCTGGGTAGTAAAGGGAGAGAAACAATTTGTATAAATACATGTGCGTATGTGCATTACGTATTTGTGAAAATATATGAATGACTCAAGGAACACGGATTGGCTCCAGGCAGGAAACTGAATAGCTGGAGAAGGGTAGGAAATGCTAGTCACTCTATCTTTTGCACTTTGAACATAATTATCTATGATATATGATGTATTATCTATGCAAAAAAAATGTTTTTAATAGCAAACAAGCCCCAGGCTGCCTTCTCTGCCTAGAGAAGTTTTATTCTCAGAAAAGTGGTAACAAAGCAGCATGGTACACAACACAACACGTCGGGCACTTGGAGTACCTGGCTTCTCGCTGCTCTTGGTGGCACTGGAAAAGCCGCTCTTTGACTCGCCGCTTCTCTTCCTCCTGCACCTTCCTTTTGTCACAGCCCCGGAGGTTGAGGAGGACCATGGCGTCATAGAGGAGCGCGTCTTTCACCTCCTGATCCAGGCGTGAGTCAGTGGTGAAGCTTGGCGAGTGGTTCACCTGCCGGGAGGAGTCATTATCCACCCCCTTCCTAGGTCACTTGAGCAGGTGGTAGTCTTGTGCAGGCCCACGTGGAGGGTGCAGGACGGACACCCCCCTCCAGAGGTCTCAACCAAGGAGGCTGGATGTTCCGACTGCCAAGGCCGCTAATACACAGGCTGGTGAGAGCCAGACTAGCTGTGTAAACACACAGTCATTAACGGCAAGGCTTACATGAGCAACACTTGGGATCCAAAACCTGAATTCCTATGGTGGAGGCCAGAGACCACCAAGGTTTGATTCAACAGGTCCAACGTATAGAGAGCTTATGCCCCCTGCAGTTCCTCCCCACCCCAGTGCCGCCGCACCCCCCTTCTCAGCTCCACCACCTGAGTGTGCTCCAGACCCAGGTGTCCTGTTCAAGGAGGCCTCTGGACCTTGGTTTTGCAAAGCCCAGGAGATAATCCTCACCTCCAGCAGCCAGGGCTTCAGCTTGTGGTCCAGCAAGACGTCAAAACCAAGGATCTCAAAACAGGCACAAGTACCTCCACTCAGATATTGGGGAAAACAGGTTCGGTAGTTGTGGCGAAGAACAGAATGGGCTGAGATGATAGTTTTGATGATGATGTCCTCGATGCTCCCCCACATCTCTCGGGGGTTGTAGCCATGTTCTCGCAGCCAGGCGTTGAGTGTCGACAGCTTCCTGTGAGGCCCAGTGCTCAGAGAAAGACCACCTCCTCGGCCCGCGGGGCTGGGCTGCAGGCAGGAGGCTCCCTAGCCCTCACTAAGGCCATGCCCACTAGGTTCCTTGTGCTTCAAAGGGTGGCCACCGGCTCAGAGCAGGGTTTAGTTATCAGGGTGGGGTTGGGACCTCACTTGGTAGTGGTGCACAGGACAGGGGTCTGGAAAGGTTCCGTTTTCCTGAGCAGCCAGCCTCCCAAGAGCCGGTCTCTGTTTCATGGGCCGCTGAGACTAGGGCTGAGGGACAGGGGAAGGAAACAGAGTTGGGAGTACCTCTTACTGCCCACAGCATCATCCCGGACAAAGTTCTCGTTGTGTTTGTTGATAGCATAGTTGGTCAGGTGCATGCAGACATCCTCCTGGGAAGACAGAGGCCCTGTAGGCTCAGGGCCATGTCGTGCTTCTCACCAGCCCTTCGCTGCCTTTTGAGCACCCAGGACTGCTCATCTCCTGTCCCTCTCTGTCCCCCACCCCCGGGGAGGACTGTGCTGGCAGCTCCTGGGGAGGAAGGTGTGCTGTTCCTCCAATCCCAGCCGGGTGCTTAAGTGTTCACTGACTTCACTCCTTGTTACGGGCAACAAGCTGGTTGCATGATGGGACTCTCTCCCTGGTTTCCCCCAAACACCTCAGCACTTAGCAGTGGAAAAGGCCAGGGTGCTGCCCATCCACAGGGCTGTCCCCAGCCCCTTACCAGGTTGCTGTGATTGGGCTCCACGTAGGGCATGGTGGCAAAGCGGGCCAGGCCCTCCTCATACATGAAGATCCGAAGGGGGTCACAGGACGTAAGCAGGACATAGATTCGCATGTCAAACTTGAAGCCATCAATGAGGAAAGGCTGAGAGGGCAGAGCCAACAGGGAAAAAGAATAGCGCTTTGAAGTGCTTACTCTGTATCACAAAGGGTCCTGCATGCTCCGAATATTTAACAACTCATTTAAATTTCACCATAACCATACAAAGTAGTTACTGTTATTATTCCCATTAACAAATGAGGAAACTGAGGTACAGAAAGGGTAAGACAGTTGCCCAAGCCCAGTGTATCTAGAAAGTGGAAAAACTCAGATTCAAACCTAGGCAGGCTGGCTCTGAACCCGGGCTCCATATGGCTTCCAAAATAACAGGGGATGGCAGAACTGGCAGGAGCCTGAAACCGGCTTCCTCCCTGGTTTTGGGAGAGGCGGGGCACCCCAGTGCTGGCAGAAGGACTGAAGTCCTGAGGCACCCTTCACCTTGGAGATGTACTGCTGGCAGATCATGTGCTCTCCTGGCTTGATGTCCCGGGGGTTTCGGGTGATAAAGATGCCGCGGCCCTGACAGCCACTGTCTGGCTTGCAGATAAACGTGCGGGTCTTCCGCTGACGACCGGAGGCCTGGAAGTCCCCGTAGCTGCGTGCAGACCGAGGCTGCTAGTCAGATGGATCCTGTGCATCATGGCTGTCCCAGAGCCCCATGGAGCCCCGCTGGCCCCCCGGCCCCTGCTCTCCCTGGAGCCCTCAGGCTCAGAGCATTCCTCTTCCATTCCCTGAGACGTTCCAGGTTGCAAGGCAAGAGTCTGCAGGGACTGGAGACAGCGACCCCTTTCCAGCCGGCGTCCCACTCACTCTGCGGGGAGGCACCAGGTACGCGGGAAGATGTTGTACTCTAGGGGATAGATCTTCTGCATGCGCTTCAGGTTCCGAGCCAGCAGGTCTTTGCGGCAGATTTCTGTCATGCCAGGGAAGTGGTTGATTTTCTGAAATGGAGCCGGTTGGTTATACTACCCCCCAGGGTAGGCGGCTGTTCCTGGGGTCTGGGCATCCAGAAAGCAGTAGAGAAGGACTAGGGAGGTCAAGGTAGTCAGCGGAAGTAAACCCTACCTTGTATGCCAAGGGAAAAAGAGGGGAATCCCCTAAGACAAGTGAGAAACCCCTCCTTGGCCTCTCCCTATGATGCACATGACAATGGGTGAGGAGATGGGCGTTAGTGGGAAGGGCAAGACAGGATTGTGGGCCATCTAGAGCCACCTTACAACATCCTTCAGACCACCAGGGGCTATTTCTGTAAGAGTGATTGGTGTGTGGCGGCCCAAGGCCAATGAGAGAACACTTCCCCAGAGAGAAGAGGCCACCGGGTAGCAGCCCACAGAGTGCACTACCCCAGTGGTCACGGTGCTGCCTGGACCCCTGCCATTTGTCCACAGCAAGGGAGGCAGCTTGTCACCACGGCTCAGGGCTCTCTCCTGGCTGTCCCGCTCGCTAGCTGCATGAGCCTCTGAGATGCAGGGTTCTCTTCTTAAACAAAAGGCGTCTACCATTCAGGGTCATTTTTGCGGACTTAATGAGGGAAGAATGTACAGGCAGAGTCTGACCGGCTCTTCTCGTCGTGGGGCAGGCTACAATCTCCTTAACGAGCAGGTTATTTTGAGGTTTCCTCTCAAAATAAGCCTGCAAACGCTTTTTGATTATTTCATCTCTAACCACCACAGAGACCCAATTAGAGGATCGCAAAAATACCACAAAGAAGTTATATTCATCTCGTGGACCCTGGTCCAAACTTCTTGACTTTCTTGCGGCCATGAAGGCCCCGCGCGAACTGAGTGGATGTAGGGCGCTGGGCTGAGCTGCTGGGAAGGCTGGATCACTGAGCTGGCTCTGAATCTGAATGAGTCTTCCCTCTGTGACGGGCTCACCTGCCCTGGAGGGGCCCAGCTGGGCACACGCACATGCCTCCACGCAAAGAGCAGGCAGTGAGACCGGATGTGCCATGGGGACGGTTCTTCAGATAACAGAGGCTCCAGAGTCTCAAGAGGAGAGGATTTCCACTGGGGTAGAAGCCCCTGGCCATGGCCCTCCCTGCCCTGCACAGGTGTATGGCGACCCAGTGACGGCCTCAGGTGCCCGGCAGAACAGGTGGCAGCACTCATTCTGGGGCCATGGCCCTTTTGGGATCTTGGGTCAGGAGGTTGTACCTGAAACCTCTTCATGTCCATGACTCGTTCCAGTGAGACAGAGCAGTCTGTCCAGTACACGGTCCACTCTTCATCTTCCCCCACCTCCTTCAGGCCGCACATCTGGGCTGCCCGACGCACTGTGGAGAGAGGGAGGTCATGGGGCCAGCCTGGGCACAGGCAGAGGCCTTGGGACTGAATCTGGGTCGGGTAGGGAACAGCCCTGACTGGACAGCGGGTTGAAGAGGAAGGTAGTTCTTACCCCAGCCTGGCACTTTCATTGCCGTGAGACAGCTCCAGGTGCCTGAAGCTGTCAGGGCTCTTCCCAAACCTGACAGAGGACACTAGAGCCTGGCTGTCCGCTCCTGTCACTCCCTCTCTCAATTAGGATGCTTCCTGGCCTGCAGAGCTGACCCCTGGGTGGGGTCACACTGGCACCTTGTCCTCTGGGTGGTCTCTTGCGCAGATGACAGTGGGGATAAGAAGGGAGGAAGAGTTGGCTGCCCTAGCTGGTATTTTCTTAAACAATTACTGAAGCCGCCTCAAGAACTTCCTTGAAAAGTTGATTTTAACCTGGTTTCATCTCATCTCCGATAAAAACTGCAAAGGGTGGAGCATTGGTGACCCTGAGTCATTTTCTTCTTGTCAGCTAACTCAGGAGATTCCCAACCTGCCAGTGGCTGAGCTGGGGGCGCGGTGCCAGCTACGGGCCAGCCTAACACGATCCTGGGGCTGGGAGCCTGATTGGGGACCATCCCCAGAGTGAAAGGGACAACAGAAAGTGCCCTCCTAGGCACAGGGGTGTGAGTGATGAGCCCGGCACTTACCACTCTCATACCTGCAGTTGGTCAGGTTGATGGCCAGGGCTCTGGAATGGAGGAGCAGCAGAAATCAGGCACAACTGCGACAGAAGGGCAGATCCTGGGCTGCCCAGAACCCAGATGGAGAGACACCCAACATATTCACAATGCATTTCATTTCCTCCAGAAGCCACTTGAAAACCAGGACACAAACGTGCTGAAATTCTATACTAGGCCAGCCCCAATGGTTCTGAATTTTGTTTTTGTTGTACCAAAAGGTTAATGACACTCCAGTCTTCCCCGTCACCCTTCCCAGGCTAAAAGGAAGATCCTGGGTCCCAGCCCAAATGCAAAGGAAGGCCAGGGGGTGACTCTGGGGCTGTGCAGGTGAGGGGTCCAGGGACCGTTTACCTGCATTTCTGCCTTCTCTTTCTTCTCCCAACCCCTAAATCACCTAGGCCAGCTGGGGTTGTGACTTTTTCCAGAATTTTTGTGGCTACAATGGATAAGGCAACTTCGTTCTGAATTGCCTTACAGTCGGTCTTTGAGAGTGATTGCTGAGAAGGGTTAGGAGGGATGGTAACTTCCCCCTTATCACACTCCTCCTCGGATTCCTCTTCTTCATCATAGTCTTCCTCTGATTCGCTGGTCTTACAGGTACTTGGCTCCATTCTTTAGATTCTGAGTGGACAGGGTGGGAGTGACATGAGAGACTTCCCTCCAGGCCTGGGAAGGCCTGCAGGAGTCTGCCCTAAGGCCCTTAAGGACCTTCCTGGTGTGCTAAGGGAATGTTGCTGCTCCTCTAGAACAGGACAGTCTCATTCCAAAACAGGCTGTTTGCAAGTAGGTAACGGGGTCATGGGACGCCTGTGATAAGCTGGGTTGCTGACAAATCCCAGTCACCCCAGATCACCCCACACCACAGACCAGGGTGCAGCAGGAGCAGAACAGCGCAAAGGACATGACATAGAAGGGGAATGACTGGAGGAGGGGGACTTTGCCTTTAAAATACAGCATAAGACTACGGTCCCCTAGGCTGGCCCTGTACCCACCCCATGATTCAGTTTCTCTGTGTGTACACACTGGGGTCGGGCACCCACTAGCTAGGGCTCCTCAGGCCCTGACGGCGGAGGAGGAGCCCCCTCCGACTCTGCCCACCCGGACTGATGCATCCGCTCTTAGTGTCCTGGAACTGGATTCAGCTGGTTCCTCATGTCGCCCTTCCTGCCCAGGTGTGGCCGCGCCTCCGGGACCGCCTCCTTGTTCCTTCCACAGGACTGCTGTCCCCGCTGATCACGAGGAGGAGCCCGCTCCCCACGGGGTTCACCACGTTCAGCTATATGACCCCGGAGGCGCTAGCGCCTCCTTCCACAAGACGGCTTCCACTGCCCACCGCCCCACCGTCGCCATAGACACGAGGACGACCCCCACCAGAGCAGCGTTCTGAGGGCGGAGCCTCCCGAGAGCCACACCCACTCAACCGCCCAGTCTTTCTAGCAGTTGACCGGTGGCTCGTGGGACCCGCAGTCCTTCCGCTGCCACACCTGCCACGCTGGTTCATTCAACCCCATTCCCTCCCTGTTTTGAACTTTCGGGCAATGCACGTAATTTGGCCAACGGTGTTCGGGAGACACAGCTGCTTGACTTTCTTACATTTTTAAAAATAACCATGCCTAAGCGGTCTGCATCCGGTCTGCATCCGGGAGGAGCAGCCGCGATTAGCACACCCGCCCCTGGAGGCGCTCAGCCCGCTGGGCTGGGATAGCTCCGCTAAGGAATAACAGCCGCCTTATCAGACCTCTCCTTCACTGTCTCCCTGGCGTCCCTCCGCTGTATCTGACTTCTAATGGCCACTTCCCCCACACTCAGCTCACCTCGTCCCTTTAAGATCATCCCATGTGGCTCAATCTCAGAAGACACTTTGAAAATTTCCCTTCTTTAAACGGACACGCACATTTTCTGATTCACAGGCTTCTCCATCTTTTTTCAGCTTAAGATACTTTCAATTACCCACTCCTTGAAATGTTTTAGAGTCCTTTGCCTTCCAGGATACTCATTTTTCTTATTCTTTCAACAAATATTTAGTGTCCCAGGCACTGTTCTAGGGTCTGAATCATCATTTCTTGCCTGAACTGTTAACATTCAGCAAACTCTTAACTGGACTCCCTGATTCAATTTATCCATCCATCCCTCCATCCATGCAATGCGGCTAAAGTTTTCTTCCTAAAATGCAAATGTTACTCCCCCACTGAACCCTCTTCAGAGTTTCCCATTAGATCAAACCCAAAACCTTAGTACATGAGGCCTTTCATCAAAAAGCAAGCAAAGAGGTGAAGAGGCTCCGGGGCTGGATCAGCCCTTCCTACCACGACCCCCAAGTGTTCCATCCTCAAGCTTACAAAAAGCTCCCATCTAAATCCCCTTCTAAGAATTTACAAAGTACAGTACCACCCTAAAGGAAGCCTACTTTTTCCCTTTTCATGAAAAAACTCATTGGACCAGAGAAGGTGTTCCTCAGAACATCAGTCCTATGGAGTAAGTGGGAAAATCCTGGCATTTGGACCCATCACCTTGGATGCAAAGTCCACTTTGTTGTAACGGTCACATGCTTGTACATGCAGAGGGCTGCAGAAAGAGGCATTAAGCTAAAATGACTGCAGTGTGCCAAAAACCTGAGGGTAAACCAAAACTGTTGGTACAAATTTAAATGTTCGACACATACACATTCAAAGTTAAGCTACAATGTTTTTCTTACAAGATGGGTTGTAGTACATATTTTGCTTTATTCCAATGAGACTTTATGTCTTTTGGGATTAAAACCTCTAAAACTCTAAATATATCAAAGTTTCATGGAGGCCTGGGGACCTGAGCCTTAGCTTAGGGCCAGTGAACTGTGAAGAGCACCAATGACAGGAGCCACTGCCTGGGGGTGCAGTCACAAGTGCTCACTCACAGCTCAGCTTCTGGCCCTTGCAGTCCTGACTCCACCACTGATGAGCTGTGTGACCTCGGGCAAGTTACTAAATCTCTGTCCACTTCCAACTCATCTATTAAATCGGGGTACTAAGAGAATCTGTACCTTAAAAGCTGTGAGGACCACTTGTTTTCACATGAGACGAAGTAGATAAACTCTCAGCTCCGTGCTGGGGCTGGAGAATTCAAGGTGGTCAAGCAGGTGAAGGATGTGCTATAAGGAGGGCACCTGGATGGAGCAGGGCCTAATGCAGAGCAGAGATAAAGACACAGAATGCAGCAGTAGACTAAGAAGGCACAAGTAGAGGAGCAAGACCAGAGAAAGTGGGGGCACCATGCCAGAGGCACATAAACTATCACGTTTCTAAGACTTGATTTGAAACGAAGAGTCCATAAAGTCAGGATTGTATCACTCTTGTGCATGCCCCTTTCTCAATGATAGGTTTGACATCCCGGGGGTTGTCCAAAAAGAAAGATGAGAAGCAGATACATCCATGAGCACTCATTCACTCCATTTATTTCAAGGTTTCTCTTTAAAGAGACCATTTTTATCAGGTTTTGGCCCCTCCTCTTAGGCTGAGACAGGTGAGAAAGCAGTCATGAAAGCGCCCAGGTGACCGTTATGGGCAGGTCTCCTGAAAGGGACACAGATCAGTTGGAAGAATAAGTATTTCCAGATGGATTATGGCTCCTCCTGGGCTGTCAAGGCCACCAGTGCTGCCTGTACCTCTTCTGCCTGGGCTGGGGGCAGCATACAGTCTTGAATGAGGGCCAGAGCGGCCGCCTCTGTCAGGCTGCCAAAGTCCTGGGACGTTTTGACAGGGAGATGCCCAGCCAGCTCACAGAGGGCAACATTGAATGCCTCACTTTCCTTTATCCCAAAGATAGACTTTCGGGCCCAGAGGATTACCCGGACCCCTGTGAGGGTTGAGGAAGGTGAAGTCTTTCCAGGTGGGGCTCCCCGGGTCACAAACAAGTTATGTGCAATCTCACGGTCAGTCAGATAGTCTGTGACTCGACATACCCTGCTAATCAAGGCTTCCAAGTCTGGCCCTGGCCCGCTGGCGTAGAAGAGGAAACCAGGAGCTGGAACAGCCTGCAGCAGGTGCAAGTGGCCCGCAGGGTCCAAGGGCTCACTTGGTGCCCTCTCCACAGGCAACCTGTGGGCCAGGTAATAGCCATGCAGGTGGAGGTGGTTCACAGAGGCCAAGCCGCCCAGGCTATTGAAGCCCACTCGAAAGCCAGGGTGTGAGCTCAGCAGCACAGCCTCCAGCCCAGCCCGCAGTGCACCCGGCAGCAAGCGCTGGGGGAGTCCCTGGGCCGGCTCGGGCACCAGCAGCACATGGCCCCACTCCAAGGGGCTGACATTGATCATCACGAGGATATCCTCCTGCTGGGAAACGCCTGAGAGATCCGGCTCCCGGCGCAAACGGAAGAGGACTTCTCCTGGCCGGATTTTGTTGAAGTTGAACTGTTCAGGGTCAAATGCCTGCTTCACGCTGCTGATGCTCTGGGGGCGCCTCCTCTGCACCCCTCGCTCCACATTCAGCTGAGCCACAAAACCCACGGCACCAGGGAGGGTTTGGGTCTGCAGCTCCCCCAGGCAATAGCGAAATAGCCCCAGCTCCATCCGCTGCCTCCAGGCAGAGCAGACTGCAGAATCAAAACGAGATCGAGGCAGCGGAAGTGTGTCCGGGAGACAGGGCGCGTTCCTCGGCCACTGAACCCCTTCCCACAGAAGTTCCTGTTGTCCATAGACAAAGTCAGGAACGCCTTGCTCTTCCCAGTCCTCCGTGTTTGGAGGTAGCAAATAGGAAGCTTCATTTGAACCACGTGAAACAGCCATAGGGCTGACCTGAAACAATCATAAGGGGAGAAAACACATGATGCTATTCCATTTCCAGAGATTTTACTTTTATTTTCAAATCACCTTTATTTGTTCTTCTCATTACAGAAGCAATACATTCTAAAAATTATATATGTTGGGTGAACTTTCTTCGTGGAGAAAAAAACAACAACACACAATTCATTTTAATGTCCAGGGAAAAGTTACAATTCACGTTTGGCCTCGATCTTTTTTTCTTTAAGTTTTTTTCTGATTTTTTTTTTTTTTTTTTTTTTTGAGGGGACGCGGCCCCACCCTTCTACTCAACCTCACCACCTCCTCTCTTGCAACAGTGTAAGTTCATTCATTCGCGCATTTGTGAAAGGGAACCTACCTTGCAGGGCCGCTGTAAGAACGGGAGTATGCACACGGTTTGGCATTCAGTGGGTCTTCAGTAAACAGCCTCCGTAAGCAACAAGTTTATGGTTATTTTGAGGGAGGCGACAGGGGGGTTGCAACACGTGAGGCAGGGGCCCGGTAGTACGCCTGACGGAAAAGCCGTCCTCCCGCACCGGGGCAGCCGACGGCCTCTGGCCGCTCAGCGAGTTTCCCGGTTACTTCGGTTCCAGAGACTTCCTGCTGCCCTTTACGGGAGCCCGACCAAGGCGGCCGCCGCCACCTACTTCAGGAGAGAAGGACTCACCGCGTAACCTGAGCCACGTTCCTACCGCTGCCAAACTGAGGTAGTGCTGTCTTCTACGCATGCTCCGCCTGAACGCAACGCACGCGCCGTGGCTCGCCCCGCCCACCTTCCGGAGGCGGGGTGGGCTCCGCCGCGGAGCGTCCGGCCCCGCCCCGGGCCCCGCCTCCAGCACGCCAGGGACCGCCCGGAGCCGGCAGCCGGCTGCGAAACCGGCTGGGAACTCCTTGGAGCTTTAAGGAGGGGGCGGGCCCGGGGGCGGTGGCTCCAGAAGCGGTTGCTGCGGGGACGGAGCGGTGACGCGGCCGGAGGGCGGAAGTGAGAAAGTTGCCGGCGTCCCGAGACGAGTTAGCGGAACTCTGCGCGCGGCGCGGCGATGGGGGGCTCGGGCAGTCGTCTGTCCAAGGAGCTGCTGGCCGAATACCAGGTGCGCGGGACACCGGGCCCGGGGGAGCTTGCGCGCGGGCCTGCGCTCGGGAGCGGTGTCCCGGAGCCGGCCGCAGGGCGGGCGCGGCCTCTGGGCGGCCCGCTGACTCCGAGTCCTGTTCTGCCTTCCAGGACTTGACGTTCCTCACCAAGCAGGAAATCCTCCTGTAAGTGCCCTCTCGAACCTTGCCACCGGGATCCTCTAGAGCCGGCCTCGGGGGGCTCTTTCTTACCGACGGGGAAACTGAGGCTACCCCGAGGGAGCGGCAGGGGCCCGCCTGAGGTCGGCGGCAGAGCCGGAACTGGAGCCCAGCGCCCCGAGCCTGGGCTGCGCCCTACTGCCGGCACGCCCTCCCCGCCCGCGCTCGGGACCCAGCTGTACAGCCTCCGGCCAAAGTTGGGCGCTCTTTGGCCCTGTGCTCCGCTGCCTTCTGCAGAACCGAACCTCCAGCCCCAGTCCGGCGGAGGCTGCTGTGGCTCTCCAAAGAAGCCTTGGGACGTGTGGCCCCTTCTCGCAACTTTACCTAAATAATACAGTAACCGTTAACGCTTATTGAACACCTACCCTGCGCCAGGAACGGTGCTAAATTACCCTACATTACCCCATTTAATCCTCCCGAGGGAGGTACGGGGACAATGAAACAGGTCCAGAGAAATGTGGTACCTTGCCTAAGACTACACTCCAAGAACGGAAGTGAACTGGGGCCAGACTCCCCTTTCTGGTCGTTTGGCAGTTTTACGGGGCCAGGGCTTCCTTGGCTAGAGATCCCAGTGGCGAGTAGGTAGTGCTGCGGCCCAGAGAATTCAGCGTAGCTGCTAACAAGAGGGAGGCCTTGAAGAACAGGAGATCCCTGGAGTTTGGCTTATTGTTCCCTGTTCTTCTGAGCCAACTTCTGGCTCCTTCCCCAAGCCTTCCATCCCTCAGGGAGCTCTAGAACCAGTGCCCAGCACAGGGCCTGGCCCACAGTAGGCCCTCCGTAAATAACCAATTGCTAGAACAGACTGCCAGCCCGTACTATCTTGTGACATACCTCCCTTGAGCTTATCAAGCCTAATGACTCAGAAATTCCCTGGACGAGGCTCAGCTCACCTGGTGGGTAATGGGCAGCCAGGCGGGGAGTGGGGATGTAATATACCCAGGAAGGTGGGCCAGCAGGTTCCCCTCCTTCCACCAGAGCCCACAGGCGGTTCTGTGAGCTGCTTCCCCAGGAGCACCGGAGCGTGGAGGAGTCACTGCATGCCCGAGTGTCCTTGGAGCAGATCCTCAGCCTTCCAGAGCTCAAGGTGCCAGCCCCCTGCCCTCCCTCTGCTGTTCTTTCAAGATCATTCAGTCACTCACCCCATTCTGGCCTTTTCTGTTTAGCCTGAACTTCCTCGGGGCGAGAGCTTTACCTAAATCACCCGGTGGAACTACTAGAACCATGTTTTCCAGATTGGGATTTGAGGAACACATTCTTAGTTTCAAAAGAAGTTTTGTCCTTTAAGAAGAGTTCAGTTACCTTGAAGTTTGAGAAGCACTGTTTCGGAGGCTGATTGCCTCTCCACGGGGCTGCTGGGAAAATTTCTATGCAAAAGGCCTGGCCTAGTGCATGTAACACAATGAACGTTTAATTAGATGTTCGTTCTGCTTAGGATGGCTTCCTCTTCCATCTCTGCCCCTAGGCCTGCCTGTGGGTTAACCTCTGACTCCCAGTGGCCGTCCCTGCCCCTGCCCCCGCCCCAGCTGGGTCACTGGTCCTCCTGCCTTCCGAAAATGCTGGTCATTCTCCCCCTCCAGCCTGCACTCATAGTGCAGACTCTGAACTGCTTCCTTCAGTTCCCTGTGTGGTTTGAGCGGGACCTGGGCTGCGTCCTGCAGCCTTCACAGATGCTGTCTTCCTAGGCCAACCCCTTTAAGGAGCGAATCGGCAGGGTCTTCTCGACGTCCCCCACCAGAGACAGCCTGAGCTTTGAGGACTTCCTGGACCTCCTCAGCGTGTTCAGTGACACGGCCACACCAGACATCAAGTCCCACTACGCCTTCCGCATCTTCGGTGAGGACGGGGAGGAGCCTGGGGGCACACAGGGACTTCCCAGTGGTGCTGGCTGGGAGCTGGGGTCGCTGGAACTCATCCTGACCATGTCCTGTTGGGCTCCCTGTGGCTGCTCTCTAGATTTTGATGACGACGGAACCTTGAACAGAGAAGACCTGAGCCGGCTGGTGAACTGCCTCACGGGAGAGGGCGAGGACACGCGGCTCAGCGCTTCAGAGATGAAGCAGCTCATTGACAATGTGAGTGGCTGGGCCTGGGGGGTGGGCCCGGGAGCCCAGGGACGGCCGTGGCCTGACGCTCTCCCTTTCCCAGATCCTGGAAGAGTCCGACATTGATCGGGACGGGACCATCAATCTCTCTGAGTTCCAGCACGTCATTTCCCGGTCACCGGACTTTGCCAGGTATGACTGTGACCCCATCTGTGGCATCTGGGTCTGGGATGTGACTGTGGGGGGGGGGGGGTGCCCGGTGAAAGCCCTGCCTCCTCTGGGTGTCCCAAAGGGGACTGACGGACGTTGAGACACAGCCAATCCTAAAGGCTCTTGGGGGGCAGTGGGTGAATTTGGGCTTAGCCCTCACCCTCCTCTTCCAGCAGAAAACCCAACTCACTCTTCTCTTGTTCAGCTCCTTCAAAATCGTCCTGTGACAGGAGACCCCGCCTGCTGCCCGGTGCCCTGTAGAATGGCCTCTCCACTGCCGAGCGTGGCCAAGGTGGCGTCGGTGTCACCAGGGCCGGCCAGGCTGGCCCGGTCGAGCTGGCACCGTGAAGTCTTGTCCCGGGCAGGGGAGGACCCTCCACGTCAGGGCCTCACCCCTTCTCCTTGCTGTCATCATCGCTGTTTGTTTCTACTAATCAATAATAAAGGCTTAGAAATTTTGACCGTGTGTGTGATACCGGAAACACCAGTGTAAGAAAAGACTAGACTCCTAGGAGACTTTGGTCATACTGGGCCCGACCAACGTCTGCAGAAGGGACCGGCAGTAAGTCCTCGTGGGCGCGGTACATGTGAAGGGGTAACATGGGGGAAAGAACCCTGCTGTTCCCTGACTGGTGGTGGTGATCACATGAGTTTCTACATGTGTTAGCATTTACAGAACTGTTTACCAAAAGAAAAAATAATTCGCTGTGCAAGCATTTTAAAAACAAAAATTTTAAAGACACACACAAAAAACCCTGGCCCACAGCCTGACCCCAGAACAGAGTAAGGGGCTGAGATGTCATCAGCTGGGCGAGGCTGGCTCTGGCCCACGAGCCCCTGGAAACAGGAGGTTCAGAACCCCCCAGAACTCAGAAAACTAGACCAGCCTCGAGAAGCAACAGTCCTTTCAGAGGAAGGACCGTGATTCAATTTCAGTTCTTTAGATTTTATTTAAAAACAGGCGTAAAGTGCATCTTATAAAAATATATAAAAGCCACAAAACTGGAGCCCTTGTGCCGGGCAGTGTCAATATCCCTTAAAGTGGAGGCAGGTGACGTACGAGGGTGCAGGGGACTGGGCCGCGAGACGAGCCTGCTGTGGGCGGCGGGACAGGGGACACACAGGTTTTCAGGGTGGATGGAGGCAGGGAGGCAAGTCCCTTCCTAGAATTCCAAGGGCAAGGTGAACATCGTCACAAACTCCTGAGCTCATGCTACCTGCTGCTGTGTGGCCGCAGCCTGATACAGGCCGGACAGGTCCGGAGCTGGCTCGAGCCCAGGGCCCCACCAGGGCTGCAGGGCCAGACTAGCCCTCTGTCCCTGAGGCGGCAGGATGATGGCTGTAACAACTTGGCCAGCTGGCCAGGCAGGACCACAGAGCCTGAGGGGGCCCCTGGCTCTGTGGGACGGGCCACCTGTGGCAGCAGAGTAAGGCAGAGGTTGGAAGAGGCCAGCTGGTGAGGGATTCCCAACTCTTGTCTCAAACCAGCACGCCGGGTGAGCCCCCCCGGACCCCGCGAGGCCGCGAGGCTGGGGCAGAGCTGGAGCGGCTGTGCGCGCGGCATTCTGTGTGGTCTCATCCTCGTTTCACATTTTCAATGGTTTTTTAAACAAAAGGCTCAGTTAACACCAGGAGCACTGTTCTTCCCAGCCAGGCAGGTATCCATCTTCAGCCAGGACCTTCGGGCCCACGGCTGTCCAGGTCGGAGGGGCCTCGGTGCTCGAACAGCAGGCCAGCGGGCCCCACTGTCCCCAAGGGCTGGGGCCCAGGGCTGTGCGCCATGAGGAGCGGAGTCCAGCCAACGCCCTCTGAGCATTCACGGCCCCTGAAGCCAGGGTGAGCTCCTCTCCAGGTCAGCTGTCACACCACCGAGTCCCGGATATCAGAGCCCAGGCGGACCCGGGGCCGGGGGCACACCGGGGACACCTCTACGAAGCTGTCTTGGACGCTGAGCGGCCTCTTCTCTGACTCAGTGAAGACCCGGGGCCCCGGGGAGTTATCCGACAGGGCCTGGTAGCCTCGGTGGTCAAGCGGGGTGCTCGGGGGCCCTAAGCCATTGATCGGCCGGGTCTCGGGGGGCAGCACCACAGGGCGGGTCTTGGGGTGCACGCTGGCACACTCCCCCTGCTTCAGGAAGAGTTTCATGCCGTCCCGGTGCCGGTAGAGGAAGAATAAAATCAGGAGCACTATGGTGAACACGAACAGTGTGCTCATCACCAGGAACTCAGTCCAGTAGGACTTGGCCGCACCCCAGCTGGCCGTGCCGTGGGCTGGCGCACTCACCCGCGACGTGAGAGCCACTTTCCCACTCCGGACCGGCACTGTGTCCTCCACCTTTGGGCAATAGCTGGCCACCAGCTGCCGGAAGTCTCCCTCCAGAGACCAGCACTGGAACATCCCTGGCTCCTGCTGGCTGCCCACAAGTAGCAGGTCCCCGGTGGGCAGCACCCGGCAGGAGGCAGAGCCATTGACAGGGATCCCGTTGTGCAGCCAGAGCCGGGTCGCCAGGTTGGAGAGCAGCGGGCAGGCCAAGGTGTTCACCGTATTGGGCTGGAACCAGACTTGCTCACATGGCTTCTTGCCTGTGGGCAGGAGCAACACAGGGTAAAAGGGGCCTGGCACCCACAGCGGCCCCAGCTCGCCCTCCTCCCTCTGGGCTGTGCCCATCAGGCCGCAATGGCAGCTCTGACGACTGTGGGGATTGTGACTCTCACATCCCAGCACCTTGCCTGTAGGCTGAAGGGACAAGGACAGGAGGACAGACATTTACCCCCACCATTGCCTGAGTTCAGGAACCTTCTACGCAACTTAGTCCCTGCCTCTCTCCATCCTTTGATGGGCACTTACCCGATGGTCCAGCAAACCGGGGCTTGACCAAGGAAGCGTTGCAGAGGTACCTGGCATTAGCCCCCTCAATGTCCTGGATCCATGGCCTGAGGACCAAAGGGAGGCTCTGATAGGCTGGGAACGCCCCGTGAGCCCGCACCCCCACCTGAGGTGCAGCCCTGAGGGCCCAGGCCCAGGGACCACCAGGCCCAGAGCAGTGTTTTGTAAAAGGCAGGCCAGCATCTCCTCTGTCTTTGCAGTGTTTATTTCAAATAAAAGTCACTATAATACTCCCCTGAATTACAAAAGCAGCACGAGCCTTTAGAAAAAGTCTGAAAGGACACCTGGCTGTGTATGTACGTAGCTGTCTCATTTAAATCAGTGCACGTGTACTGACTTAATAAACAGTAATAAGAAAACTAATTCTTGATGCACTCAGAAAAACTCAACCAAGCACAAAGGCTAAAAATACTGCAGGCCCTGACCAGGGAGCTCAGTTGGTTAGCACGTTATCGCGATACGCCAAGGTCGCGGGTTCAATCCCTGGTCAGGAAACACACACAAGAATCAACCAGTGAATGCATCAACAAGTGGAACAACAAACTGATGTTTCTCTCTCTCTCAAAATCAATGAATTAATAAAAATAATAAAAGAATACTGTAAAAACCACCCACAATCCAGCAGCCAGCAACCATGACAGGGAGCATTTTTGGTGTGTCCCTCCCAGGGTACAAGTGTGTATTCACATCTGCTTTTGTGAAGTATAACACTGGTACCCGCTGTCCCCCTGCGTGAAGCAAGGACACCCCACAAGTGGGGCTGGTTCCATTTCTACATAAAATGTTCGTTTTGTTTTTTTTTTTGGTACACATATGTTGAAAAATCTGGGAGGATATACATCCAATTCTCACTGTGACTCTTTGGAGGTGGTAGGATTAGGGGTAGTTCTATTTTGACTGGGCTGATCTCTGTTTTCTATATGGACATTTTATAACCCAGACAAGTTCTGCTGAAAACAACTTTCAGCGGGTTCTCTAACGGACTGGAGTGCAGCCCTTACTTTCTGTTCTCTAGATACACTCACATGCCAATCCCGATTTTCCCTCCAAGCTTTTCACAGCTGTGACATTTCATAATTTCCCAAATCACATCCCCACCGTACAGGTGAGTAAGGCAAACAATTTACTGTCTGAACCATAACACTTTTTTGAGAGTCAGAAGCAGACCAAGTTAATAATCACATTACGCCAAGACCATGGCGACAGGCGAAGCTGCGCAGTGGCCCTGCAGAGGGCCTGGGGCAGGCGCTCTGAGGCCAAGGGCACGGGGGTGGACAGGCGGGGTGGGGCCTTCAGAAGCTCTCACCTGGAGGCCGTCTTAGCGTGGTAGAGGCTGACGTGCTGGCAGCTGGAGCCGCTCCAGGCACAGTAGGGGTCCCGGGCCAGGAGGCAGTCCCCACAGCTCTGGTACAGGCTGCAGTTGGCCACGGGCACCTGGACCACGCCCAGGTGAGAGGCAGCGTACAGGAGTCCCTGCACAGGCACAGCCACGTGAGAGGAAGCCAGGGCTACCACCCACCGCTGCACCCGGCTCAAGCGCCCAATCAGAGCCACTCCCAAAGGGCCTCCTCTCCTGCCCCCAGACACCCTAATTTCTGATATCTGTCCATACGAGGGGCACCGCAGGTGCGCTGAGCAGCCGCTTCCGCTGGCTTACCCTGCCGGGATCCAGGAGCAGGTTCTGCACGGGCTGTCCGGGTGAGAAGATCTGCAGCTCCTCAATGATGTGCATCCTGGGGCCCACGCCCACCGCCTTGTGCAGCCGGCCGTCCCCTGCAGCGAGGACGGTACTCAGGCCCGGGGCGCAGCCTGCTGCCCACGCCCCACAGCCGCACCCCGTGGTGGCCTCTGGGCCTGCCCTGCTGCAGGCACTCACCGGTGCCCAGGAAGAGAACGTCATAGGTGCCATGGAGGCCAGGGACACGGTGGACAGCCACGCGCTGGTAGCGGGCCTGCGGCTGCAGCAGCAGCAGGCGGCTGCGGACCTGCCCGTCCATCAGGAAGTGGTCCTTGAGGAAGTTCAGCACGCGGTCGGGGAGCTGCAGGGATGAGTTGATCTTTCTCTCCCGGGTACTGTTGGTGATGCACTGAAGGAGAAGGTGGTGGCGTGAGGCCAACGACACGCAAGGCGGGACGGGGGCTGGTGGGGCCCACGGATCCTGCCGCAACTGCTTCTCCAAAAGGTGGCAGGGATGTCTGCCCCACCCTCGGAAGCCGCAGGTCTGCAGGGCCAAGGTGGCAATCCGGAGGCCACAGGGCAAAGCCCAGGGTGCAGACACCCCAGAGCCCCTGCTGGCAGGTTTCCCTGCGGTGCTCCTCCCTGCCCCGTCCCCAGGCCTGGAGCAGCCGGACCACACTTCCTGTTCCATTAGCATCCTCACGAAGGTGCCTGCAGTTAGTTCCCACGCTGCCTGGGCCTTCCGATTCTTACTGAGAGATCCCTGAGACTTAATACCCAGACGTGACCCTCAACCGATGAGGCACAGGGTCAGTGGTAAACACCCCGGCAGAGCAATGGGGAGGCGTGTCCGTGCGCCCATGCCCTGCCCCACGAGTGCTCTGTGGGGAGCCTATCGGACTAGAAGGAAAGGAAGAAGAACCATCTCTCCACAGCCTGGCTACTCCACACTCAGTAATTAAATAAGGAGTCGCTGCCACCGGGAGGCACACGTGAACAGAGTCACACAGGTGGGCAGTAAGTGACCGGGACACATTGTCCACCCTGAGGCAGATTCGAAGGCATTCTGACAGTCACAGTCACATCTAACCCAGCAGACTATCAGGCCTGGACTTTTGTCCCCACGTTAAAGATGGGAAAACAGACTTGGAGAAGCCAAGTGATCCCAGCCCGGGAGACATCCCGTCCGCCCGGCACCGCGCCCCAGTACCGGGAGCAGTGCTCACCGCGCCAGGCCGGGGCGTGGGCACCGCGTAGGTCACGGTGTACCACTGCTGCGTCTCCCGGTTCACCTCCTTGTAGAGGCCATTAAAGACCCTCTGCACGTCCTTCATGGAGAAGACGCAGACGGCAGAGCCCTCCGTGGTCCCTCTGTGCCTGCATGAGAAACGGCCCGTGAGCCCAGGAGCCCGGCCACCCCTCCCCTCTCGTCCCCAGCTCGGTCCGGGGGCCCTACCACTGGGATGTGAAGACCCCGTAGAACAGGGTGTCCTGCCAGGCCTGGGAGCTGGAGCTCAGCGTGAAGACGTCCTGCAGCACGTTGAAGGGGAAGCCGTCTTCAGGCCGCGAGCACAGCAGCTGGGCCTTCAGGAAGGATGTCCAGCGCTGCTGCAGGATCCGCCCACCGCCCTCGTCACCCTGGGGGAGGGAGAGGGAGGCCGGGCTCAGGCGCTTGGTGGCTGGGGGGGCGGGGGTTGGCCACGGGGCGCTCCTTGCTGCCCCCTCCCCAGCAGTAGCTGAGATAGACACCAGGGAGGGTGGGCAAACCAAAGCCAGGCCTGAGATCCGTATAAAATCAAGAAGACTTGGCCCTGGCAGGTAGCTCAGTTGGTTAGAGCATTACCCCAATGCGCCCAAGTTCAAGGTTTGAAGCCTGGGCTGGGCACATTAAAGAATCAACCAATGAGTGCGTAAGTGGCACAACACATGGATGTCTGTCTTTCTCTCTAAAAATCAATAAAAAATAAAATAAAATCAAATCAGAGGAGACTTGGAGGCAATGTGCAGGCACCATCCCCAGGCTAACACGTGAATGGCAGTGCTTTCTTCACTGTGGAATTGCACAAAAAACGGACAAATGGGGAGTCTACCTACAAATGTGGAAAGAGGTCATGACCTTCTGCTCAAGAACTGCATGTATAGTATAACTCGTTTCTGAGTAGTTTTCTTACAACATAAATACACGTATTTACACATATGCCAAAAAAAAAAAAAAAGGGATTAGCAAGGAAGTTCCTAAAACGTTAACAGTGATTGGTTCTTATGGTAGGGAGGTAGGAACGCAACCTAATAGTTAATATTTAGTTTGTTGCCCACTACATGCCTAAAAGGTTTATTACATGGATTAATTTAATCCACACAGTTCTGAGGCAGGTTTGGTTATTATTCCCACTGGACAGACCAGGGAGCGGGTGAGGGACCTGCCTGAGCTCACAGGACTAGCAGGGATTCAGTGCAGGCAGCCTGGCTCCAGACTTTAGACTCTTTTTCTTTTTTAAATTGATTTTAGAGAAAGAGGGAAAGAGAGAGAAACACTGATTTGTTGTTCCACTGACTAATGCATTCTTTCGCTGATCCTTGCACGTGCCCTGACCGGGGATGGAACCCACAACCTTGGTGAGTCGGGACGACGCTTTATTTAACCAACTTCAGCCTAGGGCCGAGTCTAGACTCTTAATCACGATGCTACGCTACCTTTGTCTTGTGGTATCTGTATATACTTTTCTGTTCTGTAGTTCCCCTGTTTTACGTAACAGAAAACAGTAAGCAGCAACAGCAAGAAGCAGTCCCACAGAAAGGGAGAGAAAAGTCGTTAGCTAAGCCATTCTTCCTGGAGGACAACAGGAGGTCACAGAAGCGAGACCTCCTGGCGCTTCCTGGTCCCGGAACCAAGGCACCTGCCGGGGCTCAGGGTGGCCCTCCCCTCACCTTGCAGATGCGGGCGACTCGGGACACGATAGTGTTTTCAAAGAATTCAAACTCCTTGCCGGTCTCGCTGAAGAAGAAGTAGATCTTGTCGTCGTCCCCTTGTAAACTGCCCAGGCTCTCGGGAATGTAGGCCGAGGCCACGAAGGCCGGGTCTGGGGGAGCGGGCAGGGAGCGCAGCGTCAGCCCAGGAAGCCTGACCGCGGAACCCCAGGGCTCCAGCCCCTCCCCCACCCAGGGGCGGTGGCAGGGCTTCACCTTGTAGCCAGTTGAGGGAGCTCTCGGTCTTGGTGGGGCGGCGGCTTTGGCTCCGGGAGATGGCTGGGTCATTCCCCTGGAAGCTGCTGACCGTTCCGGTGTAGAGCTCGCCGTCTGCCAAAAACACGTTCCCATGGGAACGGTCCCTCGGCAGGGCCCCCTCTTCCCACTCAGACCTGCAGTGGCCCCAGCCCTGCCCCTGCATTGGGGTGCGTAGAGGAGGGAGCGGGAAAGGGGAGAAGCCAAGGACAGCCCAAGGTCACACCTGCATTTCACCCCCATGGAGCCCCAGTGGAGTTCTCCTGCCCCTGACACTCACCAACCATTAGGGCCGTGGACTTGAAATTGGGGTCAAAGGGACAACGGCCTTTGCCATCTTCCAGAATGACGTTCCCCGCCTGGTCCCGTGCCAGCGTGAAGTTCTCCACATTCTGTAGAGGGGCAGACAGGTGGGCACCAGGGAATGAGTGGGCTCGGCCGGAAAGCAGGGGGATGCTGGGAAAGGCAACTCCGGGGGGAGGGGGGAGGAGAGGTCAGACAGGCCTCCCTCCCCACCCCTGCACCCAGGTGCAGTCATGTCTGGCAGTGACCTCTGCAGCAGGCACTAGAGGTCGCAGATGGCAGAGGAGCAACAAAGCTTAGAAAGATATGGGCCGGGAAGGAGCAGCAACAGGATCCAAACCCATGTGTGTCCGGCTCCAGGCTGGAGGTCCGACCTGCAGCCCCTGCTAAGGTGAGCCTAGGGCAGAACTGCATGGGCGTGAGGGTGCTGAGGAAGGGTGCACAAGGTGGGCTGGAGGAATCTACAGGGCGTGGGTTGGGGTCAGCCAGGGTCTTAGTGCCTGGGTGGTCAGAGGCACCACTCCTTCCAACGGGCTGGGCCAAAGGGCACTGGGAGCCCACCGCTACCAAGAGGCCTTGCTGGGCCCTGCCCTGCACCAGCAGTCAGCAGGAAGTAGGGCAGCTCCCAGGCCAGCTGGGCTGGGGAAGGGCACTTACGATGTAGGTGCACAGGGGGCTAAAGGCCCCGGTGCCGCAGGTGAACAAGTGGCTGCTGTTGAGTGGCAGGAGGATCTTGATGTAGTTTTGACAGTCACGCTGGGGAAAGACGGAGAGGGTGTCAGGCCCAAGCCAGACACCAGGGGGCACCACCGAGACCCAAGGCCAGTGTTGGGGGTTGAGGCCTGAAGTCGGGGGACACTGGAGAATCCAGAAGCAGGAGCCTCCTGGACTGAGTCCTGAGCCAACCAAGGACCACAAACGTGTCCATGTGCGCTGGAGGGGGACCTTGAGGCTCAGCTAGTTCTGTGGCTGGCAACCTTTTCCTCAGCCTGGGGTGAGGCAGAGAACGCCTCCTTCGGGTTGTCTTGTTGCAAAGTCCTCTTCAGAACCACAGTGCAAATGGATGGCCTTGTCCCAGCCAACTTGGGGAAGGAGCCACAGCCCAGAGTGGGGGGAGGGGCACTCAGCCTGCACCGTGGCCCCAGACTCACGGGCAGCCTCCACTGGCAGCGCCCCAAGCAAGCTTCTGACAGCCTCCCAATATCTTCTCCCCTTGAGACCTTCCCCGTTTCATTAATGGCAACTCCAGCCTTCCTTTTCTAAATGAGTGTGTAACCTAACTACCTTTTACATGGACTAATTTTTGTCCATTGTTCTTTCTTCTTTATCACAATGATACATCCAGTGTCTAAAAGTACCTGGGCACAAAGCAAGGGCTTCACAAATACTACGTGCAAAAAAAGAGAAGTCAGGGAACCTGTGTCTTGACCCCAAGATTGGTGGTGCTGGTTTGCCCCTGCTGGACTCAGGACCCGGAGGCTTCTGGGAATGGTGGGGAGTCCTCCAGAAAAACCCAGGGCTGGATTGGACCTGCCCCACATCAGTCAGGCCAAAACCAAACCAGGATCTGTCAGGCCTGCAGCCTCAGGACCATGTGCAGAGGGACACAGGTCCTGTCCCCACCCAGTTGCTGCTCCTGCTGGCAGCTCAGGTTTATCTGGCACTGTTTTGGGCCAGGTGCCTTCCCTCCATTACCTCATGGAGTTGCTACTCACACTAGGTCCAGCACTAGCCCCATTTTACAGGTGGGGACAAGAAGGCTCAGAGAGGCCAGTCTATTTGTCCAAGAGTCAAAGCCGAGCCTGGCCATCTCAGCGCCTATGTCCTGCCCACCACAGCTGGCTGTGCCTGCTGCTCCCAGCCTGCTTCCGTCCTGGGTTTAGGTCCAGCCTGCGCCCCGCCCGCCTCTCAGGCTGTCCTCTGGCGCTGGCTCACCTGGGGGTCCTTGCCTTTGAAGCTGCACTGGTGTTTCCTCTGGGCATCTGCGCCCCACAGCAGCTGGGGAGGGAGAGGGCCAGGTAAGTGTGCACGTGGGAACGGAGGGTCCCCACCCCTCCACTCTCTCCCCTTCTCCGTCTGCGTCATCCCTGGACCCAGGAGGTCAGCCCTCCTGCCCCCCTTCCCCAGGGCCACCCTTGGCCCCGCCTACCCAGCCCCAGCACCCGTCTCTCACCTCCTGGTACCCCCCGCCTGGCAGGAAGCTGGCGCTGCTGTTGAGCGCGAAGAGGGCCTCTCGGGCACCAACATAAAGGGTCTTCCCGTCACTGCTCAGCAGAAGGGCCGTGTAGTTGGAGATGTTTTCAGCTTGGAACCTGAGGAACGGCCGCTCTTCAGAGTCTGGAGAGAGGAAGACTGAAATTACTTGGGGACCACCCAGCCCACAAAAACCCAACCTCTAGAATGGACCAATCAGAGTGAAGGTAGGTCAGCCAGGCAGTGGGTGGCAAGGGGCTGGGGACAAGGAGGTCAGGCTGATGGGGGAGCAGCATTCCCGCTTCGCAAACCATATGCAAGAAACAGAGGCACACAGACGAATGGAAAAGAATATTAATTACAGTGCCGTTCATGGTAATGAAACATTGAGGCGACCTGTATGTCCAACACAGGGGACAGAACATGATCTCTGGATAGAACTGATGGTAAAAATGGTTTTTTTCAGAAGCCCCAGAAAAACACACAAAGTTACATAAAAAAGGACGTGGTCGAAATACAAAGCGAACTAAAACACAAAGTGATGATTGTGGACTTTCATTAAGGAAGTCCGAATGTAAGAAAGGAAAGGACTTTCATGGAACATAGGAAAGGTGACGACGACCTTCGCGGGCACCTCAGAGTGGCAGGAAGATTCGGAAGGACGCCCTTCCACCCCCGATGGCCCTGCAGGGACCACGTTGTCATCGGCACAGAAATGCAGGCAGTGGCCTCCAGCCCTCAGTGCCACCTCGCAGTCACTCGTGGAAGATTTATGGCCATTAAACAGGATGTTCCTGTTATCAACCTCGGCCTTGGGGACTTGAACGTACACCAGACAAGAAGAGAGGATGAAGAAGAAAACGGAAATAAATACACACACCCTTCTCTACCAGGGCACTGTCTGTGCTCTGGGTGACAAATGGATTGGCAGAGAAATTATTTTAAAAGTTCTATGCAGCTGATATGAAAAACAAGCACAAGGCAGCCCCCTGCCCACCCTCAGGCCTCTCCCAACCACGCAGACAAACATGGTCTCGTGAAGCGGAGGCAGCGAAGGGTCACATGCCAACAGACAGCTGTGGAGACGGCTTCGTGTGTGTGTCCATGGTGAGTGATTTTACATACCCCCAGCCTGGTTCCACAAGAGTGAGGAAACACAAAGGAAAGAAGGCAATGAAATATAAACACTAAAATCGGGAGCAGAGAAAAAAACACATCTGAAGAAAACAGTGAAACCAAAAAGGAACGACAGGGTCCCATAAGCAGGGCACAGGTCCCCGCTCATTACGTGCTGAGCTTCCCAGCAGCCAAGGTGAAAAGGGAAATGGAGTGACCTTATCCTCACAGCCCAAGAGGAGGAACACATACCAGTGACAAGCCTCCCTCCTACAACCAGAGTTGGAACTGGGCTGCATTGGGAATTCCCAGGGGAAAGTCCTGCCTAACATCCAGAGCCTGAACGTAGCTGCTGAAACCCTACAGGGCAGCTGTGGTCGAAGAAATTAAGGCCTCCCTTTGGACTCGTAAGTGCAGAATCACACCAGGCACTCGGTCTTTGGTCTCAAATTCCCAACTCCTCCCCACTTCCTATGGACACGCCGTGCAGGCCCAAGGAACGTTCCCAGCACAAACCTCCCATTTCTCCCAACTAGAAACTTCCCTACACACTGGCTGCTCACTGCTTTGTGCTGACGACAAGCTGGCCTTTTTGTACTCAGCCCCTGGGAAGAACTACCGCCCTGAAGAGAGCCCCGCCGCGGGCCACCAGAGGTCCACTGGGGAAGGCGCGCGCTACGTGGGTTGTATGCCCACAGCTCCCTGCATGCCCACAACCACATCAGGAGGCGGACTGCTGTCCTCCCCGCTTTACAAATAAAAGAAATCAAAGCTCAGAGAGGTTAAGGAAGTTATACAAAGACACACAGCCAAAAAGAGGCCGCAGTGGAGACCTCCTTCCTGAACCCCCTGTCTACACACTGCCGGATGCGGCAAAACCACCCGCAAGATCTCAACTCCGGATCCAGGGCCTGCTGGACTTTGATGTCGCTGACCTGGGACAGGGCCTAAAAACGTGCAGGTGGACAAGTCCCTGGCGATTCCAGAGCAGAAGGTCCAAGGAGCACACTTTGAGAAGCGCCACGTAGGCCCCCTGCAAGGGAACAGGCATGTCTTCTCCCTGGACTTTGGTTTCCTCAAATGCGTCACAGGGATAATGCACATAAATGACCTCATGGCAGCCCCGCAGGAGTCAGGGAGGCGAGGGCCCGCGGCTCGGCGGTCCCTCCCTCCAGCTGCCTGAAAGCAAGGGCGGGCCCGAATCTGCCCATGCCAACCTGCCGGCAGAGGGGCACCTGTGTCCGGGCAGGAGGCTGTTCTTGGAATCTGCCCCGATAACACGGAAATGCCAAAGGTCAGAGATAAAAGCCAAAGTCCAGGTGGCGGCTCAGCCCCACTCAGGCCTGGAAGGGAGTGGAAACCTGCCAAGGGCCAAGCAGACAGAGCGTGGCCGGCTGGAGGGGCAGCCGGGACGCCCGCCGTGCACCCCTGCACACAGGTCAGATGCTCAGGGCCCGCCCCCCCCCCCCCCCCCGGCTCCTCCCGCAGTCCTACTGGGAAAACAGGGACGTGGCACAGCGACAGAAATGCCTCGGAGAACTGGGTGCAGACTTCAGAGACAGAGCCCTGGGTTCAAATCCCACCTCTGCCACGAGCCCTCTGCCACCAGGACAAGCCAGGTAACATCCTGGAGCTTCACTTTCCTTATCTGTAAAGTGGGGATAATAGCACCTCTCGCCTCATGGGGTTGTTATGAGAAGGAACAAGATTATGTATGTAAATAACAGCACTCATAATAAGCCACGTCTGCCGAGTGCTTACTCAACACAACTGCACACACGTTACCCTGAGCTGGCACGGCGTCTGGCACACGATCAGCCCTCCAGTGGCTCGAAAACAAAACCCCAAGCCCTGCAGGAAAATCCAGCCCAGCGAGCACGGCCAGGGAGCAGGGCGCAGAGGAGGAGCCGCGCCTCCCGTCCTCCGGCTCAGTCACCACGCGGCTGCCGAGCGACTATCACCCAGGCCTGCGCCGGTCACACCAGGGTCTCAGGCCAATCACAGAGCAGTAGGAAGGCGTCTGTCATGTGTTATGTGTGTGACCTGGTCCCCACGCTGTGGTACTCTGGAAGCTGTTCTCGTCCAAGCAGCCAGTGCCTGGGGTCACCTCCAGAGTCACAGCACAGGCGCCTGTGCGGTCCCTGCCTGAGCCTGCCCGCCCGTCTCCACGTGCGTGTGCGCGCGTGTCCCACCGCAGGGCTTGTCCGTGCTTGCGTGCGCTCTGGGGTGCTGTTTGCGAAGAGGTGACAGGGAGGAGGTGTTGGTGTTTGTATGTTCGGCTGCCCATGCGTCCCTTGTTGGCTCCTAGCTGCGCCCCGCGTGGCAGGGGGCGCCCATCCGGCCACACCCATCCCCTACCTGTGCGTCAGCCCAGAACGCAGAGAAAGCCAGGCCGTCTGAGGCTGTGGCCCTTTTCCCAGGTGGGGTGAAACCTTGGTACCCACCCTAGCAGGCCTGGGCCGGTGGCTTGTTCACGGCTCCGAGGAGGCCGGATGGGGGCTGGCCTGGGGCTCACAGGTCATGGGACGTGGCGCATGTCAGAGACCCCTGCAGGGCCCCGCTCCCCCACATCGAGGGCGGGCCCCAGGGTATCAGCAGGAAGTGATGCGGGAACAACTCAGCCCCCAGCCTCACCTAGGGGCTCTCACCTCCCCCGTGACTCAGTGGGGAGCCTGCGGCGATCTGGAGTAAGACTGGGATAGGGCTCAGAGCCGCCCCGTCCCCCGCCGGCAGGGACGTGACTCAGAGCTCCACCCCGCCTCTCTCTCCTCAGCGGCTGCCCGCACAGCACCGCAGCTGACCTGTCGCTAACATCCCACCCTCCACAGGCCCCGGCAGGACGAGGCTGAAAACACCAGCTTCCAGTGGAGTCAGAGCCAGGACAGGGCCCCCCGCGGGGGGGGCAGTCCACGCACTCCCCCTCAGTGGGAATCCCAAAGTCCCAGGCAGGGGCTGGGCCCGGGACAGTCCCTGAGCCCCCAGACGCTCAGAAGGAGCCTCTGTTCCCCGCAGTCCCACCAGACCTTTGGACCTGCTTGTGCCGGCAGGACACACCTCCTGGGCAGGGCGCTGACTCAGTGACTAACTAGGGCAGCCAGTGACCCGGCCACGGCCACACGTCGTCTCTCTGCACCACCCAAGCGCAGGGCAGGGCACCCGAACGGGCAGATGCGGTAGGCACACGGGGCTGTCAGCAAACTAGTGCCAGGGCAGAGTCCCCAAGGGGGGCCCGGGGTTCCGTGCCAAGAGTTCCCCCCCACGGCCTGCGGTGACCAAGAAAGAGGCGTGAAGGCCAGGGCGCCCAGCCTCACAGCATCGGGTGTTCGGGGCAGGTCCCTGCTATGTCCCCATCCACCCGGTCAAGAGCTCCTGCCCGTAGCCCCTGTGG
This sequence comes from Pteronotus mesoamericanus, assembly GCF_021234165.1. Taxonomy (NCBI): domain Eukaryota; kingdom Metazoa; phylum Chordata; class Mammalia; order Chiroptera; family Mormoopidae; genus Pteronotus; species Pteronotus mesoamericanus. Next base: position 1,483,176 of record NW_026555165.1, on the reverse strand, counting down.
CCCCCAGCCCCTCACAGACCTGCTTGCGCCTCTCGGGCCAGTAGAGCCCTAACCCAGGACCTGCCATGAGCTGCCATCACATCGGGCACCTGACCTCTCACTGCCCCACCCAGGACCAAGGCCGGCTCCTCCGGCCTCTGCAGCGTGGATGGGGGTGACTGCTCCTCATGTCCCCTCCTCCCACCTGGGGCCCCAGGGCCCACCTTTCTCCTCACGGATGCTTCCCCTTTTTCTAAGGAAACTGGGGCCACCAGGCATAGCCGCTCTCAGCTTCCCACTGCTCCCCCGTGTCCACAGAGACTAGGCTGTGTCATTAACCTCTGCCTTGCAGGAAGCAGCTTTTTCTTCACTATTTATCTTAGAAATATGTGTGCCTCCCTCCTCCCCTTTCTCCACCAAATCCTCCAGAGAAGGGCCGCCCCGCGCCAGCTCCATCTGCGAGCTCCCACTCCACCACCTCCACCAGCCCCACGCTCGCCCCCGGGGGCGCCAGACATCCACTCACCGCCCGACCCCAGGTGCCAAGGGGCGTGGCCTTGTGGAGGTCCCCTGCCCACTGGGTATCTGCCATGCCAACCGTGAGGGTCACTGCCTGTCTCCCTCACATTCCTCTGGGCCCCCGTCCCTCCGAGAGCTAAGGATGTGCTGTGACACTAAACGCTTTGAGTGATGAACGCCTGTAATCCCAGCAAGGCTGCCGTGACCCGTGGGCATGCGCACATGTGTTCCTCAGGTACGAGGACCGGGCGCGAGCAAGGTAACGTGCGTACTGACGCAGCGGGGAAGAGCGGGGAGCTGGGTTTCGACCCTGGGTTTCCCAACGCCTGTCTGAGACGCTTGCCCCCGGACGAGGCTGCTGGGTTGGGCCTATTTCTAACCACAGCACTACCATCGGGGCCTCAGTTTGTCCCATCCAGGGAGGGGCTGCGCCAGATTCCTTGACCAGATGGAGGTATACGGCCTGTCGATGACTGCCGGCTGGCTGGGGTGCTGGGCTGTGTTACTGTACGTTCCATGGGTGAAGCAGGAGGCAGCAGTGCGGGGGGAAGAATGCGCCCCCGGGCAGCCAGCTGTGGCCCGAGGCTAGGCCCCCAGCCTTTCCAGCTGTGTGACCTGACAGTGTGACGTGGCTTCTCCGAGCCTTGGCTCCCCCACCTGAGGGAGGCGAACGATGCCACCACCGGCACACCAAGGGAAGCGCCGGCACACGGGGGCCACCCCGGGGGGTCTGCTCCCTCACGCCGTTCGCACTGGTCTCAGAGGGCGGGCCAAAAAACGAGGCAGTGAGGGGGTGCATGTGACCCCTCTTTAGGACTTCTGATAAAATGATGTGTGTCTGCCTACTGTCCCCACTGAAACGCCGTCGCCACGGGGCCCCGCCTCTGTGAACCCCACTATGTTGTCCAGAAGGGCTTCTCCGAGGACCCACAAGTGCAGAGACCAGAGAAGATCCCGTGGGGGACAGGCCAGGACACAGGCCTGGGAGGCCGAGGTCTCTGACTCAGACAAAACACGTCCTCTCTCTTGGAACCTAAGCAACCTGACCTGTGCAGTGGGGATAATCCCAGCGGCCAGGCAGGTGGTGAGGAGACAACTAAAGCTTCGTGCTGGCACAAATGTGAAGACACCGGCAGTGTCACCCGAGGCTGGAGGGCTGGCTCCTGCCTTGCAGCGGTCACATGAGAGTGATGGCTACAGTGTCCAGGGAGATGGCACATGGCTAGGAGCAGAGGAGAGGCTTGTGGCCGCGGGAATGGCAGGAGGTGCCATTATGGGACCTCGGGTATATGTCCCAGGACAGCCCCCTCTGTGGGCCACTCTCCACCCCGGGGCACAGGGGGGCGCTGCCAGGACGGGGAGGTCCGAATGCAAGGCTGGGAGGCCGGGAGGGCTCGCTGGGGCGGCGGGAGGGGTCGCTGAGGATGGGCCGACCCGCAATGCGGGAATCTCACGTTCTGCTCGCTTCTCTCGCCCCCTGGCCCCCAGGGAGGGCCATCTCAGAGCCCTCTCCACCGGTCCTGAGTGCCTGCCGGCGAGGGGACCACAGGCTCTAGGAAGGGGACGTGGAGCCCTGGCTGGTGCGGCTCCGTGGACTGAGCGCCCATCTGCGAACTGGAAGGTCGTTAGTTCAATTCCCCATCAGGGCACAGGCCTGGGTTGTGGGCCAGGTCCCCAGCTAGGGGCGTGACAGGCAACAGATCAATCTTGCACATGCGTCTCCCCGTCGCTTTCTCATTCTCTTCCCCTCTCTCCAAAGATTAAAAAAAAGAAAATCTTTAAAAAAAGGGGGGACATAGAAGGAGTGATAGGCAACCTGACCCAAGTCCAGCCCTCTCTCCAAGCCCTATGCCACCCTCTGTCTCTCTAGTCCGGAGGATGCACAAGCCGGTGTAGCCAGATGTGCCCCAAAAGTTGTGCAAGCTTAGAGCTTTGTTGGGCTGACACACCCGCATCTCAACACCCAGCTGAATGCAGGTTACACAGAGGGCAGAGCGGAGCCAGCGAGGGACAGGGAGGAGGGGGAGTGGTCCAGCCCCAGGCAGAGGAGGTTCTCCGGGCAAAAGGGGGCTTTAAAAGAGCTGAACCAGGAGCACTTGAAAAGTGCGGCAGCCGTGGCCAGGTGGCTCAGCCTGCTGGAGCATCGTCCCGTACACAAGGCTGCAGGTTCAATTCCCAGTCAGGGCACATACCTAGGTTGCAGGTTTGATCCCTGGTTGGGGCACGTATGGGAGGCAACCTATCAATGCCTCTCCCCCCCCCCTTTTTTCTGTCTCTACAAAATTAATAAACATATTTAGGAAGGAAAGGAAAGAAAGAAGGAGGGAAGAAAAGTGGGCTAAATGAAGGAGAACCCCTGAGGTGACCTCCAATCACCTTTATCTTCTCTCCCAGGGCAGTGGTGGGTCTGCACCATTTCCTCCCTTGGCCTGGCGGTCTCGGGACCGCCCAGAGGGGCTGCATACAGCCAAACTCCGACAGCATCTAGCAAACGAATGCAGATAACCCTCCCAGGCAGGGCGGGCCGGACACTTCCACCAAGAACAGGAGCTGCTCCCCTTCCCTGGGGATGCAGCCGCACCTGCCAGGCGGCCGCCGGACTTCAGCTCCGTAACTTCACGGCCTCCTCTCAGAACCCCGCCAGTCGGTCCCTGCTGCTATTCCCATCTCGCCAACAGGAGCGCGGGCCTGGCAGAGGCGGGAGCTCGCTGGGGCTGTGCGGTGAGGGAGAAGGGCAGGTCCGCTGTCAACACCAGGCCCGCAGCGCCCACACTTACAGCTCCATCCATGTGGCGTTGCGCCAGGCGGATGCCAGCTCAAGGGGCAGCACTGAAGACAAATGCTGGAGGGAGACCAGGGACCAGCCAGGACAAGGCTTCAAAAGTGGACTGGCCCTGGCCCTGGCCCGGTGGCTCAGTTGGTTGGAGCGTCGTCCTGTACACTGAGAGGTTGCAGGTTCGATTCCCAGTCAGGGCACAGACCTAGGTTGCGGGTTTGGGTTTGAGTTTGATCAACAGTTGGGGCACACACGGGAGGCAACTGATTGATGTCTCTCCCTCTCACATCGATGTTTCTCTCTCTGTCTCTCATTTCCTCTCTCTCTAAATTCAATAAACATACTCTTGGATGAGGAATTTAAAAAAAAAAAAAAAAAGGCGGCCTGTATCAGGGGCTTCTCAGAGCCGCCGTGACCCTGGGTGTCCGCCCTGGGGTCAGGGGACAAGCAGCTGATCCGGGCCTGGGCCCTGTTCTCCCGGCTGAATGGGGTTTTGTTGGCTGCAGGGTCCAGGCCTGCGGATTTATTTCCACTCTGGTTTGGAAACACTGTGTCCAGAGCTTCCCAGGCAGGCACTTCGGGGCAGAGGGAAACTAAGAACTCCTTTTAATTGCCCAAATAAGGGGACCCAACAACACTTCCAGGAGTCAGAGGAGCAGGTTTTTGTTTTTTCCCACACGGCCACCGCTCACTGCCTTAACCCCCCGGGCGGCCGTCGCCACGCAGCACCCCCTGCTCCCGCCACGGCGGACCCCTCGGGCCTGGAACCCCAGGTCACCCGGCTTCCAATGCAACAGACCCTGAATCTCACGCATGGCTTTGAAGAGCATCTTTCAGATCCAAGCCACTTCCTCTTCAGCCCTCTGCTTGCTCTCCGCAAGCCTGGCCACAAGTGGGGCACCCCCTCCTGGTGGCCCCAGAAATCCAGTGGATGGTCATGAGGGTTCGACAGGAAGGATGCTCCCCTTCCAGGGGTTTGTCTGTAGGCACCCAGGCCCTTGAGGGGCTCAGGCAAGGAGTCACTAGGGGAGGTCAGGCGGCAGGGAAGGGGGTGTGGGCTCTAGCTCCATGCCTCTCTCCCTGTTCTGTGAGGGAGGGGCCCCGGGGCCCAGCACCCCATAGTCACCATGGGCCTGCCCGGATGGGCAAGCTGCCAGGAACATCTAACAAGCCCCCAGGGAGGAGGCAGGAAACTGCCTCAGGCCAAGCAGGGAAGGTGAGCCTGCTCAGTCACTGGGATATTCCCCTCGGGGGCACCCAGCCCAGGAGAAGCGCAAGCACGTAGACAAAAGGGCAGGGGGAATCCAGGGCTGGGGAAGGCGCGGCAGGCACTCTGGTGGGGGCGGGGGGGGGGGCAGCTCAGCAAAGTGTGGGCTGGTGCTCAGTGCACAAGCCCAGCGGCCAAGGTGCTGCTGAGCTATATACCAGGGCTTCGGTGGGACTAGGGAAGGAGGTCCCCTCCAGGCAGACCCAGCCTCAAGAAAGGGAACAGTGGAGGATCTCTTTCCTCCAAGACCCCACAGCTGGGAGAGCCGAGTATGGACTGCGTATCCCGCCTCCCCTCGCCCCGTCGTGCACAAAACGTGTCATCTCAGGGGGTCCTCACAGGGGAACCCAAGTCCTCTGGGGGTGAGGGCTTCAACACGTGAATTTTGGAACAACACAGAACCCCTGCCTATAGCATCAAGTGGCGTGTGGCGGGGGCAGGCGTGTGGGCACAAATTTGAGGAAGTGGGCCACCTCTTGGGGCTGTGTGGGTGGAAACATGAAGTATTCTAGGCGCCCTCAGAAAGCAGGTCCTCTCGGTTCCTCCTCACGGCTCCCCAATCTAGTCACCCAAAGAGCGGTTCCCTCCAGTTCCAACAAGTGACGTGCCCCTTGCGGTAACCCAGCTTTCCCGGGGCCATGCATGGAATTCCTCTGAGCATTTGTTCCCCACCTCATGTCACTTGCTGTCAAAGCTGAGAGGGTTTGAGGGCAAAGGGCAGTGGTGGTCACACCAGAAAAATAGCAAAGCAGCCAGCCTGGGTCTGGATACACCTGTTTACCCTCTTACGAGCCGGAGCACCCAAGGGACTGTGGTCAAAGCTACACATCAGCACCGCCGCTCCCCAGGCAAAGTCACCCCTGCCCTGAAGCCTGTGCTCAGCAAGGGTGACAGCTAACCCTTCCTGAGTGGTTTCTATGGACCAAGCCCCATCCCAAGGACTCTTCAAGCATAAACTGGATTTACTCCTCACAACCTCAAGGCAGGCCCTCCCAGCACCTCTGTTCTACAGATGAGGACATCAAGGCCCAGAGAGGACAGGCAGCTTGCTCAAGGTCACATGGTTCCTCGTAGCTCGGGTAGGACTTGAGCCAGGACACCTTCTCAGCACTATTGGGCCATGTTTTAGATGGGGTTACTCAGGGCCACAAAGTTAATGTACGTGCTGATTCGGTTCCTCGTTCCCTTTGTAAAATAGAATGCTTTTCAGGGAGGGGATCTAGCGCACGGCTTTCCTCTGCTAAGAGAAGGAAGTCTGGTACAGTTTCAGCCTGGAACCTCTACGTTGTAGGTCCTTTTTCTGATTCACACAGTGGGGCCACCAGCACATGAAAGGGCTTGGAGAAACCACATGCACTGGGCACCCAAGGCCACCAGGCCCACATAACACACCTAGTTCCATGAGCTCTCCAAGACCGTCCTGCCTATCCCTGGGACCTGTCACTGTGCCCATGTTCAGGAGGAACCAACTGCGGCTCAGGGAGAACGGACGGACTTGCCCAGTAGCAGAAATGGGCTCAAACTCCAGGTCCCTCTGATTCCAAAGAGGAATTGGAAAAGCAACCAGGTGAAAGGGGAGTAAGGAGAGGGGAGAGCAGAGGTCTGTGGGGTCCACACAAACAGACATGAGCTCGGGAGACCTGGCTCATGAGGATGGTCCTCCTGGGTCACTCGAGGACCATCCTGGCTTCCAGAGCCGCAGAATTTCAGCGCCCAGACTGTCCCCAGCCCTAGTTTGGTCGCTCCCAGGCTCTGGGGGGATCCCAGCGTGTCCACTGGGGTGGAGGACGGGGCGCCGTCCTGCCGCGGCTCCCGAGCCCTTTGGCGACTTGCTGGCACACCAAACCCCGGCGCTTCACTGCGGCGAGCACGGCCCCTCCACCCGCGCTGCCCTGGGGGGCGGCACCGAGCCTGGCTCTGGTCAGCATCAAAGACAAGCAGATGCGCAGGCAGATCTTGTGGGGGCGGGGGTTCTGGGGAGGGGCGGTGAGGCGGGGGCCGCCACCACCGACAGGGTGCCCTACAAGCGGCGACAGAGCAGACGAGGACCCCTTCCTCCAGCATTAAAAGAATGGAAGAAAAGGGCCCGCGGCTCCGCGCGCTCGCTCTCTCTCGCTCGCTCTCGTTCGCTCTCTCTCGCTCTCGCTCTCTCTCTCTCGCTCTCTCTCTCTCTCTCTCGCCCGGTGCCCGCTTTGAAAGGAGGAGGGGTCCCAGGGAGCCCCTCGCCTCCAACTGCCCCCTGCCTCCTTTGTCACGGCGACCTCCGCACGAGGCCCTTGGGGCCGCCTCCCCTCCCCCGGCCTGCACCCCCGCGGGGTCGCTCCGCACTCACCCAGCGGCAGGCTGATCCGGGGGACGAGCGCCCGAGTGCCCGGCGGCGGCGGCAGCAGCAGCAGCAGCAGCAGCGACAGCAGCAGCGACTGGGTCCCCGGGGCCATCGCGGAGCGCGGGGCTCGGACAGCGACGGCGTCCTGCGGGCTCCGGCTCAGGTGGCTCCCTTGCACTCACAGACCTGGGGGTTGGGGGATGGGTCACGTGGCCGCCGCGAACGCGCCCCCTCGGCCCCCCGCAACGCAGCTCCGTCCCGCCGACCCAGCTCGGCAGAGGCTGGCCGGCAGCTTGGCGGCTTGGCGGGGAGGGCGGCGCCGAAGGAGAAGGAAGTGGGCGAGCACGAGCGTCGAGCCTCTCCCAGATCCCTGCCCTGCCCTCTCTTTACCCCTTCCTCCTCGCTGCAAGCACGAGGGGGACCAGATGGGTACGAGCCCCGGGAGACCAAGTCAGGGGGACCCTTGAGGCGGCTGGGGCGCGGGGAGCAGAGGAAAGCCGTGCGCTAGATCCCCGCCCCCACCTTCAGACCCTCCCACCGCCTCCTTAGCCCCCTTCCGGTCGCTCTGCGACCCTCTGCGAGCTGCCGCCACCGGAGGTTTGGGGAAACGTTGTGGGCTCTACACTGTGCCCCTCCTGGTGAGGGTTTGGCCTGGGTCCTGGCCCTTCATCCCCGCCTCCCCAGCTAATGCTCCAGGCACCCACTTGGCCGTGACCACATGAGCTCTGCCAAGCTCCAGCGGACGCCAGGGCGAGTGGCTCCTGAGTGTAATGTCTGCACTGGGCAGCCCACCTTGGGTCCTGGTTGTGTTCCCTGCAGGCCCACCACTTAGTCCGCTGCCCTGCGGCGCGTCTGCGCTTTGAAGTCTGTGTAGGGAAGGCAAACCTCGGGCGGGGGGAGCAGGGCAAGATTAGCTTACGTGGAATAATAGGATTTCCTATACAGCCAGGGAGGCAAGACCTTCTCCACAGCCTGCGCGTGGCCAGGCGGGAGACAGCACCGTTCTCCCTAAGGCGGGAGGCGGGGGGTGGGGGGGGTGCGGGGCGGGGCAGGGCGGAGGCAGCCCAGAGGCCCCCACTCAGAGGAGGCACAGCCCACCCAGCCACCCCCTAAACCCTGGACCCCTCACATCCCCAAGGATGGAGCTCGGTCCTGCTGACACCAGGGGCTTCAAACTGCAATCTGCACCCCTTAGTAGGTCCTGAAAACAACTGCATGGCTCCCTTAGCAGAACCCAAAAAGGAAACAGTGGGACGTAAGTGATGGGAAACGCGCCCCAACTTTTTCTAAGTGCAGAGTGGACCGCAGCAAAATGCCGTTCTTCCTGCAGGTCGGGGCTGAAGGAGTTTCAGAACCTCACTGGTCATTTCCATGGCAGAGGGAACGGGTGCTCCAGGAATGAGCCGCGGTCCTGGGAAAGTCCTCCTCACCCCCAGCCAAAACCAGCTTCCTCCCAGCCAACGCCTTCTGTCCTGGGCTCTCGCCCCTCCCCCTGGGGCCAGCGGCAACCTCTCCAGGGTGGGCACCGCACTCCTGCGGCCCCACGGCTCCTCTCTGGCAGCCCAGCTTCCTTGAGTTCCAGGACTCGTGCCCCTGCACCATCCTGACACCTGTCTGTGGGCAAGGGCGAGGCTGGCAGCGCCCATTTTAAAGGGGCTCCCGAGAAAAAAGGGAAACAGAAAAACGTAGAGGGGCTCCCAGCACCGGACACAGAACCGCACGTGGGATGGGGGCAGCACCAAAGCACCGTGGCTCTCGCCTTGCCGAGGCCTTGGGTGGCACCTTCGTCAGCACTGCCGATCCGTTTTCAGCCAAGGATGCCCACGCTTCTCTCTGCAGTCCGGACCTCCGCCCTGAGCTCCAAATGGCCTCAACATTTCCACCAGCTGCCTGGTCTGCCAGGCGTCCAGCCTGTCCCAAACCGAGCTCCCGGCCTCTCCCTTCTGCATAAACCTCTTCGGCATCTCACTCAGTCGCAAGTCCACCGGGAAGCAGTTCGGGTTAAAACCCTACTCCTTGCTTTTCCTCTCACTCCCCACATCCAACCCACTAGCAAATCCGTAAGCTGACTACCCTCGCCATCACCTTCTTCCTCGTGGTTCTGGCGAGGTCTCCCTGCTGCCCTGAAATTTGTACGCAAGTGCACAGCCCATGTGACTCAGAGCCAGCCAGGTCACGGGGCTCCTCTGCCCAGGCGCCTCCATTGGTTCCCGGGCTCCGTTAGTGGAAGAGCCGAAGAGCCAAAGACCTCAGCAGGAGACTGCAAGGCCCGCATAGTCTTCATGGGTGACCGCTGCCCTTCCCGCGCACCCTCCCCCGGGATTACTCACAAGTGCTGTGCTGGGACCTTTGCCCTGGCTACTCCCGCCTCCCGGGGCCTTCCTCCCTGATAGCCACAAGGCCAGGTCCCTTGCTTCCTCCAACTATTTGCTCAGAGATAGCCTTCCTGAAGAATCCGTACCTCCCCCAGTATTCCCCTTACCCTGAGATTTTTTTTTCCTAAAGCATTCATCACTTTCTAACAATATTGGATTTGCTTATTCGTCATGGGTTTTATTGTCTGAACTCCCCACCGGCTCCTCTGTGCCCGAAATGTTGACAGAGGAGGGCCGGGATTTCTGCTTCTCTGCTCCTTAGTCATCCCAGGGCCCTGGAACACCGTCTGGTGTGCGGTAGGCCCTCAAGAAGTATTGGCTGAAGGGAAGAATCGATGGCCGGACGCAACCTAGGGATCATGGAATGCTACTGGCTCCTGTCAACCAACAGCCTGAGCTGTTTTTTAGTATCAGCTATGGTTCAATGAAGAGTTCCCCCATTGCCCTGACTGGTGTGGCTCAGTGGGTTAGGCATCGTTCTGCAAAGAGAAAGGTCACCAGTTCAAATCCCAGTCAGAGAACATGCCTGGGTGGTGGATCCTGTCCTGATCAGGGCATGTGCGAGAGGCTGCCAATCGATATTTCTCTCGCATGAATGTTTCTCTCCCTTTCTTTCTCCCTCCCTTTCCTCCTCTTTAAAAATAAGTGAATAAAAATCTCTAAAACAAAAAGAGTTCCGTGGAACCTGAAATTATGCAATTATCATTTTCGACTGAAGTACAGCACTTCCTACTGACCTCTTTGAAATCTATTGGTTCTGGTTCAGACTCCCTCTTATTCTGAACCAGAACCAATCTTCTTCTGAATGTTGATACCAACATACATTTTGCTTCCCCTCCCAGCTTTGAGTTATCTGTAAACTTGACAATCATTCTTAATGCCTTTAGTCAAGTCATGGATAAGATACTGGGTGAGCACACCTATCACTCGGTTTTAACTATCACTCTCCAATAAAAGGTGCCGAGACTCTGGGGAAATGAAAGTAAAAGGCGAGCCTGGAACGTGTCCTTGGGCCAGAATGCAAGGAAGTGGTTAAAGACTAATGGGGTCACGGCAAAAGGACAGAGGGCCAGCCCAGTGACTAAACTTGGGGCAAGCTGAGCATCAACAATGAAAGAGCAGATTCTAACGCATGAAATAAAAACAACCCATCAATCCACAGTGACATTCAGAGAAACAGAGAAGCGACAGAAAGGAAGCTTTCTGGTACAGAAGAATGCTAGCTGATAAATGCAGAAGAAGTGACAGGCTTGGAAAATCTAGATTCCAGCGAGAACCACCATTGGACGCTAAACCAGTGGGTGGAAGGTGGTCAGGGAACCACGCATGCACACGGTCTCCAAGTCTGTCCCACAGGCGACTTGGTAATTACCAAAGAGAAAACGCATCCCTGAGGTGGCTCTGGCTGTCACCAGCAGTTGAAAGGAGCATCACTAGTAATGGGACTTCTTACATCACTTACATCCTGATGTGACGCAGTAACAAATACACATCACAGTCAACCCTTGCTGCTTCCTTGCCAAAGGTGCGGAACCAGATCGAACAGTGAGGACACAGCCGGAGGCCCCCAGTGTTCCCCAGACAACTGGCCTGCACACTCCGAAAGCTCCCTCTGATGAAAGGCAGAAAAGCCAGGGGACTATTGAAGGTTAAGAAACTAATAGAAGGAGCTGATAATCAAATGCAACATGTGAACCTTCCGTGAACCCCAGGGAAGAAAAGCTGCCGAGCAATTGGGCAAATTTTCGCACGCCCTGCAGAGGCTTTCAGAGGTGAAGTGTCATGATGTCGGCAACTCTCTTTCAAATGATTCAGCAAAAACGTGTGCGCGCGTGTGCATGTGTGTGTATTAGAAGGAGTGTGAGTGCGTCTGTGGCAAGGCTTTAACGATCGGTCAGTACAGAAAACCTATGGGTATTTTGTAAATCTGGGGGTGGGGGAGGGAGGAATTGGGTGAAACAGGGTCAAAAACAGAGAGACTTACATCAAGCTTAAAAGTGACCCACATCCACCCCGGCCAGGTAGCTGAGTTGGTTAGAACAGCGTCCCCACAGGCCAGGGTTGTGTGTTTGATCCCGCGTCAGGGCGTCAAGGCACACGTGGGAATCAACCAAGGAACGCGCAGATGCGTGGAAAAACGAATCAGTGCTTCTCATTCTCATTCTCTAACGCCCCCCCGCCCCCATTTCCTTTCTCTCTCTCTCAAATCAGCACGTGAAAAAAATTTTTTAAGTGATCAACATCCTCTGCCGGGAGAGCAGCTAGCTAGGCGTCCGCCCCGCTGCGCTATTCAGCCCCCACTTCTCTGCGTTCTCCATTGACTCTATGAAGTTGCAGGAGATCTTGTTGAAATCAGGGAATGGCTGCAGCACTTCCTCTATCTTCTGCTTCAAGCTGTCACCTAGCACAGGGCCGGATGAAGGACAAGGGCTAGTGCCCGAACCTCCACAGCAGGTAGCTCGTAAAAGGACAGCCATGCTGCTCTGCCCTGTGTGTATCTGCTCTGCTCACCCCTGAGGGGCAGAGGCAGAGGGTGATGCGGCCTCGCTGGTGGTTAATTATATCCCGCTCACGGCTGCTCAGATGCTTTAAGTATGTCTTATGCCAAGTGGGTGACAAGCCCCCCAAGGACAGCGGCAGGACTTCCGTCTCTGGAATCCCCACTGCCAAGCTCGGTGCTTCAGTAGGACCTCCGCGGGGCTGAGAGAATGAGGGACCCAGCTGCTGGCCGGGAGGGGTGCCCTCCACGTACCCTGCATGGCAGCCTCAGCCCTCGTGGGCTCCGCTGTCGTCCATTTCTGTGCCAATTTGTTCTCGCCGGGCTGGACGAAACAGGAGGATGGCTGACAGGAATGAAAAAGAAAAAAAAAGCCCTCATTTGAGCTGACTTCCTGTGGGTTACAGAGTGGTTCCCAGGCCAACGCCGTGTCTCCTGTTCCCCTTTGCCGCTCTTGGACACGGGCACGTCTTTCTCGGCCAGAACATCCGCACTTAAAAAGAGCAAAGGGGGCGGCTGGGAAAGGGAAGATGAGAGGAGATGGAGAAAAAGAAACTCTGCGTTTCCTCCGTGCCCCGCAGACGACGAGATGCAGGCATCGTCCAGCCCAGCCCTCGTCCGCCTTCCACGCGCCCCGGCCTTGCCGTCCTCCCCACCCTCACCCTCGTGCCGCTCGCTCAGGCTCGGGCGGGCACGCGCACGCGCACACACACACACGGACAAAAATGCAAGAATGAGGGATCCAAGGTGCCTAGGAATACACACACAGAGGCCAAAGAGAACTAGTCTATGGTGGGAGATGCCAGACTAGGAGACGGACAAGAAAACATTCTATACCTTGGTCTGGGTGCTGGTTTCCCAAGCGTGTACAAATGTTAAAATGTTTCAAGCTATACACTTCAGATGTGTGCATTGTCCTGTGTGTAAGTTTATACCTTCTACCTGTTATCATGGGGGGAAAAAATACCAAGAAGCCAAACAGTTAAAAACAAAAAAACAAAAAAACACCTCACCTGTGGGATCAGGTAGAAGAATAAAAATGAGAAGAGCCATAGGAAAGGGAGAGAAGGAAGAGACATAAGAAAGGCTACTAGAGAAAGAGAAAATGAAAGGGGAGCACAGTTCTAAATGCAGGCCAACGAGCACCTGCATCCGCTGCCTCTCTGACCAGCTCAGCACAAAGGAAAAGGCAATGGCCCGGGCACTGGGCAAGGCCTGGCAGTGGGATGGTCAGTCCAGGCCGTAGTGAGCCTTGCCAGCGATCAATACTCACTAATCATCTATAAGTTCAGCCTCTGTCCAGATGCAGGCTGGCCACATGCTTGGCCACAGAAGGCCCTGGCCGGGCAGCCCCCGGCCAGGCCGGCCTGTTCCCATTCCCACTGGGGGCTCCTGGCTCTGCAGCACCCACAGTTCTACCCTGGGAGTCTCTGCTTTGTTTCCTGGCCGTGGGGGAGGGGCTTCCTGCCAAGCCCAGTGGAGCTTGAACCCGAAGGTCCCAGGCGCCCCTCCTGAGGTAGCAGTCCTCCTCCTCCTCTTCCTCCTCCTCCTCCTCCTCCTCCTCCTCCTCCTCCTCCTCCTCCTCCTCCTCCTTGTTCCTGGGTTCTGGCTGGCAGGCTGCCCGGCAGGCCTTGCAGACGTTCACTGGCCCCGGCCCAGCTCCCCAGGCCTTGGCCCCCGGCCACGGTCCCCCTGGAGCCCTGAGCCTCCTATGCCAACATGCAGCTGCAGCTCCTCGCCCCGCCCTGGCCAGGCACCGCACTGGTGTTTCCTCCCCAGGGCTGGGCAGCAGCTCAGCTGAAGCATCAGTACATGTTGCTGAGGAAGCGACAGCAGCTGGCACGCCCTGTGTGTGCTTTTAAATGAGCCAATGACTTCCAGAGCCTGGTGGCAGGGAGCTTCCTCAGGGCAGTGCCCTCTACTGCAGAGGGCACTCGCAGGCCAGCACCGGGACGGCCTCAAGCCGCGCACGCGGCCGCTCACCAGCTCTGGCAACAAGTGCAAACGGCCTCGTCCCTGTCCCCCAAACCCCAGTCCCCTCCACCAGTCCCTTGTGCCTCCTGCACTGCTAAGTGCCGGAGGAGAAACTCAGCCCCACCTGCGCTTTGGGAGCAAGCCACACCACCTGTCTGGACCGCAGCTTCCTTGTCTGTGACAGGGAAACGGACAGACTCCACGGCGGTCAGGGGAGCCGATACGCGGGCACATGCGGGGACTGGCATATGGCAGGTGCTCTGGGGACAAAGCCGTGCTCGTGTTTGTGACCGATTCCCCTCACGTCTCTGAGTTGCCTCTGCCTCCGTAACTTAGACTCCCAACTCTGAGGCCCCTCTGGGCTCTCCCTCGGGTTCAGCTGCCTCCCTCAAACCAAGCGCTGAGGCTGCAACTCTCGCTGGGAGAATGAACCAGCCCGCCTGGCCCGGGCCCAGGCCTGGGGTGCGCCTGCTGTGGGCCTGTCGGGGCCTGAGCCGGCCACTCCCTGGGAGGGGATCACCCGCCACAGGGGGCTGTGGTGCAACCAGCAGGGCTCAACCTGTCCTTGCCCTGGCAGGGCAGAACACGCAGCTGCTCCTGTCACTCCCCTGCTCCCCACACAAGCTCAGGGGCGGCTGTCTGCCTGTGCCCTCAAGCCCGCTCACCTGGGGGCCGCGGGAGCCCGGGGAACTGGCCTGGGTGACGCCTGGCACCCTGCCAGCCTGAAGGGGCACGACTGTGTGGTGACGCCCTTTCCCCTGAAACCACGACGGCCACTCGCAGTGGGGAGGTGGATGTTCTCGCTGGGTGGGGGTGGGGAGCGAACAGTGGAAGGGACGAGGAGGGAGCTCGGGCTTCCAGTATGGCTCATCAGACCGGAGGCCCCTCCGGTCCTAAGGTCCCAAGAAATCAGGGATCTGTGTCCCCGTTTTCCCACCAAGTTCTTCCTCCCTAAACCCCTCTCTGAGCCCCAGGCCCCTGGCCATTGCCGCGAGGAGGAAAGAAGGCCCCAGGCAGGGCCTTCCTCTGCCTTCCTTTCCAGAGTCCCAGGGTTCTCCCCTCAGCTCCTCGCCCCCCTGGGGGAACGGCTCTCTGACCCCTGCAGCTTCCCAGTCACCTCAGGCCTCCTGACCGCTGCCGGGCCCCAGACAGAGCCTTGCTCTGCGTTGCCACACTGCCCGCACACAGCGGGCTGAGACAGGTGACCGGGCAGCGTTGTGGGGGGAGGCACAGGTAGAGGTTCCATTGATCTGCCGCTCCAAAAGCCGCACTAGCAACCTGCTTTGCCACTGCGTGTGGCGATGTGCCCACCTGCCGCCCTAAAGCAATGGCATCCCTTGCAGAAAGCTGGAGTGAGGGTGGCCCCAAGCCAGGCTTTGGCAAGGATCTCGCAGACGAGCCACCAGAGCCCAGGGCTGCTCAGGACTCTTGGAGGCATGACTTCTGCGCTGCAAGTGAGCGCTGGGCTGGGGGTCACCGTGAGGCACTAAGCAGACCCGGCTTGGCCCCAGCGGAGGACAGGGCTCTGAGGGCCTGGACTTGGGGCCTGGCCCACCCAGACGCAGACAGAGGCTTATCTTCAGCCCCTCCACCTAGTGGTTTCCACAAGGACCCCACAACCCCCTGAAAGGGAGCGTTCCCACCTTGCCCCTTCCAGACCCTTCTCCCATGACTGCTGCCTCAGTTTCTTCATCGCAGCCTGTGAGCAGTCCGGCAGAGCAGGGAGCCCTGAACCCCAAGGCTGGGCTTCAGGGAGCTGTGAATGGAACCCCAAGAATGACATGCCGGTCTGTGAGAGGGATCAGAGCTTTCACCTGATTTCAAAAACCATCCCTGTCCCGCACCCCGCTGCCCCCCGCCAAAAACAGTGAAAAAACCCATTTATTTAAGGGTTTCTGCAGATACAGGGCACTTTCAAAATTAGCCTTTATCAGGAAAAAAATATATATTCCCCCTTTTGGAATAGTTTTAGAACCTTGACATGAATTATTTGACATACTCTTCCACCGAAAGCCCAGTTGACATTTACAGGGTGACGTTTATGGAGCACATTATGTGAGGCTCTGAGCTGAGCTTTCTACATCCCACCATTGATGTGATTCTCACGACAGAGTGAGACAGGAATGATTCTATTCCCACTTTCATAGGTGAGACGCTGGCGCCCACAGAGCTTCAGGGACTCGTCCAGCTTACACAGGTGCTACGTCAGGGCTGGGACCAGAACCCACGTAGAGATGCTCTGCCTGTAGCTCCAGGTATAGCCGCTCTCTTCCTGATAACACAGCTGCTGTTACGTTCCTCCCTGCCTCTTCCCTTCCTTCCCTCCCTTTTTGATTCACGCAAGTATTTCTCCTGCACTTGCTGCCTTCACAGAGCTTCTGCTTCATAGGAATCCCTGAGGCTCCTTTCTCCAGAGAAAACGCATCCTGACCACCTCCCTTGGGACACACTCCCTCCCTCCTGTCTCCAGCACAGGTGGGGGCCAGGGACGCCCTGGCCCAGCCACAGGCCTGCTCCAGGCTCCGCAGGCTAGAGTCACACTGGCTCCACAGGCTCCCGGCGCCGGCACCGGGCCAGCCTCCACCAGATTTTCATCCCCAGCCCCCCGCACAGCGCCTGCCAAGAGCCAGGCCCCCAGCGAATGTTTACGAAGTGAGTACACGAGTTTTCTGCCGGAGCTGGCCGGCTCCCATCATCGCCGAATGATTCACTGCAGGGTCCCTTCCCCGGACCTCTTCACCCACCTTCCTCTGACCCTTTACAAAGGGAAAGACACCTCACTGATGCGTGATGAGGGAAGTCCCACTTCCCTGCTTTGGGGCCGCCGAAGGGTTTCTTGTTCCTGCAGCCTCTACAGATGGTTTGCCTTCAGAGGAGACTATACGTGCAGAGCCAGGGAGGCTTGGCTCTGGGGGCGTTATTTAGAGCCATCCCCTAGATACGAGGGGAAAGTAAGCCCCCAGGGGCACAGCATGGTCGGCACCCCGGCTAGGGGCCTTTTCTGAGGTTCTTCCCGAGGCTCCAGCCTCCTTCCCTCACCTTTATTGCCCTTGCCGGCTTCAGATCCCCTGTCCTCTAGCCTCCCAGAGCTTGAACCCCAGCTTCCAAGGAGGCATATCACCAATGTTCCTGAGTTTCACTAAGAATCATCATCAGAGGAAACATCCCTGGCCTGGGAGTCAGGGGATGGGGTTCAAATCCTGACGGTCCCATCTCCCTGTGTCATCTTGGGAAGTCATTTAACCTCTGGGTCCAGTTTCTGCCATGAAAACGAGGGGTAGGACCAGATGGATTTTCCCCATGTCTTCCAGTCCTACAGCATCCATGGGAAGGAAAAAACACCTTAAAAAAAATTGTGCGTTTCCCTGTCCTTAGGGCATTCCACCTTTACAAGAATCCCATGATTTGTAAGTCAAGGTACATACATTACAGGTGATGCAATGTGACTAGAGGTTAATGACCTTCCCCAGGTGACCCAGGGCACCTGGGTCCTTTTGCCAGACCACACCTGCTCCAGGGAGGCCACTAGAGCTCCCTCATTCTCAGGACCCTAACTTCCATTCTCTCCTCACCCATAAATCCACCTGTCACTCAAAGAGAAGCAACCAAGACAAAACACCTAACTCAAGAGTCATTCCCATGATGATTCTGAGAAAGGGCCCCGGACTTTCCCAAATTGCGAAGTATTTCCCTCCAGAGCCAGGGCTCCTGCCTTTCGGTTTCAGGTGTGGGAATCGGGGATGTAGGACGTGCTGAAAGGACTGAGCGCAGAGGCCCGGTGCCAGGGGAACAAGGGCCCAGCCTCCCGCGCGGCGGAGGCAGCAGGCTCCCCGAGTGGCAGGCACCGGTGCCCATCAGAACTTGCAGGTGGCGTCCTCTTGGAGACCGCCCGGCAGGAAGTGGGGGCGGTAGCATTCCCAGCCGCCTCACCCTGGTCCGCCCACTCCCAAGGCTCAGCTCCCGCCCACCTTGTCCCCTGCGCCTACCTGCGCTGGCGCGCGCGACCACCGTCCCCGGCGGGGTCACCTCTGCAGCGCACCCCCACTTCTTGCAGTGTCCCCAGCTCCTCCCAGCTGCCAGGCCAACCCAACGCCTTCCCTGGGGATTTGGAGTTTCGCCACGAACACCCTCCGTTGGCTGCAGTGTCCCCGGAAATGCGGGTCTGCTGCTAAGCCCCGCCCCGCCTCGCCCTTGTTTACTGGAATTGCCGGGAGGCGCCCAGCAGGCCCCCCCAGCTACCACCCGCTGGGCGTTGAAGGCCACTCTGGGCGCTGCTATCCGCCCTTCCCCCGCGCCCCCCGCCCCCCCGCCGCCAGAGCCTGCCTCCACCACAGCTGGGCAGGCCCCGTAGTCCACGGGAGCTGCAGGGCCAGGGGACAGTGTCACTAGCTGGACTCCGACGGGCCCAGGTTGGAACCCCAGAGCTCCTACCACCTGTCTGGTTGTGTTACTTAGGGCGGGTCCCTTAACCTCTCTGAGCCTGCAGTTCTCCATTTGCAAAGTGGCCATCAGGAGAGCCGGGACCGCACAGGGTGAGCAGCGCAATTCTGTAGGCACACACCTGGCACCTGGTCAGCGCTCTATAATGACAGACCTGTTTACGGAGGAGGAGGAGGGCGAGGGCGAAAGCGGCGCAGAGCCGCCGCACGAAACCACCCGCGACTCCGCCCGCCCGGGTGGGCCGCGCGCACGCGGTAACACAGTGAAACGCGGTAACACAGTGAAACGAAGCGAGGAGATCTTCGCGGGAGGGGTGAGATACGGTTATAAATATCTAGCACGTATCAAGTGACCTTGGCTCGGCGCTCCCCGGGGCTTGTGAGCTGGCTCTGCTATCTCCAGGAAGGCCAGAGCCGCTCTCAGCTCTCAGGGCGGTTCCTGAAACAACGAGTTCTGGGCGTGTATGCGGCTGAGCTGGCCCCAGCTGGCTGGTCAGGGGCTGGAGAGACCCGAGGCCCCAGGCCAGCATCGCCCAGGGCTGGGCGAGGGGTGACCACACACCCCAGACAGTGCTCCCGCAGAAAAAGAAACAATTGGCGATGTTGTCTCTCTGCCAAAGCGAACACATTTTTACTACAAAAAGGTTGGAAAAGAGAAAAATAATTTTTTTCAAAATCGCCCATACTTTCACTCTACCTGGAGACCACCAGTGTTAATATTGTCTAAAACTGTTTTCTGAGATAAAATTTATATGTAAAGTACCCACATCTTCAGGTTAAGGATGTCAATATTTTAGTGACTATCCCCCTGTCTCTTTCTATGTAGTTACGTATCTTTTAGGAAAATTATTTCAGGGCCCTGGGCTGGTAGCTCAGTTGGTTAGAGCGTCATCCTCATATGCCAAAGTTGCAGGTTCAATCCCAGGTCAGGGCACATACAAGAATCAACCCATGCATGATTCATCAATAAATGGAACAAAAAATTGATGTTTCTCTCTCTCTCAAAGCAATCAATAAATTTTAAGAAATTATTTTGTGCATAATTGTAAACTTTCCCTAGAACAGCAATATATTAGACATTTCTCCGTAACATTAAAACTTCTCACAGTCCTTCATTTCAGATGTATTCTAGCATACTATGTATCATACATTTTCAGTCCAGTCTCTACTCTTAGGTCCTTAACTTGTCGCTAATTGTTCGTTCTGGTAAGTAACGCCCAGAGGAACATCCTTATCAATAAGCCTCTAAGCACTTCCTCAATTATTTCCTTTTGTTCCCAGTATTCTTCCTTCCTCTCCAGAAGCTTCCAGTTTGTTGCAAGACTCTGCGTTTCTGAGCTGAAGTCCCTCCCTGCGACTTCTGCAGTGACTGGAACAATCGTGCAACCGTTTCATTGGCTCTGCCTCGCAAACAATGAAGGCAGGAGACTAGGCTAAGATGCAGCACTTCCAGTTCCCACACAGAGCACATCCTGTCCTTTCACGCACAGGCTGCTCTGAGAAGCTCCTGGAATCCAGGGCATGGGAGCTACAGGGGCTGAGGCAAGCAAGACCCGTTCCGCCTCCGGACCGATCCAAGACCACTGTCCATAACCCTCTACCCCCTCTTTCCCTCCCCAACATGCTTTCTTCCTTCTTCTCCCTCCGCCCTCCTGCATCCCTTCTCCCTGACCCTTTTCCTGCCTCTCCTCCTCCTCCAACCTTCTTCTAGCCTCCTATTGAATAAAAGGAAAAGCTTTACTGTATTGAGAAAAGGTCTTATCTGTAATGTTATTGATCCCCCTCCCCGCTACCCCCTCCCCTGGCTGTGGACCTCAGGTGCAGGGAGGCTAGACTTAATTACCCTGTCAGTTCACAGCGCTGTAACCATGGGTCTGTGCCTGGTCCCTTGACGAATGGAGCTGTTTATTCCCTTTTGTCCTTTCCGGCTCTCCTCCCCCACAGGCGGCCATTCCAAGGTGTTTAATATACATGCTTTTGTTCCGCTGCACTGCATTCCGCAAAAGGTGCATTGGATGAGTGTATCCATGTGCTTTTCTTTACCTTTTTATTTTGAAACAACTACCAGCCCACAGAAAGTTATAAAACAGCACAGTGTCCCGTGAACACTTTGCCCAGCTTCCCCAAATGGTGACATTATAGAACTGTAGTTCAGTGGCAATGCCAAGGAATTGGCAGGGGTATAATAATACTGTCAAGTAGACTGCAGACCTTATCATTCCGTTTCACCCGTTTTTCTATGCCCTTATTTGTGTGTGTGTGTGGGTTGTGTAGTTGTATACTATTCAATCCCATGAATAGGCTTGGGTAACCACCGCCGCAATTGAGATACAGAATTGGCGCCCTATGGTTCTCACACGCCCCCCGCTCAGGCCTTCTCTGTCTCTGTAGTTCTGTCACGTGGACGAAATCTCCTGGGGAGGTTCCAGTTTGCAGCAGAGGGTGGGACCTGCACCTCCTCCGTCTACTGCTCCATTGTACTTTGTCTCCTACCCCCTCCTTCTCCTCGGATTTCTTCCTAAAAGCTTTGAAGCATGCTCAATTCTCTCCCAGGTAAAAAAAAAAAAAAAAAAAAAAAAAGTTTCTTTCTATACACACACGAATATCCCTTGACTTCCATCCACACCCTGCGGCAAGCTCCTGGCCACCCTATGGATCTTTCCCGGGGGTTCTCCTCCGCTTCCAAGCTGCGCCTAGTTCAACAACACCTAGCGCAGCCCCTGCGCTTCCGTACGCACACAGACGGCATGGCGGGCTGTTAACTCACAGCTTTGGACACTCCAGGCCTGGGTGGGGACAAAGGCTCTGCATTTTTTTTCATCCTCACTAGAGGATATGTTTATAGATTTGAGAGAGAGAGAAGGAGGAGGGTAGGGGAGAGAGAAAGAAATATCAATGTGAGAGAGAAACGTCCATCGGTTGCCTCCCGTGCGTGCCCTAACTGGGGGTCAAACCCAAACCTTGTGGTGTACAGGGCCACGCTCCAGCGGACCCCAGGGCCAGGGCGAGGCTCTGCATTTTCCTAAACTTCCAGATGCAGGTGCTGGGCGCTCTCTTCCATCAGCAGAGCCTGACATCCCTGCCTGAACATCTCCCCCAGCGTTCCTACAAGAAGCCCGCCCACCCCGGGCCCTCTCTGCACTGCTGGCGCTTCCCAGCCCCCAACCCTCCCCGCCCCCCCATCCCATGTTCATAGTGGCCCCTGCGCCGATCGGATTGGTCTGCGCCTCCAGGAGTGAGTGTCCACAAAGGCAGGGGCTGTTATCTATCTGGGTTTACCTGGCCGTTGCATCGCCAGAGGCTGACCCAGTGCCTGGCACTTAGTGGGTGCCCTATAGACAGTTGTAGGATGAATGAAGGAATGCATCGCGAGTAGTCAATCAAAGCTGCCTGCTTTGTTCCACTCTCAGCTCCAGTCCTCCCTTTGGGCCCTCTTTCCCGTTGCCCAGGGCTCCTCCCCTGAGACCAGGAACTGTGAAAATGACTCCAGAGGTCTCAGATGTCTGGGCTGGCCAAATAACTCAGTTGGTTAGAGCATTGTCCCAATACACCAAAGTCACGGGTTCAATCCCCGGTCAGGGCACATCCAAGAGTCAACCAATGAATGCATAAAGAAGTAGAACAACAAATCAATGTTTCTCTCTCTCTCTCTCCCTTACTTTGTCTAAAACTCAATAAATTTTTTTTTAAAAAGTCTCTTCTGCGCCCCCAGGTGTGACCTACCTCCCCAGACAACCCGCAGGAAAACAGGCCCAACAAATCTTTCTAGTTCCTTGGAAACGGATCTCGTTTTTTGTTTTCTTGCTCAGGGCTCTGTGGAAAGGGTTAAAGCGCTTACAGAGAGCGAGGGACCTCCCTCTGGCCCTCCCTGACAACTCTTGAGATGCTCTGCAAAGGTCAGATGTTTCCAGAATCTCAACAGACTGCCTGTGTCTGTTTAAAGGGAAAGACGAGTTCCCGGCCCCCGGCCAGCTCCCCAGCCAGCCCTCGTGGGCAGTTCTCGCCTGGTTCTGCAGGCAGCGGGCCAGATGCCCGGCAAAGAGCACCCGCCCCTCCCCCTCCCGATGGCCCCGGGCGGCCTGAGTTCTCCCAAGCCCAGCCTGAAGTCTGGGGGCCTGGGGAAGGCTGGCACGCCAGAAACAGGGCACGACTGTTTGGGCCTGCGGTGCCCCAGGAATGATGGAGGAGGGGTAGCTCCCTGTGCACACTAACTGTGTTCAGCGGAAAGGGACTGTGTTCTGAACTGTCCTCGTAGCGATGAGGATCAGAGAGGGGTGGCCATGATGCCATGGAGAAGACCCTGGGCCCTGGCAGGTGGCTCAGTTGGTTGGAACATCACCCCGTAGGCCCAAATGCTGTGGGTTCAATTCCCCGTGGGGGTACGTGTGGCAGGAAACCGATTAATGTTTCTCTCTCACTCTCCCCATCTCTCTCAAATCAATAAAAACACATCTTTGGGTTAGAAAGAGAGAGAGGAAGGAGGGAAGGTTGGACTTGGAATCAGTACACTTGGGTTCAAAGTGCAGCTCTGATGCCATGAACTGTGGCCTCTCGGGCACAGTGTTGGTCCTTTCTGTGCAGCTGCACCCACCTGTGACACATGGGGACACAACCCTCCCGCCCCAGGCAGCTTGCCCAAGGTCACACGCAGCACAAACCAAGGTGTCCAGACCCCAGTCACAGGCCCAGCCTGTCCCCGTGAGAGGTTAGACATTTACCTCAAGCACTTACGCGAAATAAAAAGTAGCTGAAGATACATTTAAATAACCTTTGTCTTCATTATGTACTCATGTTCTTTATTAAAAAAATTATACTTAAAATTTGTAATTTTAAAAAGAAGAGTCATGATTCACATTCACACAAATGGGAGCATAATATACTCATTGCTGTGCAACGTCTCTTTTTCCTAAAACCCACCATTTCCTAGGTCATTTTACATAGATCTACCCCATTTTAAAAAAAATTTATTTAGTGATTTTTAAAGAGGAAGACAGAGAGAGAGGGAGCAAGAGAGAGCAACGTCAATTTTTTGTCCCATTTATTGATTTATTCTTGCATGAGCCCTGACCGGGTTTGAACCTGTAACCCTGGGGTATCGGGAGAATGCTTTAACCACCTGAGCTACCCGGCCAGGGCCTTACCCCATTCTTTTTAACAGCTGTATAGTATTCCAATCTGCACAGATACACCATAATGTATTATACCTGACCACTATGGAGTGACTCATAGACTGTTTCTGGTTATTCACAAAATACACACTCTACACCATGGCTAGCCTGCTGCAACATCTGTGGGAAAGGAAGTGCTGATATTGATTTTTTCTTTTTTGGTTCTTCTCTGGGAGTTTACAGCTCAGCACTCAAGAGGATGCACAGATGAATAAGCCGAGCCGCTTGCGCCCTTCCCAGGATTTGCGCTCGAGGGGTTGGGGAGTGCCTGCGTGTGTGCGCGTGGAGTGGGGGGCCGCCCCAGCACAGCAGGCAGGGCAGGAAGTCATGTACATACGCAAGTTGGGCTGGACTGACCCTAACCAATGGGTTCAGGCATCTCAGGTTAACGGCATAGAAAACTCCCGAGCTCTGAATAAGTTCTGACTCACGGACAGTCATCCGTAAACAAGTCATCTCGAGCTGGTGTTCTCCCAGCACAGGGCAAAACCTTTGGGAAGGGCTTGTGATGTTAATCATTAGCATCCTGAGAAACAGGTATGAAGGACTCTTCCCGTTTCTTTATTTCAATTTAGGGGCTTTTTTCAATTGCTTTTCAAGTTGAAAACGGCTTTTTTTTTCTTAGTATAAAGGAAACGCTTGCTCGTTGTGGGGGAAAAAAACATCAGACAATACCAAAATGCATAAAGAAGAGAAGAAAAATCACCCAGAGGTGCCACTATTGGCGTCTGGAAGCGCATCCCTCCAGTCTGTCTGTCTGTGCACCTGCACACCCACGGGGAGCACTGATGGGGGTTCCTGCCCTCCCGCCGGGGACTGCCAGGTGTTCCACCACAGGGGGCAGCCGGCATGTTGTCTCCTCCCTCCCTGCTGCAGATCTAGCAGAAGGTCATAGGAGCCCTGGCTGGTAGGGCTCAGAGGGATGAACACTGGCCTGCAAACTGAAAGGTCGCTGGTTTGATTCCTGCTCAGGGCATGTGCCTGGGTTGCGGGGCCAGGTCCCCAGCTGGGGCCACGGGAGAGGCAACCCACAGATGTTTCTCTCCCTCTCATTCTCCCTCCCTTCTCCCCTCCCTAAAAATAGGTAAATAAATAAATAAAGTCTTAAAAAAATAAATGGGCATAGCAAGACTTAATAAGCCCTTAATTGAGTTTAATAAAGGCATTTAAACGTGGCGTTATGATTTCAACAATTTACGCCGGGAAGAACTCCACCTTCCGCGCAGGTGGGAGTGAATTTGCGGACAGAGGAGCAGGGTGAGAAGGACGCCCTGCCTGGGTTGGACCAGTTGGTTCAACGGTTGAGTTCTGGACCGGCCTTTGCCCCTTTCCTGGTGGGCAAGTCCCTGCCCCTCTCTGAGCCTCGCCTGAGGCTGAACACATGTAACCCTGAGAGGGACGGGTGGCTCTGTGTTGTCCTAAGTACTCAGGGCCAGGGGCTACGCAGAGGCACTGCCGGGGTCCGCAGCAGAAGAGGGAAGGCGTTGAGATGGCTCAGCCATGGAAGACAGCAAGGATGACAGTGTTTGCCCGGGTGAGACGTAAAGGGTACGCATATCACGGAACCCTAGGAAAACTCGGAGCAGAAGAGAACCTCCGAGGTGAGGGTCCTGCTCCCCAACACAGCACTGTGTGTATGCAATGCGTGTATGTCACCAACGTCACCCAAGGGAAACATGGGTTGGAAATGTGGGTTTTCGCTTTTAAGGCCTTCCCATGTCGGGCTTGGAGTCCTGGGAGGGGCTTCCTGAGACTCTGCACTCCTGACACACAGGGCTTTAGACAAGCACTTTACGCCTCTGGGCGCCTCAGTTTTCTCATCCATAAAACGGAGCTTCTGATCTTGTCCGACCTGTCGTGCAGGTAGAACGGCGTGAGGTGGCAAGGAGGCACCCGAATGTGAAAGTGAGTTGGAAATCTGAAGTGTTTTCACTCCGGGAATGCTGCCTCATCAACATCTCTGGTTCACTGCCCAGCACAGGGAGGCTTCACGCTGTGACTGACTTCCGTGGACTTACGGGAAGGGGGCTGTGTTCACACAGAACCCCTGAGCACCAGGCGCTGCTCTGGGGCTGGGGAGACAGTGGAAGGAAAGACAGACAAGGGCCTTTCTCACAGAACGTAGATGCCGGTGGAGAGACACACAATGAAAAGGGAGACAAAATTGGCGCTGGCCGGGGGATCCGTGGGCTATGGCATTGTCCGGAGACGCCAAGGTTGTGCGTTTGATCCCCGGGCAGGGCACCTACAAGAAGCAACCAGTGAGTGCATCAATAAGTGGAACAACAAAAAACCAACTAAAAAAATAATGAAGTCTTTTAAAAAAGGGCAAAAAAATAGAAACAAGATAACTTCAGAGACAGGCATATGCCCCACGAGAAATGAAGCAGGATGAGGTTGAGCAAGAGGGACAGGGCAGGGGCTAGTTTAGGGGCTGAACAAGGCTTTTCTGAGGAGGTCACATGTAGGAACTAAGACCCAAACAACAGGGACGGCCATGCCAACCCCTGGGCACGAAGTGTCCTAAAGCAAAGAGACAAGAGCAAAAGGCCTGAGGCAGCAACTCACTCCAGTTCAAGGAACTCGAAGCAACAAGAGCAGCAGCAGCAGCAGCAGCAGGAGAAGGCAGCAGTGGGGGTGGGGAGGGCCGGAAGGCGGGCCAGGGCTTGCGGCAGGTTTAAGCAGAGGCGCCACATGATCTAGTTTGTGTTTTACAAAGATAACCCTCCATGGAGTTTGGGTTTGCCATCCCACCTCCCACAGGCTGTGTTGGGCGCCCCAGAAAAATGTTAGGGCCTGCAAGAGCTTTATCTATGAACCAGCCCGACCGTCTGAACTACATACTAAAAAATTGGGACGCAGAGAGAAAGGCGGCTTGGCTACGGTCACCCTACTGCTACTGGCATTCAAGCCCGGGGCTCTGATCCTGGCCCCTGGGCCCCAGCCTTTCTGCCCAAGGCCACCCCAGCAGAGCAGGCTGGGAGGGTGCTTTCCCGAGGCCCCGAGGCTTCCTGGTTGGGTCTCAGCCACTGAGACCCCCAGGCTGGGCTCCAGAAAGAAAGGGCATCGCCCTGCTGGGCCCTGTCGTGCATCCCCAGGCCCAGCCCTGCCCCCTCAGCCGTGGGGGCAGGGAGGAGGGGCCAGCTCCACCAGCCCAGCCAGCCAAGAGCAACCTGATCGAGCAGGAAACCAGGAAACAGGGCCTTCAGCCAGACAAAGCGCGCCAACTGAGCACCTGGAGCTTTTGTTCCCTTTATTCCTCTTGCAAACTTTCCCAGGCACCTGCCGCTGGGCCTCAGGAGCACCTGGGCCTGGACAGGGCTCCCACGAGATCTGGTTCTCCAGCCACAGGGAGTGGCCTGACTCGTGACCCTGAGGGAGGTCTCGTGGTGTTACAACAACAACCACCACCACAGCATCCACCTTTGGAGCTCTTGCCACACACGGGTGTCATTGTATTTAACCCTCACAGCAAACCCGTAAGGCAAGCGCGGTTATCATCCCCACTTTACAGATTAGGAAATGGAGGCACGCGGAGGTGAGGTGACCTGTGCAAGGCCACACGGCATAACAAAGTAAAAACGGTACGGGCTTTGGACTCAACGTATCCCATCCCTCCCTGTGCCTATGACCTTGGACAAGGCGTGTGCATTTCACCAAGCCTGTAGTCTGAGTCTGACCTCCACAGACGGCTGTGCAGAGGAAATGATTTGGGGCACTCAAGGTCCCAGACACATCCTGCCACCCTCCTCCCCACTTCCCATAGCTCTGTGACCTTGGGCCCGTGACCTGTGCAGAGCCTCAGTTTCCTCATCAAAGAAATAAGGAAAATAACATTACCTAACAGGGCTCCTCTGAGCTCTCCGGAGAGGCAGGCCTCATCTTTTGCAAGGGCCACGTGCTGGAGACCGTCCAAGAAAGATGTCCTTCTACAAAATTGTCTTCTTTGCTTTCTACCTAAATAAGCACAGAAACACAAATAGGAACACCAGTCCTAGAGCCATTTTCCATTCGAGAGGAAAAAGTCAGTATTTCTCACACTGCAGGGCTCAGTGGATTTTCTCAGAAGGAAAACCGATGACAATATGGCCACCAGCGTTCTCTCGAGTTCCACCCCTGAGATGAGACACACGACACCACCCAAGGTGGACAGTTGTAGGCGCCTGCCAAGCGTAGGGACAGACCACCAGGGATTTTCACAGTGAAAACAATTATGACAACAACAACAAATACCTTTTGCTGTACATTAGCCCACAGTTATCAAATTCTCATTTTCCGCAAAGGCTCTATGGGCAAGTTTGGTCCCTGTCCCCAATAATAGAATAAACATAAAAACGTAAGCACTATGTCTGCTGTCAGGGTGGGGGTCCCAGCTCTTCCCAATGGCCATGTCTGTTTCTCTGATGCATGTTTTGGGGAACAATGGCTCCTTCTCTAGTCTCACACTGCTGTTCAAATAAGGGATGCCAGTCATCCTACATCTCTGCTCCTGGCCGCACTGATTGGTCCAAGGGAATAGCATGCAATCCAGGAAAACCATGCCTATCAGAGCTTTCACCAGCATTTAAACATTGGAGCTGGACAGTTGCTTGGAGCGCCATCCCAATACACCAAGGTTGAGGGTTCAATCCCCGGTCAGAGCACATACAAGAATCAGCCAATGAATGCACTAATAAATGGAACAACAAATCAGTGTTTCTCTCTCCCTTCCTCTCTCTCTCTCTAAAATCAATAAATAAATTCTTAAAAATTGGAACTGCAGAGGAAAACCCTGTTCCTCTTCGATTGCTGAGCTCAAAGGAAGAATGTGGACCAGCTGACAGACATTTTCTGGGTGGAGGCAGCCTGTTTGCAAAAGCAGGGGGTTTACACATGCTGTGCGGGGGAGTGTCCCTACGTCATGATCCCAGATGCCTGTGTCCCCAAGGCAGGCTCAGCCCTTCCTGCCCATCCCCTGGTGGTGCGGTCCAGTGAGCCAGTAAATTCCTTTCCGTCCCTTGCTCAGAGAGTCCTGCGTGACCCAATCCCCACACATCAGTCCAATGGTCATAAACACACCCGCGCAGTGGGAGAGATGCCACAGGCAGGACTTGAGGACCGGCCAAGTGAAAGTTTTAAGCAATCAGGTTGTGAAGTCAGATGCAGAGAAGAACACCTCACCCTTTCAAGTCAACAAATCTTTGCTCAGCCCCTATTTGCGTTACACACTTAGGGTAGAACAGGGGCTGAGGCAGTTGAGGCCTCTTTCTCACTTGGGAGCAATCGGAAGGGACTTCCTGGAGTTGGAGACAGAGACGCTTGAAGGGGTCACCAGGGGATGGTAAAGTCTGGCCCGGCAGAGAAGGGCGGGGAAGAAAGCACAAATAAGGACACGGAAGCATAAGACCGTAGTGTTCCTGAAGGCACAATGTCTTTTTCTAAATATATTTTATTGATTATGCTATTACAGTTGTGCTGGTTTTTCCCCTTTTGCACCCCCCTCCACCCAACACCCCCCACTCCCTCAGGCAGCCCCCCCACCATTGTTCATGTCCATGGGTCATCCTACAAGTTCTTTGGCTACTCCACTTCCTATCCTGTACTTTAGATCCCCACGGCTATTCTGTAACTACCTATTTGCACTTCTTAATACCCTCACCTCTCCACCCATCCCCCACACCCCCTCCCATCTGGCAACCATCAAAAGGCACTCCATATCCCTGATTCCGTCTGTGTTCTTCTTGTTTGCTGAGTTTGTTTTTTAGATTCAGTTGTTGATAGATTTGTATTTTGTGCCATTTTATTGTTCCTAGTTTTGATCTTCTTTTTCTTAAATAAGTCCCTTTAACATTTCATTTAATAATGGTTTGGTAATGAGGAACTCCTTTAGTTGTTTTCTTGCCTGGGAAGCTCTTTATCTGCCCTTCGATTCTAAATGATACCTTTGCTGGGTAGAGCAATCTTGGCTGAAGGTCCCTGCTTTCCATGACTGACTATTTCTTGCCAGTCCCTTCTAGCCTGCAAAGTTTCTTTTGAGAAATCAGCTGACAGTTTTAAGGGAAGTCCCCTGTAGGAAACTATCTTTTCTCTTGCTGCTTTTAAGATTCTCTATCTTTAAGCTTTGGCATTTTAATTATGATATGTCTTGGCTTACTTTTTGGGACTCTCTGTTCTTCCTGGACTTGCATATCTATTTCTTTCACCAAATTAGGTGAACTTCTTTCATTATTTTTTCAAATAGATTTCCAATGTCTTTCTTGCTCTTTCTCTTCTTCTTCTGGCACACCTATGATGTGGATGTTGGACCTCTTAAAGTTGTCCCAGAGTCTGTTTATACTATCCTCTTTTAGATTGTTTTTTGTTCTTGCTGTTCTGATTGGTTGTTTTTTTCTTCCTTATGTTCCATATCATTGATTTGACTCTCGGCTTCATCCACTCTACTGTTGTTTCCCTGTAAATTGTTCTTCATTTCAATTAGTGTATGTTTCGTTTCTGACTGGGCCTTTTTTATGCTGCTGAGGTCCTCACTAAGTTCCTTGAGCATCCTTATAACCAGTGTTTTGAACTCTGCATCTGATAGATTGTTTGTCTCCATTTCATTTAGCTCTTTTCCTGGAGTTTTTATCTGTTCTTTCATTTGGGCCATGGTTCTTTGTCTCCTCATTCTTGCAGCCTTCCTGTGTTTGTTTCTAAGTATTAGGTAGGACTGCTTTGACCCTGTGTCCTAG
This sequence comes from Pteronotus mesoamericanus, assembly GCF_021234165.1. Taxonomy (NCBI): domain Eukaryota; kingdom Metazoa; phylum Chordata; class Mammalia; order Chiroptera; family Mormoopidae; genus Pteronotus; species Pteronotus mesoamericanus. The sequence continues at coordinate 1,453,149 of NW_026555165.1, read as the reverse complement.
CAGTGTGGTCTAATGTAGTATGTGTCCTGTAGGTTCCAGTGGCATGGTCTCCCCTGTCACCCAAGATGGGTACTCAAGGTGCACCTTCGTGTGGGCTGAGTACATCCTTCTCTTGTAGTTGAACCTTGGTTGCTATTGGCAGATCAATGAGAGGGATTTACCCAGGCCAGTCAGCTGCAAGGATTTGCTGTAACCACTGACCACCAACCTAGGCCTTCTGTGGAGGATCAGCTGAGCAGCAGTAGGGTGGTAGTGCTCCAACGTGGTCCACTGGGTGTGCAGGTTCTGGGGTTTCACAGGTGGTACAAGCCAAGGTCAGCCCACACTTGTGTGTTGCCCAGGGCACCCTGCCTGAGCTATAGAGCAATCTGAGATGGTTGCTACTTGTGCTGGGCTTGGAGATTCCTGGGCAAAGCTAAGTTGTGAAACTAGGTTGGTTACTGCTGGTGCTGTGCCTGGGACTCACTGAGGCCAGCTGCTGCTTGTTTGAGAGGATTTAGGAAGTTATGATGCATGAGCCAAGACTAGACATATATATGGAAAAGCGGCTTGGGTGGGCCTGTAAGTTGGGTGGGGCCGAGGCCCTGGGGATCTCCAAGGCAGGTCAAACAGTGTTAGCCAGGGTGATAAAGTCTCAGATATAGCACCAGCTTGCCAGCTCAGTTTGGATGGATGTGGTTTCTTTAATTCCGTAGTTGTCAGACTTCCATTCAGCTTGATTTCTGATGGTTCTGAGTGATGGTTGTTCTATACCGTCACTCAGTTGTAATTTTGATGTGGTTGTGTGCAGGAGAGAGCCATGTCTCCCTACGTTGCCATCTTGACCGGAAGTCTTTTTTTTTTTTTTTTAATCCTCACCCAAGGATATGTTTATTGATCTTGAGAGGAAGGAGGAGAGAGAAAGAGAGGGAGGGAGAGAGAAACACTGATGTGAGAGAAAAACATTAACCGGTTGCTTCCTGTATGCGCCCTGACCGAGGATCAAACCTACAACCTAGGTATGCGTCCGAACTGGGGATCAAACCCACAACTTTTTGGTGCATGAGATGATACTCCAACCAACTGAGCCACGCAGCCAGGGTAAGGCACAATATCTTGTGTCTTTTTAGTGCCTGGCTACAGTGGGCACTCAATAAGTGTTTAGTGCATGTAGGAATACGTGAATGAATGGATGAAGTAAAGTACAAGTCATTTGGGGGAAAGGCAGGTCATCCAGCTGGGCAGGAGAAGAGCTACTTTTAGAGAAGGTACTGTGGAGGAAGGGAGGCCGAAGCCAGGCCACAGGGGACCTCGCTGAAAAATGTGAACTTTGCCTGAGCCACATCACACAATCACATGCAGGGCGGACGGCGGCGGGCTGGCCAGGCAGCAGAGTGGCTCCTGTAGGCCCTGTGAGGCCCCCCTCTCTGTTGTGGTCGCCGCACCCAGCCGGGCTCCACCCAGCACCCTAACCAGCACCACAGCCCCCGAGGTCATGCCCCAGACACCACCGCCCTCCTGGCTCCTGGACACAGCTGCCAGCACAGCAGTTCTGCCCAGTCTGTAATTTCACTATGATCTCCTCCCCAGCCTGACCACTCCTGGCCCTCTGCGCCCCAGACACACACCACTGCGGGAGCGGCCCGAGTAGGAGCAGAACTCTAGCGTGCACCCCAAGCCCTGCACCTGGGCTGCAGAGAGGGGGCTGAAGCAGGCTACCTGGGCACAGCTCAGTCCCCTTAATCGGCCCGTCATAGCCCAGAACTAGGTAGATGGCGCCCCCTGGTGGCCAGAAGCCACCTGCACCTTTGTCTTCCAGGACCCAGAATTTGCCCCTTTAGTTTTTTATTTTTTAAAAATACCTTTCGGAAAAGACAAGCACACAGATAAATCACTTGAGTTACACAGCTTGCCATTTCAAGGAATCTTGTAGCAAAGGCTTTTGGGAAACATTGTTTGAGATTTCTCAAAGCCCAATCAAATTTTTCTGACTCTAATTTCTTTGAACATTTATATGCTATGGCGGACGGATGAGATGTCTGGAAATTGTTGTTTTAGTTACTTGCCAGCCCTGTGAAGAGTCTCCCCGGGTCAATCTGTTCCATGAGGTTACGCAACCAGCCTCCCAATGTTTTGTAATTCCCATAGCTCTATCCGGGCAGAGAGATAGCTCGTCTACTAAGTGAATTGTCCAAATCAGGAGTTTCCTCTGCACACATTCCTCAGCTTTGAAAACTCAGCTTTTCACCTACCTAGTGTTTGTTTACAGTGGAGGCCGACCTCTGAGTTCCGGGAATGTTTGCCTGTTTACAAGCATTTTTGTCCATTACGTAATGCCTTATCTAGCTGCTGGTAGTGGTGGTGGTGGTGGTATGTGGAAGATGGAGATTCCAAAACAACTCAAGATGGACTCTGTTCTCAGGGGCCTACATCCACTTTAGACACAACATCCGCACATGATACAACCTGCAAACAGCCACAAATCAACGGCAGATTCTGAAATAAACATGCGCGTGTTAAGAGCACTCATCAGGGCGGGTGGAAGGCAGATGGCAGGATACTTGCTGGAAATATAGTTTGAGCGGAGTCTGGAAGGATGTTAGACCCACAGACGGAGGCCTTCTGGGGGCTGGAGAGACGTCAAGGAGGAGGCCAGCACATACACATCTTCGGAGATACAACCATTATAGCCCCCAAGGCACGGTGGCCCACCCGGACCTCCTTTGCATGTTGTATCCTTGCCAGAGACCCCACATGCCTTACGCCTTCCTTCTGGGCTGCCGCGTGATCAAACACGAACCTCTACCAGGGACCCTTGCGCACTTCTCACTGCTCCTAGCAGCCTAAGGCTGCACGTGGGGTGATCAGAGGACCCCCTGCCAATACAACTTTGGTGAGGCTCCACTGATGACGTCTTTGTCCTGGCCCTGCTTGTCTCTCAGGAGGGAGCAAGCCAAGTCCTTCGAATCCTAGTTTCCAACCCCAGAAACCAGGAATTCTCGCTGTCCCTGCAGAGAACTTGGGCAGGGTTGCGCAGGCCTGCACACGGGTGGAGCTGCAGTAGACAGGTGCCAGCCATCCGCTCTGATGTGACAAGTCTGGAAATTTGTCCTGGCCCTTGGGTTCAGCACAGAGGGCATGGATTAGGAAGTGCAGCACCTGAGGCGCAGTTGCCAGAGAGCAGCAGTCAGCTGTCTAATCACGTCTCAGACGAGGAAGGTCATTAGCTAGGAATGTTGGGTGTGCGCATTGCGGGATCGCGGGATCCCTGTCTGGTCTTCACTAGCAATTTTTCAAAAGACAAACAGGAAGCTGACTGATTCATTGACAGTGGGGTGTGCGATCGTCACATGGTTTGGGGATACTTAGGAACCCGCAAGGTGCTCGGTGCGCAAGAAATTCGGCTGAAGACAATCAGATGCACCAAATAGCTAGAGACGTTGTGACGTCAGGTCAGGAAAGAGCAAGGCAGCCTTCTCCCACCGAGACTTTGAACCCCTCAGCTGCAGCCCCCGCTCATGGCCACAAGGACCAGCTATCACCCTGGGCGGTGTTTTGGAATGGGCGCATGGCCAGCTCTCCGGGACAGACTCTGCCCTCAGGGATGACCTCAGCTTTTGGACCTGTACCTGTTTGGCTCTGGCTCATCACTATATGATCCAGTTAGACTTTGTCATCTGGCTTCTGGATAGAGCCACTTGGCTTCTGAGCTTTGTGGGGAGGGGTGGGACATTATTTGGTTCTAGGTAACAGAAAACCTACTGAATGTGGCTTAGCCAGTGAGGACATTTTTTGTCATTTAATAGGAAGTCCCATGGGAGAGTGGGCTTCAGGTCCCTTGATATGACATCACAGTGTGGACATATAGGGACTATGCTGTTTCCCTTCATGCATGGCAGCACCTGCTTCCTTGCCATCTTCCCACCAGAGCCTGGGGTTAAACATTTCGATTTTTGCTGGTCTGCTAGGTGCAAAGCGGTACCACCGCATTATTTCCCTTTTAATTGCTCTTATTATGAGAGATGTTGAGCGTGTTTCCATCTGCTTCACGGTGGCTAGTTTTTCCTTTTCTGTGAACTTTGTCTTCATCAACATTCCTCACTTGTCATCTGGCTTGTTGGTTGTGGGCGCGGGTTCTTCCTGTCTCCCTGTCCTTGACGGAACCAAGGGGCCAGCACTGTCCCGGATATTGAGCGCTCCAGACGTTAGGAGCGTTATTTTCTGTTTGCAGTTGACTGCACTCCAGTGCCCAACCCTCTTCTCTCTGCCCTATGTCTTGTACAGATAAGAAGAGCTAGAAACTCACCACCACACTGAGGCCAGGAACCAGCAACCCCCAGGCATTGGCACTGAGCTCATTAAATATCTCCGCTCTGAAATCACCACTCGCCAGGGTCTGGGCCATGAGGCTGGGGTGCCCTGCTACTTGCTGATAAAAACATTTCTGATGGGCAGTATGTGCCTTTCTTTTTGGAGGGAGAAAACGCGTCCCAGAAGCCACCCCTTCATCTTCCTGGACTTTTCAGAATATTGGTCACCTTGGGGCACGTGCCCTTTCCTGTACCAAGTGCCCTCAGGGGAAACAGGCTCCCCTCAGGCCAGCGGGGTGAGCCCTGGGGTGCGAGGGCCACGGTCCCCTGAGGCATATGGACGCGAGGAAGAGAGGAGGTACGGGGGAGGGGTGGGTTTGAGCCTGAGCGAACGACTTGGGTCTCACCAGCACGGACCAGTTGCCCAATCACACTGCTCTGGGACCACACCTGTGCTCCAAGGTTAGAAAAATGTCCCGCCCATGAGGCAACAGTCATTTAAACCCTAACAGATAGTTAGTTGTTGATATGTGGGCTGTCCCTGTCTCCATGAGGTCAAACAAATAGCTATGTTTCCTTAAAGCCCGAACGAACTTCCCTTGATAACAGAACAGGTGACATGCGCTAACACACTCTGCAAGGGCAGGCATACATCTTCCCTGTTTTCCTCGGTATCACTAATCCCTAGCGACTGATGAAAAACGTTGGCCAGGACAGAGCCTTCCGTCTTAGACCTGGAAACCTGCCTTCACCTTGACACCCACCTCCTGACTGGGGGGATAGGACGATTCCATCTGCTCCCGTCTGACCTAAGTGTCCTGGAAAATGCTCCCTGTTTCCTCATCTCAACAGCAAGAAACCAGTGTCACAAGGGTCGCCGCCAGGTGGACCTGGAGCTGGGGCTATTGAGTCCATGCTGATTCCCAGAGGCCACCACTCCCCTTCTCTGGGGCTGCCCGCATCACCTCTTCACTCCCGCTCAGCCCAGGGTGGGAGGTCTCTGCTTTCTCCTCTTTCAAAACCGGGAATGACCTTGTGACCCTCGCCAACCTTCCCTCTCTCATTTTCCACTGTAATTTTGCAAAGACCGCTGCCCGTGACTCAGCACGCTCTTACTCAGCAGTCAGGGTATAATTAGTCCCGGCCCGGGAACCTTATTTCAAGTAGCCAGGAGCTCCTTCAGAAACGCTGCTGCCCACCTGGGACCAGGTGAACGCCGGCTCCTTGCTGGGAAAGCCAGCACGTACGCGCACGCACACACAGTCCTCCCTGCCGGTCGGAAGGCAAAGCCCCATTGCGGATGGGCTCCCATCTTCCCTCAGCCTGCGCTGACTTTCATCTTACTCAGAACTGAATTCAAAGTTCCTTTCGGTTGTCCTCCCAGGCAGCATTCTATAGGAGTCGTCTATTTTCCCCATTGTAAAAAATCACAGGTGCTCATTAAAGACAATGCAGAAAATCCAGTTAGGTAGGGAGACAGAGTGAGAAAAACAACCCCCTGTCCCATGACCTCAGCTCAGCTCAGTTAACATTACAGTGCTCTATGGAAGGTGTTCTGGCAAGTCTCCTGTGCCTTTTCTTTTTTAATTTATCTATTGATTTTTAGAGAGAGAGGGGAAGGTGGAGACAGACACATCGATTTGTTGTTCCACTCGTTGATGCACTCATTGGTGGATCCTTGCACGTTGTGCCCTGACTGAGGATGGAACCCGCAACCTTGGCCTAGCGGGACAACGCTCTAACCACCTGGCCTGCCCTGCCACGGCCTTCATTCATCTTTGAGTGCCTTCTGTTTGAATTTCCTTCTAAATCTGAGCTCTAACTGTAAACCTTTCATAGACCCTTCAACAAAACAATCAATATGATTTTTGCAGGGATTCTGACCTTCATTTCTGCATTTCTGAAAGTTTCCAAATTTTCTATGGGGAACATAGGCTGTTTTTGTTATCACACAAATGTAACATGTGTGTTATGGGCTGATGTATGTCCCTCCAAATTCATATGTGTAATCCCCAGGGCCTCCGAATATGATGGTATTTGCAGACAGGGGCTATAAGGAGTTTAGGAGACCTGATTCTGGTGGACCCACGCTTACCTGAGCTTGGTGGTTCCGATCCCAGCTCAGCTGTTTTCTTTCAGGGTTTAACTTTGCTCATCTGTAAAATGAGGATAACAAAAGCATGGTGATGGGGACTAAATAAATTAATGTAGTCAAAATGCTTACATATTGGATAAACATATCTAAACTGCTCTGTCCGACAGAGCCTCTACCAGCCACATGATACGTCGGGAACATGTCTTATCCAGAGGGAGTGGGATGGAGGAAGTGCACATTTCCGGCAGATTTTGAAGACAATACGAAAAGAGAATGTGAAATGTCTCACTAATAATTTCTGATATTGGTCGCATGTTGAAATGATAATATTTTGCATTTATTGGGCTACATAGAATATATTTTCAATTAATTTCACCTTAAACATTTTTTTTAATGTAAAAAAGTTACTCATTTTCCTCTGGGTATATCCTAGGTACACATTAGGTATACATGTTAATAAACTTCTGTTTCAGTTCTTAAAATATTTTTTTTATTTTTCAATTACAGCTGATGTACAATATTATATTAAGTGATCACCCCGCTAAACCTAGTACCCCTCTGACACCCTAGTCATTACAATATTATTGACTATATCCCCTATGCTGTACTTTATATACCCATGACTATTTTTAATTCCTTTGCCAAAAAAAAAAAAAATAAACTGTAGCTAGTAGAATATTTATAATTGCATCTGCGGCTTGCCTTGTATCATTGTGTGTCTACTAGAACAATGTTTGTCATGTAGCGAGAGTAATTGTGGGTGCTATCAGTGTTTGGTGCCTGGCACATGGTAAGTGCTTATCCAACGGCAGTTTTTGCTCTGTGGACTGCTCGCTGTGCCCTCTCTGCCCCTGCTTTGTACGTCTACGCCTGGAACACATTGTCTGTTTCCTGCTCACCTTGTCATATCCACCCACCGTAAGAGCTTTTGGTCTTTTTTTAATCTTCTCGCCCCCTGCGCCCCAAACCTCTCCAGGGGCGTCTGAACACACGCGGGCGCACGCACATGCACACGCGCCCCACACTCTGGGCCACCATCATTCTGTTTCCTCCCCAGGCCCTGCTCATCCGAGGCTTGATCTGTGATGCTCAGACAGATGGGACATTGCCAGAAGGGGCTGTTGGCAGCCCACCAGAGGCTGCCCAAAGTGGCCTTGACCCTGATAAATCCGCTCCTGCGGCCCCCAGGTCTGCCCTCAGCCTGGCAGCTGGTGGAGCAGAGCCGGGAGTCTCAGCTGTGGACTTGGACTCCTCAGTGTCTCAGGAGAGCAACGCGTGCACCAGATGGCAAGTTTTCAACGCAGTTAGCAGGGCGAGAACAGTTTTGTTTAGGAAAACATCTCCGTCAGCCATTTGGACAAGGAAGGGGAGGTGCCAGGGATATCGCTGAAGGGAGATAAACACATGAGGAAGTAAACAACTTTACAGGGTTTGTTAACAGGAGAGAAGTTGAAAGGAACAAAGCGGGGCAGGGATACCAGTATATTGCGGTAAAATGTACACCCCATGAGTGACCATCTTCCCAGCCCTAGGTGTGCGGCTCACTGTCCTGCAACCAGCATCACCGTCTGCCTCCAGGACGGCTTTCATCCTCCCGCCCGGAAAACCCCTGCCCTTGAAACAATAACAGTCCATTCCCCCAGCCCCTGGCAGCCACCGTTCTGCCTCCCATCTCTATGAATTTGACTTTGCCAGGCATCTCATATAGGTGGCATCACAAACCATCTGTCCTTTGGGTCTGGCTTATTTTACTTGGCATGATCTTTGTTGCAGCCATCCTGTGTCCCACAGTGTCTGTACTATGCACATTCACTCACCAACGAGGCACCAGAGGTCCAGTTTCTCCATATCCTTGCCCACATGTTACTGTATGTCTTCTCTTTTCTTTTTCAAAAGATTTTATTTATTTATTTTTAGAGAGAGGGGGAGGGAGAAAGCGAGGGAGAGAAACATCGATGTGAGAGAGAAGCATCAATGGGTTCCCTCTCACATGTGCCCCAACCAGGGAATTGAACTTGTGATCCAGGCACGTGCCCTGACCGGGAATCGAACCAGCGACCTTCCACTTTGCAGGATGCCGCCCAACAACTGAGACACACCAGTCACTTTTTTTTTTTTTAATAGTAGTCATCCCAAGTGTGTGAAATTGGATCTCACTGTGGTTTGGATGGGCATTTCCCTAGTGATTAGTTATGGTGATCAACTTTTAATGAGCTTATTGGTCATTTATATATCATCTCTGGAGAAATGTTTTTCAAGTCCTTTGACCATTTTTTAATGGGTTGTTTGTCTTTCTGTGGTTGATTTGTAGGAGTTACTTATATTCTTTGGTTATCAAGCCCCTATCAGATGTATGATTTGTAAGTACTAGCCTCCACTCTGTGGACTGCCTCCTTTAATGTACAGAAGTTTTTTTTTTAATTTTGATGTAGTTAAATTTATCTATTTTTTTCTTTTGTTGCTTGTCATATCCAAGAAATCATTACCAAATCCAATGTCATGGAGTTTTGCCCTAGGTTTTGTTCTAAGAGTTTTACAGTCTCACTTCTTATGTATAGGTCTTTGATCCATTTTGAGTTAATTTTTTTTGTGTATGGTGTAAAAATAAGTGTCCGATTTTATTCTCTTGCACGCGGCTGTCCAGTCGTCCCAGCACTGCTTGTTGAAAAGACTGTCTTTTTCGTATTGAGTGGTCTGGGCACCCTTGCTGAAGACCATGTGACCATCCATGGGAGACTTATTTCTGGGTTTTCTCTTTGATTTCATTGACCTACATGTCTGTCTTTATGGCAGTAACACACTGCTTGGATTACTGTAGCTTTGGAGTAAGTTTTGAACTCATGAAGTGTGAGGCCTCCAACGGTGGTCTTCTTTTTCAAGAGTGTTGAGGCTGTGAAGAATCCCTTGAGATTCTACATAAATTCTAGGATGGGCTGTTCTCTTTCTGAAAAGAAGTCCTTGGGGTTTTGATACCACAGGACTTTTAAAGACTGGGATCTATAATATTCCATTCTAAATGGTTTGCTTTCCTGCTAGGCATACACCTCTATTCTCCCCAAGCTGTATCTTCTTCAAGGAGAAGTCCTAGCTAAGAGACTGACGCCTAGTCCAGGACGCGCACACAGCAGATGGAAGACACAGGACCAGGAAGTGAGAGGCAGGGGCCCGGGAGGTGAGCAGTGCAGGACCCTGGCCGGGGAGACTGGAAAACAAGCCCACCCAACCCCTGGAAACAGTGAGGCGGATGCTGGGGGTTCTTCTACATGCGAGATGGGAGGGGGAGAAGATTCCATTTAGATCTCGAAGGCGAGGGTCTCCCCAGTGGGCACACAGGGATGTGGCACTTTGTCATGGGCAGACCAAGCCGGAGACCAGGCCAAGGGAGGAAGGCTGGGTGGGCTTGGATAGCGGCAAGGGGCCATCTGGAGCTGCACACCTGGTGACTAGCTTGGCCGGGTGAAGGACAGACATCTGGTGACAGGCCTGGTTGCTGTCTGTGTAGACACTGCCACCTTCTGGCTCACTGTTGACTGACAGCCCCGCCCATCCTGAAGCAGATATTTCCCTTTTACCTGCTTAAAACCCGACCTTCTGGGTGCCCCACCCAAGTCTCCTGCACTAAAGTGTGGCTGATCCCCACCCCTTCGGTCTCCTCCCACCGACGGCTTCACACAGCAGTCACCACCTTCAAACACAGCTTTGTTTGCCTTCCTTTGCAGCGGGCTGGGGGCAGGGCCTCACTGTGGCCAGCGTGTCACAGGGACAGGGGACAAAGGCATCCTCACCATCGCCCCGCTCCCAGTCCTTGTCCGTGGTTTCTTTGTTTCATCATTGCTTGGCTTTTTTTCCTGGAACTCCCAGCCCCTCCCCAGCTATTGTTCCTTCGCAGACAGTCTGCTCGGTCCCTGTAACCAGCGGGCCGTTTGTCCAGTTTATTGCCGTGGTTTTTTCCCTTCTCTTCTACAGCGTGTTACTTCTTGCTTCCCTTCTCTCTCTCATTATCTGGACTGTGAGCAAACACTTTCTGCCTGGCCTCCAAGAGAATCACTCTGACCTGGCCAAACGTCCTTTGTTCGAGTCTCAAACTCAGGGGGAAAACCCCAATTCTCGGCACCAGCTGGCAGGCACTGACGGGAGGTCCCTGGAGCTTCGCCTCCGGTTTTTCCTGCGCCCCAGGCCAAATATGGACGTGAACTGGGGCCAATGTGTAGATTGGTGTCTTGCCTTAGACTCCAAAGACGCGGTCCTGGCCTTGAGCAGGGAGGCACCTAGACCTTGTGCCTCCCCTTGGGAGAAGCGAGACACCTGGTACAGAGGCCAAGGCTTCCTGGGCACACACTCCATCCACGCCTGCCGCTCGTCCTCCACGGGCCCCCCTTCCTGGCTTGAGGGCCCCCTTAATCACTCCCTATCCGTCGGGCACCCCAGCAACGCAGCCCCTCTTTCCTTGTCCCCCGCTGCCGTGCCACATGCTTCCTGCTTGGGGTTGCAGCACCTCAGAGGTCCCCACGAGACCACCTGAGTGCAGGTGGCCAGGACTGCTCCACGCTGGACCACGCAGGGCTCCAAGACAGCCCGCCATCTTTGCCACCCCGACGTGGCCATCAGATATTCTGGGAATGGGAGCTCACCTCTGGGGTTGCTAAGGACCCCTGAGGTTGACCCAGGACTTCCTCCGAAGACCAGTGGCATGGGAACACGGAAGCCCCTCTGTCCCCCGGTGCTCCGTGGGGAGGCCGTGAGTAACGGGGCAGGCTTAGCAGAGGGAGCCTCTGCAGGAATTGGGAGGAACCACCCTCTGTTCTCGTGACTGTCCCCCAAAGGTCAGGCCTAGAAGGGCCCGGTCCTAGTGACACCGTCCCAACCAACACCTGCACCTGCCACTTTATTTGTGGAATTTTGTGCCAGTCACTCTCCACACATCACTCAGTTAGCTTCCCTGCCTTGCCTTCGGCTTTCGATGGCTGCCCACAGGTCCAGCACTCATGGTGTCCTGGCCCCACGCTGGGGCACCCGGCCCTGCCCGGCCCTCTGAGCTCAGCCCCTGGCCCTGGCTCCCCGCGCTCCGGCTGCACTGATCTTCTCTGGGCTCTGACTCCTAAGCCCGCTTCAGCCTCCGAATGCTCTTCATGCAGAAGTCCCCTTGGCCGGCTCTTTTCATTTGGTCTGCAGCTCAGAAGTCCACCTCCCTGGACTCCTCCCACCTACGGTCACTTTCCCTGTCCCTTCTGCTCCATCTGTCCTTGGCCCCTTTTATTTTCTTCTCCACACATCTCCCTTTCTGAAGCTTCAGGGCCCCTCACTGGCGTGGACCCTTTCCAAGGCTCCGTTCCTAATTGTGTATTCTTTTCTTAAAAAGGAACCCCCCCGCCACCGCCCCCAGCCCTGGCCTGGCCACCCGACTGTGTGAGCTTCAGGCCCCGCAGAACCTAAATCCATTTGTACCCAGAGCACAGGCCCAGGCTGCATGGGGGACGTCCTGTGCCTGGCTCTGGCAGGAAGACGAGCTCAGTGCTGCTCCTGCTGCGCTATTTTGACAAGTCCCTGCCCCGCGCCAACACCACCCCACCCCCGCCAACCTCCTCAGGTCTGAGTGCCAAAAGGCAGCCTTGCCCAGAAATCTTGGTAACTGCCCTGTTCCCTGTACCCGGAATTCAGCAGAGGGTGGGGGGTGTACAGACTCTGAAAGCTGCCGTTTGTCCTTCTCCCTTCTGGATACCCCCTGCCTAGACTTCCCCTAATAGACATCAACATTCCCAACCAGCAGCCATTTCACTTGAAACTGCTCAATGAGGTCCCCAGCCAGGCAGCTCAGTTGGTTAGAGCATCATCCTGATACACCAAGTTTGTGGGTCCGATCCCCAGTCAGAGCACATAGAAGAAGCAACCGATGAACCAATTAAGTACATAAATAAGCGCAACACCAAATCGAGGTTTCTCTTTCTCTCTCTAAAATCAATCACTAAATATTAAAACATGAAAAAACTACTCAGCGAGGAGACTAAAAAAACCAAGGTTTCTGTAGAATCTTTCATCTCTTCCCTTTTCAAGCTTTTCTGCAAAGCCCACCCTTACATCTGTCACCTTCGTTGCTCTGACCAGCCTGGGCAAGCACTTCCGGCACCCAGGGTTAACTCCCGCACTACCAGGCCCCCGGCAGACCCGGCGCATTGAGCGCAGAACTCTAAGGGGCCCCTGTGTAACCGCTACCCAGAGATCAGAACGGAAACCTCTGCCTTCTGGTGAAACTCAGGTCTAAATTATGGGAGAGATAAATCAAGTGCAAAGGCAAAGGGCCAACGCTTGCCGTGAATTCCTATAACCAGGCTGAGCCCACAGAGGCCAGCTCCAAGGCCCTCTTTCCCGTTTGACCAAGGAAGGGGAGACCTTCAGAACCACGGTGTCTTGGAGGCATCCTGTGACACAACAGAAAAATCACTGACCTGGTGCTGGAAGTCCAAGATGGAGGTGCTGGCTGACCCTGGGTCTGGCGAGAGCCCCTCCCAGGCCGCAGGCGGCTGGCATCTGGTCCCCTGACAGGCTGGGAAGAAATCCACAGACGCCTTCCTGCAGCTTTCAATGGGGGCCATGGGGAGAGAGCATCCCCTCCTGGTGGTAAGAAAGGAGGTGATGAATGAGCTTCACGGCTGCAGACCTAATCAGCACCCACATGGAAGCCTGAGGATAAGGCTCCCGGGACAATGACCCCTGAGGGGACTGTCCCCCTCACGGGTGTCACTTCCTGCTTCAGCTGCATGTCTTGGCAGCCTCCTTACCCTGTCCTCCCAAACTGGGTGTCACATGCACCGCTGCTCCGCTCAGTGCCCCCCACTACCCATTACCCCCCTTCCCACTTAGCGAGCACCAGGCAGGGCCTCTGTCTGCAGCTTGGACCCCCCCAGTGTGTGGGCTCAGTCCCCTCTTGCCACCACCCCGCCTGTCACCGGCACCTTCAGCCTCACCTCTGCCAGCTCCCTTCCCTCCGCATATAAATTCGCTAACTCCCAGCTTATAAAAAATGGAAGACCAGAAAAAAAAAAATACAACCTAAAATCCAAATCCCAGAGCCCTCCTTCTATATCGTATCTCCCTCCTCCTTTCTCTTTTTAAAATCCTCACCCGAGACATGTTTTACTGATTTGAGAGAGAGAGTGCGCTGACTGGGACCAAACCCAAAACCCTTTGGTGTGCAGGGCGATGCCCCCACCCACCGAGCCACCCGCCCAGGGCACTTTCTCCTTCTTGAAAGAGGTCTACGCTGGTGGGCCCCCAGCCTTTCTTCAACCTACTGCTCTTGGGTCCGGCGCCCCTGCCACTGTCTCCTCACTACCCAGCAGAAAAGGGAGAAACAGCCCCTGCCAAGGTCGCGGGCAGCCCCGGATCGTGGGGTCCTGGGGATGCCTTTTGGCGCTGATTTACTTGACCATCTGGTAGCTTCCTCACCGTGCCCCCCGTCCCCGGGCCTCTCGCACTTTCTGTGACTGTCCTTCTGGGCCTGCTCTTCCTCAGGGGCTCTGAGGTGCCAGTGGCCCCAGGGTCCCCTCAAGGACCCCTGCTCCCCTCCTCCGCTCCGTCCTCCCAGCTCCCCCTCGTTTCAAGCCATCTCCCCGGACCCATAGCTCCCACCACGGTCTCTAGGCTGAGAACATCTCAGAGTAAGCAACAGGTAGAACGAGACAGGAGAACTGTGTCTGAAACGAGGGGACCACGTGAAGGAACGCAATTGGGAACAAAGGGAAAAATTCCGGGTCCTTCCCACGCGACAGTGGGCGGTTAGCACACCGCCCCATGTCCTGGGTTTCTCATCCAGAGACCTGGGGCAAGAACAGTCCCCACATTGCAGGCTGCAATGACCCCACAGCAGGTCTATTCTTGAGCAAGTATCCAGTGCACGTCGCCTTCAACTTTATGACTGTCTGTTATTTGCAAGGGGACAGCTGCCAGGGAGAGAACGAGGTGACCCTGGAGAATGGCATAGGGATCCAGGCTTTGGAACACACACACGTGGGGAGTAGACCGTGGGGTCGAACAGCCCAGGGCTCTCCTGCCCCAGGAATGCAGCCGTCCTGAGGCTGAGCATCCAGCAGTGGGTGCTCCCCTGCCCACCTGGACGCCCTTGTGAGCACCTGACGTGGGTCCGGCCACGGGCTGACCACGCTGCTGTCAGGGCATGTCCTGGGCGCTCTTGGCACATAGCCTGTGCTGAAGTAGGGGCAGGTGCGGGTGGATTGGCATGAACAACAGCTTCGAGCCAAGGAGGGAAAAGGTCACCTTTTGGGGCTGTGTCCTGGGGGAGGGGACACAGCTACCAGGCACGCCAGCGTCTGTTCTGAAGAAGCACCCTGAGCCTGTCCTGAGCACTTGTCCTGTTGCCAGGCCCTGAACTAAATGCAAAGGCCACCTGTCCGGGGCAACAGACTCTAAGAGAGGACCTGTGGGCTTGTTCAGCAGTGGTTGGAGGCAGCTTGTCCAGGCTCATAGAACCAGCTGTTACATTTTCAGGAATTTTGCAAGCCAGTTGCTAAACACAGCCATTATTAAAAAATGCAGTTACAGCCCTGGACCAGTAGCTCAGTTGTTTAGAGTGACGTCCCAATACACCAAGGTTACGGATTCAATACCTGGTCAGGGCACATAAAAGGATCAACCAATGAATGCACGAATAAGTGGAAAAACAAATAAATGTATATTTCTCTCTCTCTCTCTCTCTCTCTCTCTCTCTCTCTCCATCTCTTCCTCCCTCCCTTCCCCTTTCTCTAAAAATAAGTAAAAAAAGTATTTAAAAAGAAAAGAAATAAATATACACCTGAAACCTATATGATCCTATTAACCAATGTCACCCCAATAAATTTAATTTTAAAAGAGTAAAAGAAAAACATGGCAAATAGAAAATGTAAAATGAAGTGATAGAGATAAGTAAACAATATTCAGTAATCCCTATAAATATGTCTTAAAAGACAAGAGATTTTCAGCCCTGGCCGGTGTGGCTCAGTGGATTGAGTACCAGCCTATGAACCAAAGGGTCTCCAGTTCAAGTTCCAGTCAGGGCACAGGCCTGGGTTGCAGGCCAGGTCCCCAGTAGGGGGCATGCAAGAGGCAACCCCACATAGATGTTTCACTCCCTCTCTTTCTCCTTTCCTCTCTAAAAATAAATAAACAAAGCCTTTAAAAAAGAGAGAGAGAGACTTTCAAAGTATGTGACAAGCTGTGCAAGTATAGTAGTGAACCGGCTGTCTTCCAAAGTCTGTTACAAAGACAACATTCTCGTACACGCGTATACAGGTGCCAGAAAAAAATGAAAGTGAAAGGCATGAGAAAATGTGTATTAAGCAAACTTCACCAACCCAAACAAAGCTGATATTGCAGCATAACATGATACAAAATAAATCTTAAAACAACAGGTACTATGTGTTAGGTATAAGGATGATCGGAGGAAAGGAGCAATTCACTGGGAATATATAATAGACGGGAACCTAACACAACCACATAACTTCAAAATATCTTTGGCACAAATGGATGGAATTACTGTACAAAGAGTAATCCATCCACAACCACATCGGGAGATGTTCTCTTCTTCCTCCAAAACGAATAGATCTCCAAAGCTTATGTAACATTTAAGGACGTAGGTTTGTAGGACACAACTGACAGGCATGATTTGAAGGGCCAGTGCCCGACTCGATACCTTACAATTAGGGTGCCAGTTTGTTTGTTGTTTTCAAGAACATGCAGAACTTAAATGTCTGACTACATGTTGAACCACAAAGGGAGAGTCAACATTTCCAAAGAAAATAAGATCTATAGATCTAGTGCAGTGAAATATCAAATCACTCTCTGGAAGAGAGTCCCCTATACTCTGGTTTCTCTTCAGATCATATAAATCTTTCGCCTTTTAGAAGAGGGTCCCCAAAGCTAGTTAGGTATAATTAGGACAGGACATACTGACACCAGGGACCCCTGATGCCATGCGACATGAATGGCACAAGCTACGTAGTATTCCAGTTAAAAATGTTTTACTCAAATCTACTGATGGAAAAGAAAGGGGGAGAAGTCTTTTAATCGCTTTTTTAGATATTAGGGCAGTCTTTTTCCCTCTCTTATCAAAGACCATTTAATTTTTAAAGATCAGTAATACCAAACGCATCAAGTGAAGTATAAAGAAATAGTTTTAATGCATATGCGTTAAAGCCCTTTATAGTTATTCCCTCGAACAGTAGTTCAGCATGAATTTAAAGAGAATAAGAGATGAGTAAAACAGGCCCGTGCAGCCCACGGGGTAGCAGGAGCCCGCGGGTCTCACAGTGACCCCCCGGTTACTCACGAGGAGTTCTTGGCAGATATATTCCTGCTTGAGGTCAACAAGCAGTACGAAGAGTGAGGTCCACAAGGGTTCTGAGCACAGGAGTTTCTGTCCCAGTGGAAACGATGCTCCAAAGGGACTGCTTATGACTGACAAGGGACACTGCTATCACTCAGGAAAATCCACGGGTCGTAGGAGCTCTGTGCCAGGAATGGGGGGTGGGGGGCAAAGGACAAATATATTTCTATACCTCAACCTTCTCGTAAGGTAGGCGTGGCACTCACGAATGGTCTAGTCTTAGAATCATGTCGATAGAGCATCTGAGCAGTCACATTTCAGGAGATAACAATTTCATTTGGATTCAAGCCGAATGCATGTCTGAAACGCTGATTGTTTTTAAAACTTTTATTAGTATTTATGTTATGCCAAATCTACTTCTGGACCATCAAGTTTCATTTTTTCAGTTTCTTCTGGGACATCATTTTCTTCTTGGTTAGGAATAAGCTGCTCTTTCTCAGTAGGATCCCCTCAGGGGGGCCGGGAGAACATGGGTGGGCAAATCCGCCCGTGAGCTCTGTGTGTTCTGCACCACATCTTGGGAGCTTTGTCCACCTGGACGGGCTCCTTGACCGGAGAATCTACATCTAGATCCTTAAGTTCAGCATCACTCTCTGCATCTTTAAACATGTACAGCAAATATCAGCACTCCTTTTGGGCCACGGACCCTGCGTCCAGGCCCATGGTTTGGCTTGGGCACAGCGGCCAACCCCACCACCATAACGGCAGAAGGGCACACGTTGCTTCCTTAAAGTGACATCCTTCAGTCATTGGTGGCTTTTCAGATATGCATACCCTTGATGGCCTGGGCAGTTTCACCACTGTTCTTCAGGTGAATACAAAAGGGTTTAACCTCTTGATTTGCATGACTTTGTGGGGTTTTCTGGGTCAAGTGACTAGCGACCCATTTTCAGAGGTCACCTCAGGTTGCTTATGGGAGAAGTGAACCACTGATCTTGACTGAGTTAGGAAAAATGGTCTGTCCACATTTTCATGGGTGCTTCTAGGTTAAAATCAGTTTAATGGCTCCTTTCTTTAAAAAACATTCTGATCGGAAGGAAGCCGAAACACTAATTCGAAAGAATATGTGCACCCCTCTACGTTCATTGCAGCGTTATTTACCATAGCCAAGATTTGGAAGCAGCCCAAGTGCCCATCGGTAGAAAAGTGGATAAAGAAATTGTGGTGCATTGACATGATGGAATCCTACTTGGCTATAAAAAGAAGGAACTCTTACCTTTTGCGACAGCACGGATGGACCTGGAGAGCATTCTGGTATGTGAAATAAGCCAGTCAGAGAAAGACAAGTACCATATGATTTCACTTATATGTGGAATTTAATGAATGAAATAAGCTGACAAACAAAATAGAAACAGATTCGTAGATACAGAAAACAGACCCCCAGCTGTCAGAGGAGCGGGGGTTGGGGGAGGTGAGTGATAAAGGTGAAGAGATTAAGGAAAAAAATCATAGACACAGACAACTGTACAGTGATTGTCAGAGGAAAAGGGGGTGGGGCAAGTAGATGAGAGGAAAAGGGGGTAAATGGTGATGGGAGAGGCTTGTATAGTCTTCGCCAGGAGTGCGTCAGCTCCCGGGGAGCACAGCCACGCTGAATGCACCAGGAACTCCATGCCCTGTCCTTGAGCGTGGAATGGTCTGCCGGCTGGTGGCATGTGGTCCACACTGGTTCTCCCACAAACAGTCACGTGGCTGTCACATTCCTTCTTGCACCCAGAGTGAAGCAGCAATAAATCCCTGCAGGAAGTTAGCCTGCCTCCTTTCCCCACGAAGATCCGGACCCACGAGCCCTCTTTATTTCTTACATCCAAGTCACCATTGCCACCCAAGGCGTAACGAGTCTTACCTGCAGGTGTAAATGCACCTTGCGAAACATCCTGCTCTTTTCTTCATAATTGGGCTGTTTTTCTTTGCATAAGGTTATGATGTCCCTTCAGGAGTAGTTTCTGCTTTGGGAACTTCTATAATTCTGGACCATTCTCAGGTTTGACAGCTTCCAGGAAAGGCCCCAAGCCTGAGTAGCTGCTGCAGGTGGACCGGGCAGCCAGCGCTGGGCCTCGGGGCCACCTCAGGGCATCCTGAGACTTGTTCTTGTACCTGGCCGGCCCCATGGCCTGCACTTGGGCAAGGTGGGCACCGCCAGCGCCAGGGGCACCTGACCTGCATGGGCATGGGCCCGGGTGGCCTTTAATTCCTGGGCCTCAGGGTGCCTCTCCCCGGCCTCAGTTTCCTGGTTGCTGAGACTTGGGTGCAGCCCAGCCCAGGCTACGCCTACTGTATACCAAAAAGGGATCAAACCCACAACCTTGGTGAATTGGGATGATGCTCTAACCAACTGAGCCACCTGGCCAGGGCTCGAATCCATTCTTGAACGGATCTGTTACCCGTGCAAACTTTTTAACATCATGCATCGGTCATTTGGAAAATACTGGATTCACTGAGTTACGAAGCTCTTCCAAAAGTTGACACATTTCATTATACAACATGGAAAAAAAAAACCCCCAAAAAGTTTGGTGACACCACTAATCTCATTAGAGACATTGTTAAGAACTGGGACACTCTGACGCTCAGGGAGTATACACAGGTTTTTTTAATGTTAGTTTTCCTTTGAAAGCCTGAATTTTACCATTGGCAGCAAATGCCATCAGTTATTTCTTTGCAGTGACTGGCTCATGTCCATCATTTTTTTTCCCCCAGGAGGGAAAAGAGTCTATCCAATATTTCCGTCTGAATAACAATGGTTTCTCTATCAGCTGTTCTCTCTAGTTAAATTATTCTTTCCAGAAAAAAGCACCAGCTCACAACCTTAAAAAGCCTAAGTGCTTTCCTAGGAGAAAACTGTCTTGCAATGGCTTTGCTTGTACTTCCCACTTTTATTATGTAAGATATGAGAAGGATGTATACCCAAGAGTGAAGGTTTAATAAAATTATTAATGTTTACTGCTCTATTCAGGATATCACATTAATAGATTTTTTGTTTTGTAAAGATAGGGAGTTGCTTTTGCAAATGTTAACACTGTGAGAAAAGCAGGTGACTTCTTAGATTTGACCTGGGGATACCCCTGCCCCACCCAGGAGGCGCAGACCACACTTGGAAAACCTTTGCTCGGGGGTCACCCCACCCTGTCCCAGTCTCCACCTAATTATACATGGTGTTTGGACCTTTCTTCCTCCTGTGCCCCCCTGGGAACAGCCCGGAGGCCTCCTCCAGAGCACCAGGGGGTGGCTGCTTCCAGCTGGGTTCAGTCCTCGGGGCTCCTCACCCCTCTTTCCTTGACCTCACTTCCTCTTCCTCTCCAACAGCCCTTTTAACCCTTCACTTCCCCCACCACACAAGAGGAAAAGCCTTAATTTAAAGGCATCGTGCTGCGCCACTCTGCATAGCGGATAAGTTACCATGGTAGTTTGTTGAAAATTTTTAAAATTATATATCTTCATTGTTATTTTTGTGGTTACAAAAATAGATGCTTGTTATGTACTATTCAAATCCCATAGAATTACATAAAGTAGAAATTGAGTTTCCCATAACCCTAGCCCCCCCCCCGTATGTATACAATTTTTCATGCATATTTTTCATATATATGTGTAGGCATAGTAAAATGGGATATTTCTCTGCAACTTTCCCTTTTCACTTAATATACCTCAGAACATTTTTCTATACCAGCAAAAATGCATCTACTTTAATCTTAATGCAACCGACAGGGACCCCCTCGGGTCATTCCTAATGTTTTCCTTTACAAACTGTGTTGCCGTGAATGCCTTGAATTTATTCCTCTGCACAGCTGGTGAGCATATCTAGGATGGCAGCCCCTCAGAGCAGACCTGCTGGAACCAAGGCGAAAGCGCTAGGCCAGCCCCAGTTGCCACTGCGGCACCATTTGCCTGGCAGGCCTGTAACCTTGCTAAACATGACTGCCTTTTACTCTTCTGAGCTTCTGTCCCCAGGACTGGAAATTACTGAAAGCAAGAACAGGACTAACAGCTCCCCACAGCCCTGGGCAGAAGACTTTGGAACAAATTGCAGCCTCGTGTGATACGTGTGATACGCCCCAACAGCCCAGGGGCCTCACAATAGCGCACAGACCCCACGCCCTTTTTTAATAGAATGATAACCCAATAAAAGCTCAAAGCCCCCACCCCTCAAGGCTGGTGTATTTTTCTACACCATGCCCCTCTCTTCCCTTTTATTCTCTACACTTTCTTCTTGTTGTGAATTCTCGCCCAGCCTGAGTCGCCTTAATACAAGGGTGTGTGCATCTGATAATAGGATAGATGCTACCCCACTGCCCTCCAGAGAGATCGCACAGACCAGCACACTCTCTCCAACGGCATCCACTGTATTTTGAAATGACCTGGTTACACACCCATCTCCCGGACAGCGGTCCTCTCAGGAAGGAGCTGGGCCCCTTGCCCACCCCGGCTCACACCTGCATGTCGTAGGAGCTCAGTAAGCTGGCGCGGAGCGGCCATGCATGAATGGATGGTTTCACCCCCACCACCATGCATCTCTTGTGGGGTGTGCCAGGTGCCACGCTAAAAGCATTTTACCTGCACGAATCTATTCCATCCTAATAATCTCTGGGAGGAGGTGTTACTGTGCCCATTTGCAGGTGAAGAAACTGAGGCTCAGGGAAGGGAAGTGACTCACCCAGGCAAGGAGACAATCCTAACAAATGACTCCGGCATCACAGAGCAGCCTTTAAACTCCGGGAAGATGATGTTACCTTTCAATTATTTTCCTCTCGTTCCAACTTTCTGGTATTATTAGGAATTTTTTTAAAGGTTTTATTTATTTATTTTTAGAGAGAGGGAAGGGAGGAAGAGAGGGAAACAAACATCGATTGGTTGCCTCTTGCACACCCCCAACTGGGGGCCTGGCCTGCAACCCAGGCATGAACCCTGGCTGGGATTCGAACCAGGGACGTTTTGGTGTGTAGGCAGATGCTAAATCCACTGAGCCACACCAGCCAGGGCTGGCTGTATTAGGAACTTTTAGGATTCAGTCAAGCACAGGGTCCTGTGAGAAACCTGTGAGAAAATGTCATGAAATTAAATACTAGTTTTAAATCTTTCAAATTTGTATTTGGACCCTGCCTGTTACTGTTGGAGTAGGGTTTTTTTTTTTTTTTTTTTTTTTATTGTTGTTTGTTTTCTTTCCCCTACCTCTTTTATTAGGAGGGTGTCTGGGGGTTGTTTATGTTGTGTGATGACTCAGGTGTAAATGAATGCCATGCCCCCCAGGCCCACCCCCGTGCAGGCTGCAGAAGCGGGGCTTGGTCTTGGCCACCAAGGATGAGTCGGGTCTGGCCATGCGGAGTGGACAGAGTCCACCTGATGAAAGGAAGGGCCAGTGCACAGGCTCAGAGGCGGGGGTGGTTCTGGGCAATGGCGGAGGTTCGGGTTCTCGGGGAGAGGAAATGTAGGTGAGAAGGACAGTGAATGAGGTGAAAGCCAAGAAACAGTAATAAGCTTTTCAGGTTTTATTGTATTAGGCAGAGGAGAGCCACTGCAAACATCTGACTGCTAGGAGCTGCAAGCTGAGAGGAGGGCAGCCGGGGGCGGAGGGAGGGAGCAGGGAGGCCTGGCAGGGAAATCACTTTAGAGATGACCATAAATAGCTCGCTATCTGCACCTTCCCGACAGCGCTCCCTTCCCCCTAGGCTCTGATTTCTAATAATGGCAACACTATTCTTCCTGCCCCAGGGGCATGTCTGAGTCGCTGATCTTCCTCTGCTACAGGTCCAGGGGCTGCTGCCCATTCTCTCTCTGCTCCATCTCCGGAGTCTTGCCCTTCGGGAGGGTGCTCCTAGGACGCTGGCAGGCCGGCCCCTGGTTCAAGCACCCTGGCCTTCCTTTCTTCCCCTAACATGCCTGCACTGCTGTTGCCAGATGTTACCCCTGCCTACAAACACCCCGCAAAAGGCAGGCCCCGGAGCATCTGCCTTGATGAAATGCAAGTCCCCCCTCGCCCAGCCGGCCTGCCCCAGGCCTTAAATATCCTTGAAGAGCCAGCTTGATGGGTGCTCCTCCCCTCAGCGCACCAGGGCGTCCTCTACCGGGGCGACTTTCTCTTTGCCAGATGCCTGACGTGTCACCTAAACTCCTCCTGGGACACGTGCCTGCTTTGTGCCGATCCCGTGGACCTGTATCTTGTTCCTGAAGGGGAGGGCCTGAGCGATAGGCATTTTTGTGCCTCCGCAGGGAACTTGCACATGACCTGGGCTCAGTGACTACCTGGGATTTGATTACAAGTGTGGAAGGCAGGGACGTTCCGGTCCTGCTGACTAAACTGGAGGATCTCAGCACCTATGCTTTAAACATCATCTGTCTCTGAAGTGGCTTGCAGGGCCACCCCAGGAATTCCAAAAAGTACATTACAGAAGGGCTCTGGCTTCCCTTTTCTTGCTCCGTAAAAGAGCCACGATCGATGAGTCAGGTATATGGGTATGAATGAGAGATCTACTGCTTCCCAGCTGTGTTACCTGAAGCAAGGGCCCTGACCTCTCTGAGCCAATGGAGCTGACACCAGCCGCCTCGTCAAACAGGCAGTGCATGAGGAAGGCAGGCTTGGAGCTGGAGCCCTGGGCGGCAGGCAGTGAGGGGCAGTTGAACCAAGACTTTGCCTCTGTTGCCCTGGGCTGTTGCTGTGCCTGTACGTTCCCCTCACCCCCCACCCCCACCTGATCCCTCTGAGGGCAAAGGCAAAGCCACACTCTGGTACACACTGAGGCTTCGGTACTGCCTCTGGCCAGGCTGCTGACATACTGGTCGATCATGTGGAGCAAGAGATTAGCCCCTAGGGATGGGCAGCAATTTCTTCATGAGCATTTCACAAGTTGGTAGTATGGCCTTGGCTCAGTGGGTTGGGCAGAGTCCCGCGAACAGAAAGGTTGTAGGTTCGATTCCTGCTGAGGGCCTCTGTTTGGGTTGCGGGTTTAGTTTCCAGGTGGGGCACATACCAGAGGCAACTGATCCATGTTTCTCGCATTGATGTTTCTCTCCCTCCTTTCCCCTCTCTCTAAAATCAGTAAGAAAAATGCCCTGACTTGTGTGGCTCAGTGGACTGAGCGCCGGACTGAGAAACAAAAGAGTCGCGGGTTCAATTCCCAGAGCACAGGCCTGGGATGCAGCCGGATCCCCAGTAGGGGGCGTGCGAGAGGAAACCACACACTGATGTTTCCCTCCCTCTCTTTCTGCCTCCCTTCCCCTCTCTCTAAAAATAAATAAATAAAGTCTTTATTTAAAAAAATGAAATCAATAAGGAAAAAAAAGTTGGTGGTACGCCCATACATAGCTGAATCCGAATGTTGAATGTCTGGGTCAGAAGGATCCTCAGGGGGTGCATTCTCCCAGTTTACACGTGCGGACCTTGTGGCCCAGGTGCCGAGAACACTAGGATGGTGGGAGAACCACATACCAGAAGCTTCCATGGTCTCTGCTTGTGTTTAGCAAGAGGATTAGGAACAGCGTGAAAGGGATAATGGGTCATTCTGGGACATCCTGGCCCAAGGACAGGCATTGGATTGAGGCTTCAGATTTTGGGGGGGCGGGCAAAAGCAGCCTCCCCTTGGACTCCGTCTGCGGGACCAGGGGCCAGAGCAGTAGCTGGGACAGGGAGAAGGAAGTTGTGAGGTCCGCCACCCAAGGTCGTGTGGCTGGGCCCGCTCCATCTGGCAGCGTGGGCTGTGAAGGTGCTGAAAGAGGCCGCGTGTATTTGGAGTGCGCTGTGGCTGGGAAAGTGGGGGACTGGCGTCAGATTTTTCTACATAAAACCCCAGCCCCGTTGGTGTCTCATTTCAAGAAAATGGGTGGAGAGAGGGGTGGGAGGGGGCGCTTAGTTTGCTTGTGACAGAACCAATCAGTATTGGCTTTTCTATGGAAACAGGCAAAAAATGGAAGTGTTTACCTGGGTAAACGCTGAGTTTATTCAGCCCAGGCTGCGCGCTGAGTACCCATCTGGAAGCAGCGGGGTTGTCCTTGAGCACAGCGTGGGCCCCGGCCTTTCGGGCCGGGGTGGTGGGAGGCCTGTTGCTGTGAGAATTCCCCTTCAGACGAGAGGAAAGGGCCTCTGGCTTAATGGCTTCGGGGTCTGGCAGCTTGGCCTTCTGTTGAGACGCAGAGGGGTTTCCAGTCAGTCTGCACAGCCCGTGAAGGGGCAGGAGGAGCTGAGCGCGAACCTGAGGAGACCGGAGGTCCCCACGGTCTTAGTCCAAGAACGCAGAACGCGCGCTTGGTTCACGCGCCTTAGGGTTTCAGCCCTGCAAATGCGAAGGACGCAGGTGTTTCCTCCGATTTGCCTTTTTGAGATTAAGCTGTGGCGGCAGTTGGCACCCGGGAGAGAGGGACTTAGCCTCCCTCGTCCTCCAGCGCCGACCCTGGCGCGCGCCTCCCGGTGGGTCTCACCCGCCTCGGGCGCAGGTCCAACGGGGCTTCCCGCCGCGCTGGTGGAGCGCCGGCTGCGCGCAGGGGCGGTGCCGGCCAGGCCTGGCCCCGCCTAGTCCCGGCGAGGCCCAATCAGGCGGGGCCCCGGCAGCCCCGCCCCGGCCGTGCCCGCGCGCCCCGCGCCCAGGTCTGGGCAGCCCGCCGCCAGGCAGCGGGAGCAGCGGCCGGCTCTGGGATCTCGCCTGCCTGTTTGCTTCCCTCGCCTGCTCGGGATGGCTGGCTACCTGCGGGTCGTGCGCTCGCTCGGCAGAGCCTCGGGCTCCGGGCCGGCCTGGGCGCCGGCTGCCCTGACAGGCCCCAACTTGCAGGACCAGCCGCGGCGCCACTGTGAGTGCCGGAGGGTCCGGGCGGGTGCGCGCCGGGCTCCGCGACGTGGCGGCCTCCGGGTGGGGAACGGAGAGCGC
Organism: Pteronotus mesoamericanus; assembly: GCF_021234165.1. Lineage (NCBI taxonomy): Eukaryota > Metazoa > Chordata > Mammalia > Chiroptera > Mormoopidae > Pteronotus > Pteronotus mesoamericanus. The sequence continues at coordinate 1,427,544 of NW_026555165.1, read as the reverse complement.
GACCGGGACGCCCGCGGGCCGGGGACCGCGGAGTTGGGAGACGGCGTCACTCCGCAGTCCCCTGCCCCAAGTTTCCAGGCCGCGCCGGGCACAGTGGTGGGGACTTGAAGGACGGTGGCAACTGGTGGCCCGGGCGATGCCAGCCCTGCGGCCGTGCGCGGGGGGAGCGCCGGGCTGCCTCGTACCCCCGGATGTAACTGTACGGGGCGCTGGGAGTGTCTGGGACCAGGAGGGGATCCAGCCCACCCTGGCGGGAGACGAGCAACCGACTGAGGGCCGGAGCACCTCGCGGGCCGTCTCAGCTCAGACAAAGGCAGAAGGGAGGAGGCATCCACTTCCCCTTCCTTTTCAGCCAGGCGCGCTGTAATCCCTCCTCGCTGCCAGGCCCTCGTCAGCTATTTTTGGAGCCTTTTGCACGACAGCTGGAGGAGCGTGCTTTTCATTTTACCCTTTTGTTTGGACTCCCCCTCTTCTCCTTGTCGCCACACTGGAGGCTCCATCCTAGGCCCGTCCTCGGCTCGATCTGCCTGTGCTCGCGGGCAGGCGGCCCCTGGGCTGCTCCTTGCCGGTGCCTAGCTCACCGATGCGCAGACTTTCCGAATGGTTGTTCCCAGCTCCTGTGGTACCCTTAGTTCTTGCCTTAGCAGAGAAGACATGAGTCGGGTCTTGAGAAGCAGGACGTAGCCTGAACCTCCGTAATAAGCGCAGGCTGCCCCTGCTGGTATGTGGGCATTGCTTGCACCCTGCTTCCCCGTGCCGGATGCAAACGGCGAGAACAATGTAGGTCCTTTGGCCCTGTTTGATGCCTGTTGTCAAGGAAACCCCTACTCTGACCTGGCCAGGAGTCCCTTGGGACGAGCCAGGAGAGTGAGGAAGGGGGATGGGCCCCAGGCGGCCTGGCCTTACTGCCAGGGTAGGTAATCTTTAACCCAGTGTGGGAGCAGCTGACTGGAGCTTGGGCCCCAGCCCCACCCCCTTCTGACAAGGAGAAAAGGGGCATTTCTGTTTTTGATCGTGTAGGATTTATCTCTAAAGGGTCAGCCTTGCAATCCCAAAGTTCCAAGTGCCCCTGCCCCCCAGCCCCAAACCAAATTTCTCATCAGGCACCACCTCGGCAAAATATGGTGCTTGTTAGCTATGTTCTCCAGTTTTCCCTTTGATTCTACATTGATACTTGGAAAAAAAAGAAAAGAAACACACCCTCCCCGCTCCCCACTCCACACACACACACACACACACACACACCCATCTTTAGGGGCCTGAATTTTGGAAGAGCAGGTAAAAAGAAACAGAAACAAAAACATTCAGTTGCAGGTCCTTGCAGAATTCCCCAAGTAGTTTGGTTATTAATGGGAAGAATGCCTCATGTTTGGGTTGGACAGGAGACCATACAACTGTGACCTCTCCTAGCTGGGTACCTGGCAACGCTGCCGGAGATCAAATAGTTGCCATTCTCCCCGATGACCGGGGAAGAGTATTTTGGAGCTAAAACACCCTGTACCTTTGCTACCTGGTAATTCCCACGCATGTCTCTTTGTAGTTCTGAAAATCATAGGCCTCCAGCAAGGGCTCGTGTAGTTCGGATAAGTGAATGGGGATGTGAGGGGTGCTCCCACTAACCACTCCATGGGAGAACTACCTCTCTAGCCTTCCTTTGCTCCACTCCTGGCGTGGGAACTACGTCTTGATTTTCTCAGCTGCCCTTCAGCTCTTGGAGACTTGCCTGCTCTCGTAGATTCCGGGGCACGCTATTTAATGATTGTTGAAGGTTTTGCAGTAGAGATCTTGTGTTCCTTGTGGAGCTTTGCTTCAAACACATCAGATAAGACTGCAGCTGCGCACCCCCCCACTCCCCCATCAGAGCTGTTTGGGTGGTTGTGTTTAGGCCCAGTACGCTTTGAGGAAAACCTGGAGCCTGGCCCCAGATCCTCTCCGTGGGGCTGAGGCCTTGTGTGCTGATTCCGTTCAGGGTACGAGGTGCTCTCTGATTCCTGGACTGGACACTTTTGTAAACCTAGGTTTAAAATGCCAGCAGGTGGCAAATGTTAACACACTATACATTGTGAGCTTGTCCAGAGCAGGGAGCCCATTGTCTGGCAGGCAAAGTTGCCACTGTGTCTGTTCTTGCTTGTGTGATGGCTCAAAGCCATGAGTCTCTGGGTGGCACTGCAGCCCAGCAGCAGGGGCAGGGGGGCGCACACACATTTCACTCAAACAGGCAGTGACCCGAATAGACCGTAACTTGACATTCATTCATGCTTTCAGCAAATACTGTGCCAAGGGACTGTGCTAGGTGCTAGGGACAGAGCTGGGAATAAGAGGCCAAGATTTCTGCCCTTAATGGAGCTTAAATTCTAATGCAGGGACAGACTGTACACAGTGTGTACATAAGATGGCAGGAGAACTAATAAGCAAGGAAGGTGTGCACGGAAGTTGGGGTCGGTAGCCGGAGAAGGCAGTCCTGGGCGAAGCCCTGAGGGAGTGGGAGAAGCAGGCCGTGTAGTTATTGAGGGAACAGTGAACTGCAAGGATCAAGGCCAAGGTGGAGGAGAACACCCTTGCCTGTGGGAGAAGCAGAGAGGAGGGCCAGCGTGCGTGAGGCTGGCTCAGAGCGCGCAGTCGCAATGGTGAGTGACAGATGGGCCAGCCTGTGGGGGCCAGGGGGCACTGGCAGGCCACTTTGGAGGACCTTGGCCTTTATGCAGAGTGAAACAAGAGGCTTTGCAGGGTCAGGACCTGATTTCTGTTTTAACACTCTGGCTCCGGGGAGGACTGGTAAGGGATGATGGCTGGGGCCCGGGGGGTGGCCCAGGGGGTGGCGAGAAGCTGTTGGATTCTGGGTTGGATACTTTGAAGAAAGAGTTAGCAGGATTTTTTTGTTTGTTTGTTTGTTTGTTTTTGGTGGTTTGGATGTGGGTGTGAGAAAAGGAGAGGAAAACACCAAACTGTCTTCTGGAAGTGGGGCTCCGCGTGTTCCTGGGCTGTGCGCAAGAATGTGGTAGAGGCAGTTTACCTTGGGTGCGGCCATCTTTCAGGGGACCTTGAGCCTTGAGTTCAGAGCAGCAGGCAGATCCCGAAACTGGGGACAGGCTTTGAAATCCTGACGTAGTGTCGGGTGCTACGAGCTCCAAATGGAGAGGACAGTCAGCCTAACGGGCCTCCTGTGACTGCTGTAATGCCATCCCACGCTCTGGCCCCGGGGACAGTGTCTGGGCAACGTCTCCTCTGATGATTTTGTGGTGTCCCCTGGAGGTTTCAGGGAGGCTCCGCGTTGTTCCTTGGATTTCAGGTTTCTTGTTACCACTTGTCTCCCCGAGGGGCCGATGATGGGAGTGTCTCTACCACGTTGGCTGAACAACAGACAAGGTCTCCAACGCCGATCGATGCCTTGGGGTGCTCAGGGGGGCACGTGGCAGGCCTGGCGCGGGGAGACAGGCCACCTTGGCCCAGCCCATCTGTGCCATGAGCCAGCACCGGCTCACCATGTGGAAGCAACTCATTCTTCAAAAGGGGCTGGATTTTTTTCCCCTATTCTTATTTGATTTTTTTTAAATGTAAGTTTTTTTTTCAATTACAGTTTACATTCAATATTATTTTCTATGAGTTTCAGGTGTACAGCGTAGCGGCTAGACAGTCATACCTTACAAAGTCTTCCCCCTGATGTTTCCGCCCCCACCTGGCATCGTCCGCAGGAATCACCTATTACTGACCGTACTTCCTGTGCGGCGCTTTACATCCCTGTGGCTGTTGCGCAGCTACCAGTCTGTACCTCTCAATCCCTTCACCAGGGAGGCTGGATGTAAAACCTCCCGGGTGTTTTGTTGGTTTGTTTTTCTGACTGGTTTAATTTTTTAAAATTTAACGTTAATGTTTTATTTTTTTATTGTACAAATGCCTAACAAATGTCTCCCTCCTACCCGCCTTTCGGTCTGCAGTTCAGAACTGTGAAGTATTTTTACAGTATTGTGTAACCACTATCCAGAGCTTTTTCAAAAAAAGCTTTTCCTGCTTCTTGCAAAACTGAAACTCTATACCCAATAAACAATACCCCCCCCTCCCCAATTCCCGCTCCCTCCAGCCCTGGGCAACCGCAATTCTACTTTATTCTACCCCCACAAGTGTGGCTTCTTCTGTTTCTATGACTGACTGGCCCCTCTAGGTACCTCATATAGGTAGAGTCAGGCAGTGTCTGTCGTTTTGTGAGTGGGTCGTTCCTCCTAGCGTCATGTCCTTAAGGTTCATCCATGCTGTGGCGTGCGACAAGATTTCCCTCCTTTCCAGGTTGAATAATAGTCCTTTATATGTACATTCTGCCTTGAAAATAGTCAAGTTAAAATGTATCGACCTTCTGAGGAAGACAAAGGAATTGTGAAAAGCTTAGGGGATATCGTTATTAAATCTTTACCTAGTTAATACTGCTTCTAATTTATCATAGGAGTTACGTCCCAAAGATGGTCACGGCAGTGGGGTTGAAAGAGGGTTTGGGAACCGTGGCAGTCTTGTTTCTGTAAGTATACCACATTGTATATACTGTGTCTGCAAGTGCACCACACTGAGGTCCTTCCAACATCACTTGAACATGGAGACACTTTGTTTAGTTTCACAGTAGGTACATCCATGGTCAAGAGGTGGGAGCCTAGTCTTTAAACACTTAGAATCACGAACATTGTTTCAGGAGGAAAGTTTTTCTTAACTTTCCTGGATTAGCTTCCAAAGTCCCGTTCTCCCCTGGAAGGTTCACGCCACATTGGGTTTATTCATTCTCCCGTTGGTGGGTAGGGGTCGCTCCCCACTCTTGGTTACAGCACATAATGCTGCTATGAACGTGGGGGTACATGACCCTGCTTTCCATTTCAGTATATCCAGAAGTGGGATTTGTGGGTCCTACAGTGATTCCAGTTTTAATTTGTGGATCATACATGGCAGTTCTAGATACAACAGTACGAACCTCCACACAGTTTTCTGTAGCAGCTGCGCCCATTCACACCCCCGTCTGCAGGGCACAAGTTCCAGTTTCTCCGCACCCCTACCCCCACGTGTGGCTTCTTCTGTTTCATTTTTTGATAGTAGCCGTTCTCGTGAATGTCAGGTGGTAGCTCCTTGTCGTTTTAAACGTCCCTAATGATCAGTGATGTTGAGCATCTTTTCCTGAGCTTGTTGGTCTTTTCGTTGCCACTTTGGAGAAATATCTATCCAAGTCCATCCATGTATTAATCGGGTTGTTGTTATTTGTTGTTGTTGTTGTTACAATCTCCTGCTTTTTAAACTGTGGCCACCATTTAATATTTAAGAAAAATGCCATTGGGGTCAAAACGAGTCTTTGCTGCTTTGGTTCCCATCGCTGAACCCAGCTCCTCTGAGCAGCTTGTGTCCAGGGAGGCTGCGCTGCCGACCTTTTTTTTTTTCTTCTTTTTTTTTAAAGATTTGTTTACTTATTTTTAGAGAGAGGGAACAGGAGGGGGAAAGACAGGCAGAGAAACACCTGTCAGCTGGAGACCTGGCCTGCTACCCAGGCCTGTGCCCTGACAGGGAGTTGAACCAACAACCCCTCGGTTTGCAGGAGGACGCCCCCCGCAGGCGCCCCACCAGCCAGGGCTGCCCTGCTGACCTTGATAAAGGCCCTGCAGGCTCTCTCTTCATTTCCTGTGGGTCTTCCTTTCATACGCACTGCTGGGGGCAGCCCCGCCGTGTGTTAGGTGTCTCAGGAAGAGGCGCTTAGCATCTGGTTGTAAATGAGTGGGCCCTATGGCTTCTGGGGGTTTGACTCCTAGGTGCTCAGGGGGAAGGTTGCCTGCTGTGACCTTGACCTTAAACTCCCTCCATAGGCCAGGGGCTGCCACCCTGCAGTCCAAAACGTGAATGGAGGTCCAGTGTGAAACCTTTACGACTGGCCCCTAAACAAATCTCTGCTTAGGGATCCTGGTTAGGGTTTAATATATTCTTTTTATTTTATTTTATTTATTTTCACAGAAAGGGGAAGGGATGGAGGAAGAGAGGGAGAGAAACACCAATGTGTGGTTGCCCTTCGTGTGTCCCGTACTGGGGACCTGGCCCGCAACCCAGGCCTGTGCCCTGCCTGGGAATCGAACTGACGACCCTTTGGTTCACAGGCCAGTGCTCAATACACGGAGCCACACCAGCCAGGGTGTTTAATATATTCTTTAAAAAATGTATCATCAAATAACCTCATAGGAGAGGCTCTAAAAGTTAAGCTAGCCCTGCTGCAGCCCCGTGGACTTCCGGCCGGTCCCAAAACCCTTCCATGGAAGCTGTGGGCCAGAAAAGTTGAGGGAGTTTTGTAGCTTGGGTCCCAAGTCCCTGTTTTCTAGGGAGTGAAGTATTTCCTGTCTGTTTTGCTTTCTGCTTCTTTTTAAAAATTTTTATTTATTAATTTTAGAAAGAGACAGAGAGAGAGAAATATTGATTTGTTGTTCCACTTATTGATGCACTCATTGGTTGCTTCTTATATGTGCCCTGACCAGGGATCGAACCCATAGCCTTGGTATATTGGGTTGATGCTCTAACCAACTGAGCTACCTGGCTGGCTAGGGCACTTTCTGCTTCTGTGTATCTGACCTGCAAGGGCATCCGAGGCTGCACTTGAGTGAGGGATCTGTGTTCTGTCTGCCAAAAGCCATGCTCCTTGGTCTCATTTGTCTTCCTGAATAATCTCCAAGATTCTTTTCACATTAAAAACAAACCAAACCAAACACCAACAACCTGTTTGCAAATCTTTGGGAAGTGGGTCATCTTGCTGCACATATTAACCTTTTTCTTAGCAGGTCAGGGTGTCCCCAAGAGTCACGGCTGCTGTGGTTTGTGTTCTGGGTGCCGAGGTGGAGCCTGGTGGGTTTTGGTTCCGCCCGTCTGAGCGGAGCCTCGGTGGCCATGCCGCTGTAGCTTCCAGGCCTGCTTTGCATAGGCTTCCGTCCCATGTTGTCAGCCAAGCAGATGTCACTTCTCCCGGTGTCGGTTTTCAAGTGAACATCCTCTTCTGTCTTCTCTGGTGGGAGCGGGGGACCCTGCACTGAGTCTGTGAGGATTGTGGGTAACGGAAGAGCACACAGCCCTACGGAAGGGCTGAGGGGTGCTCCCGTGGGGACAGGCACAGGTCTGAGAGTCCCCTTGCCCCTGGGTGTCAGCAGTGAATGAGGCTCCTCAAGTCAGATCTCAGCGTGCTGCCCCAGGCCGTGGGCAGAGGAATGTTCCGGTGCTTGGGTGCCCCTCTTCGGGGGTGAGCAAGCCTCCTCTGAGGCAGCCGCACTGATTAATCAGGTGGGCCGTTTCCTGAGTTTCCTTGGACTTCACTCCCCAGCGTGTTGGCTTTTCTCACGAGTCGGAATTTCCTTGAAGAGCCACCCCCAACTCCGGTTTCCCCTCCACCCTCCCCCAGGACCTGGGTCCGCCTGGCGACCAGCCCTGGGATGTGTCTCTGGCCAGACTGGCCCACCTGAGTCACTCGGACCAGGAGATCTGAGCTCCATTCCCAGGTGCTCTCAGCCCGTTTCCTATGTTGTGCAAGGTGCGAATCCTGTTTTCAAACCGTAACCTCGGGCAAGAAGCAGGGAACCTCAGCCTCCCGCATTTGAAGGGAGGTAGTAATACTCCTTGGGGAGTGGTTGGAGGACTGACCGGCATGATGCGAAGGGCGGGGGGCCCTGTCAGGCACAGCGGAGGCGCGAATGCTGTCCCTCGCACTTAAGTTGGCCAGGTTCTCAGGTGGCGAGCAACAGACCAAGTGTGCGACTGGCCGCTTTGAGAGGGGTTATTGCAGAGGTCGTTGGAAGGACACAAGGAAGCTCGGAGAGCCGCAGGGGCTGGACCAGAGGGCACCTGAGTTGCCCTGGGGAACCAGGTGGCAGCAGCTTCCGGGCAGCCTCGGCCGACTTGCTGCCGGCCGAGGCCGCCCCCGCGGGCCCCGGTTCTCTGTGTTTTCTGCTCCGCCTTCAGGTCCCAGGGGAGGGGACCTGACTGGTCCCAGCTGGCCGTACTCAGTGCGGGATCCAGGGCCCCGGCGGCCCAGAGCTGCCCGACGGGGAGGGCGCTAACCCCAGGCAGCTGGGTCCTGGCTGACCGCTGCTCCTTCCTGGATGGGCGGGCCTGGTGGGGAGGAGAGGGGCCCCCTTCCCGCCTCCCCAGGGGCGTCACGTGCTCTCCGTGCCCCTTCTAGATGCCGACAAGAGGATCAAGGTGGCCAAGCCGGTGGTGGAGATGGATGGCGACGAGATGACTCGTATCATCTGGCAGTTCATCAAGGAGAAGGTAGCTCCCTCCTGAAGTGGGCGGCTTTCTGCGCGGCTGGCCAGGCATGGCTTCTGCCCCAGCCCATCTCCCTGACTCACCTGTCCCCTGGTGGGCAGCCCTGGTCCTGTTTCTCTCCTTCCGCCCACCCTTCTGCTGCGCTCTGACCTCTCTTGGTTCTCGCGACGTCCGGCTGTGGCCCGTCCTCAGTGGTCTGTGTCTCGTGCTGGTGCCAAAGCCTGTGTGTGTTAAAACCGTGTGCAGATTCACGGCTGGGCCTGTGTCCCCCCCACCTCGACCCCTCTGCTCCGCTGTGCTTCCTAGAGGGAGTGAAAGCAGCACAGGGCTGCCGGTCAGCGCGGCTGTGCACGGAGTGAAACGTCTCTCCGTGTTTCGGGGATGCCATCGTGAGTGGCGGCTGTGGTGTGTGCTCTAGGACAGTGACATGTCTGAGGCGCCACAGCACATGACCCCAGGGTGGCCTCTAGGCTTCTGCAAGTCCCCGGGGTCTCCCTGGGAGAGTGGAGACCCCACAATGTGTGGGTGTCCCCAGGGAGAAGGTAGAGAATCGCCACTTCTGAATGGGGAAGACAAGGGAGCGCGCTGCCCAGGGCGGACAGACGCACCTGAGGTTGGGGCTTGGCTGAGCGGGTGGGCCCAGTGGGGGTCACACGGTCCAAGCTTGGGGATGAGCTCCCTTTGAGGGGCTGCGTCTGGGCTGCCGGTCGCTCTCCAGGGGTAGCCGGGCCCCACTGAGCAACGGCTGACTCGAGCCCTGAGCTGCGCTGCCCCTCCCCGCCACTGGCCTTCCCGCCCTAACTCCGTGTCCCTGCCATAGCTGGCGCATGCCCCTGAGTCACAGTCCCCCGGGCTGACGCCTCGCCTTGGCCGTCTGCCTCTAGCTCATCCTGCCCCACGTGGACGTCCAACTCAAGTATTTCGACCTGGGGCTCCCGAACCGTGACAAGACCGACGACCAGGTCACCATCGACTCCGCGTTGGCCACCCAGAAGTACAGTGTGGCTGTCAAGTGTGCCACCATCACCCCTGATGAGGCCCGTGTGGAAGGTGTGGGCGCCGGGACAGCGGGGGCAGGGACGGGACTGCTGCCTCCCTGTGGGTGGGCCTGGGCGGAGGGCAGGCAGGGGCTGGGCTGGTCAGGGCGTGATGGAGCTGAGGCCAGAATCCACCCCCCGGGCCCCAGGCCAGCGGTGCTTCTGCTGCGCTCTGGGTGGCTCTGGCTAGTGGCAGTGCCACTGGGAACAGGGAACAGGAAGAGGAAGCTGATGCTGACTCTGAGAACGGCCTCTTGGGGCAGCCAGCCCCTCTGGCCCCTGGAATGTGTTCCAGGCAGGTTGACAGAGAGACCTGGGGCCACTCTGTCCAGAAGAGGCCTGTATGTCAGGCCTGTATCCTTCAGAGCTGCAGGGGTTGGGGTAGGGGGTCCGGGGAATATCACTGGTATCCTGCGGTGGTCTTGACATTGCAGGTCTGCTTCTGCGGCCTGGTGGGGTCTCAGAGAGGTACCCCCACTGGACTTGGACTGGCTGCTGGTCCCCAGACGTGCGCGCTGCTCTTGAGGCTTCCATGACGTGGCTCTGTGTCATGGATAGAGGGACCTGTTATGGAAAGTTTGTGGAGCTGTCTCCCTACTTCCAGCAGCCTGAGGGACCCGGGCGGAAGCATTCAGGGCAGACCCCCAGCCTCCTCCTTGTCTTTTGGGTTGTACTGACCTTAGGGTATTAGAATCAGCTTCTTGAAGGTTTCTTCTTTTTTTTTTCTTTTATCCTAAATGCTGGGATTTATATATCGTCATTTTCTGGACAAGGAAGTTGAGGGTTACAGCCTTAGTCACTTGAGCTGGACTTGGCCATTAGTGGCCATCCTGGGCTGGACCCAGAGCGTCTCGAGTGAGGCAGTGTGTTGTCAGGGCTCACCGGACTGAGCCGGACACCCCCGCGTGATGCGGGAGCAGGAATAGGCACCGCACGGGCCAGGCCCTGGCCTAGGCACTCGATGTATGGGCTCCTTTAATGCTCACAACGGTGCAGAGGGCTAGGCATTTGACCACCTGTGGCTCAGGCTAAACCACCTGCACAAGACTCACAGGCAGGTGGTAGAGCTGGACCCCGAAGCCAGGGAGTCTGACCCTGGAACCCACACATTCACGCCCTCCACTCCGCTGTGGCCCCAAGATGGGTGTTGCGACCTTCATCCGGCTGCGTTCTTGCTTGCGGTTCAAAGTCTGGTTGGACAGCAGGGGCTGCCACGGGGCCACTTCACCTCTGCCCTTCTAGAGTTCAAGCTGAAGAAGATGTGGAAGAGTCCCAATGGAACCATCCGGAACATCCTCGGTGGGACTGTCTTCCGGGAGCCCATTATCTGCAAAAACATCCCCCGCCTTGTCCCTGGCTGGACCAAGCCCATCACCATTGGGAGGCACGCCCATGGCGACCAGGTGGGCCGCGGCGGGAGCGGGGCCCGGAAGGAGCGGGGCCCCCGCCTGGAGCCCCTGGCCTGAGCCCCCCTCTTGTCTCTGCAGTACAAGGCCACGGACTTTGTGGCCGACAGGGCAGGCACCTTCAAGATGGTGTTCACTCCGAAGGATGGCAGCAGCCCCAAGGAGTGGGAGGTGTACAACTTCCCCGCCGGCGGCGTGGGCATGGGCATGTACAACACCGACGAGGTGAGGCGGTCACGGAGCCTGGGAGCCCCCCCGTGCCCGGCCTCCCCGCCCCAGGCTTACCCCTGCCAACGTGGCTGGTTCCCACAGAAGTGCCAGCCTGACTCACATGACCGCCTCTGAGTCAATCAGAGAGGCCCCGAGAGAGAGGAAAGCTCTGATTGGACAAGCCTGACACACAGTCAACTCTAGAGACAGGTCCCATTCCCATCCCGGCCGTAGGGTCCAAGAATTGCCGAGAGGGAGCGAGCTGTCCAAAGCAAAGCTGGGGGCGGTGGGAGGGGGCTGTTCCTTCCCAGAAGTTGGCGGGGTGGTTGGGGGAGCTGGGCCAGCAGAAGCAACAGACAGGGTGTCACTTCAGGTGGCTGGGTCAGCCCCGATCGCCAGACAGGGCCGTGTGCAGAGGAGGGTGCCGTTCCTGGCTGGAGCCTGGCCCCAGGGGACCATGCCAGGGACCTCTCTCTCCCCCTGCAGTCCATCTCGGGTTTTGCGCACAGCTGCTTCCAGTATGCCATCCAGAAGAAGTGGCCGCTGTACATGAGCACCAAGAACACCATTCTGAAAGCCTATGATGGGCGCTTCAAGGACATCTTCCAGGACATCTTTGACAAGTAACCGCTCCTCCCTTCACTGCTTTCCCGGACGCCACCCTTGCCCCGGCCCTCATCCTACCTGGGGAGGTCACTGTCCCCATGCATTTGGCTCAGGGAGGGGTCCCCAACCTCCGCCTCCTGCCCTCCTGCCGCAACAGGCCCCCTTTGCTCCCAGGCACTATAAGACGGACTTCGACAAGAATAAGATCTGGTACGAACACCGGCTCATCGACGACATGGTGGCGCAGGTCCTCAAGTCCTCAGGCGGCTTTGTGTGGGCCTGCAAGAACTACGATGGAGACGTGCAGTCGGACATCCTGGCTCAGGGTACGCCGGGGGCCCCCTGCTCCTTGTGGGGGTGACCTTTCTGGCTGGGGTCATTTTCCCACCCTTGTGGCAGACAGCTTCTCTAGGGGAGCGGCAGGACTCGGGCTTGCCGGCTCACTGCGAGGTCCCCCGTGGACAGCACGGAGCAGGAGCTCCCCAGCAGCCCACTCGTTAGGCTTGGACTCCTGCAGGGCGGCCGCCGCCCCGAGGGAAAGGAGGAGGGCACAGGAATTCAAGTTGGCGCTGAGGTTCCTGTCCAGGGAGGCCCAGGTGACTAGGTTTGGCTCCAGTGAAACCAAACCTGGGATTGAGCACCCCAGGGAGCTCTTTAAATTACAGAGCATTCGTGTTGCAAAGTAACCCTCTTGTAGGGAGGAGGAGGAGGCCAGGGAAGATGGAAAACCCACAGGCCCTCGAGCGTCCTGAAAGGTTGAGCAGATTCCAGCAGAAAGCCTGGGCGAGGCCTTAGAGAGGAACCGTGAGAAAGAGCCCGTGTTGGGAGGACCGGCGCAGGTGGGAGGAGGCAGCATGGAGCCCGGGGCGTGGAAGAGAAACAAGGGCGTGCGGGACGGGTGAGGTCCAGCTCCTGAGGAGAAGAGAGAAGCCCAGGCCGGGTGGCAGCGAAAAGGCAGAGACCCCCGAAGCTTTATTTTGAAAAGTTCACTGGTGATCCTGTCACCTGGACCATTCCCACTTTAGCTGGAAGGGTGACAAACCCTAGCAGATGGGAGAGGACATGGGAATTACCTCTGAATATGTAGGGAATGGAGGAGCGAGAAGGTCCAGGCACCAGCCGAACTTCTAAGCCAAAGAGTTTTCCTATCGGAGTCGCCCACTTTTACTTTCTTGGGACTTTCCGATTCTCACTTTGGTGTCGGGGTGCTTTGCAAGTCCAGGAGCCCTGGGCAACAGGAAAGGTTCCCGTGGGAAACACTGGAAAGGTGTCACAAAGCTTTCAAGCAGCCGGAAAGAGCAGCCGATGAAGTGGTCGCTGTGGCATTGGCGGCCACAGGCTTTATTTCTGCTTGAATGTGTCCCCCGGCCACAAGCCAGGCTGGGTGGCAGAATGCTCTGAGGCCTTGGGCCCTGGGGACCAGGGGCTCTGGGCCACCTGGAGGTGGGGCCACAGATGTGCGCTGACAGGCCGGTAACAGCCACCTCTGCATGTTGCCTGCCCCATGCGGGGTCCTGGAGAACCCCACCAGCAAAGACAAACCAGAAGCGTGTTCTTCCCACTTACAGCTGGGGGCGGGTGGAGACATGAGTTGAGTGACTGCAGGCAGGCCGCCCAGGTGGTCCGAAGGAGAGAGAGGCACCCACACTTACAGGAGGGTCTTCCCGCCGTCAGGCTTTGGCTCCCTGGGCCTGATGACGTCTGTGCTCGTCTGCCCGGACGGAAAGACCATCGAGGCTGAGGCTGCTCACGGGACCGTCACCCGCCACTATCGGGAGCATCAGAAGGTAAGTGTGCGGAGCCTCCGCACTCTCCCGCAGGGGCCCAGACCCCGCCGGCTCTGAGGGGCGGGCAGCTGCGTCCAGGTTGCCCCGCTGTTGCCTTGATGGCTCTTAATTCCCCTGCGACCCCTCCCCGCAGGGCCGGCCTACCAGCACCAACCCCATCGCCAGCATCTTTGCCTGGACACGAGGCCTGGAGCACCGGGGGAAGCTGGACGGCAACCAGGACCTCATCCGGTGAGCGCAGGGGCGGGGCCTGAGCGGCCCAGGGCCGGCGGGAGGCGGGGCTGGGCGGGGCCTGACCTGCTCTCGCTCGCTCTGCGTCTTGCAGGTTTTCCCAGACCCTGGAGAAGGTGTGCGTTCAGACAGTGGAGAGCGGAGCCATGACCAAGGACCTGGCGGGCTGCATCCATGGTCTCAGCAAGTGCGTGGCTTGGGTAGAGGGCGGGGCGGGGCTTCCGGGCAGGCGGGACCCCCTCCAGAGTCAGCTTTGCTGCCAGGAACCTGGGGCAGGACAGGTCCCCGCCCCTTCCCGTGTCCCTCCCCCAGCTCCTCCCGGGACAGCTGGTACCCAGGGCCGGTCCACCTGAAAGAGGACAGGGAGACCACGGACTTTGCTGTGGCCCTTTGGCGGGGGGCTGCAGGTAGCCTTTGACCGGCAGCCGGGCCGTGCCCCCCGACAGGGGCCGAGAGCGGGGGCTCTGCCCCTGATGCGCACGGTGTTCTCCCCGCAGCGTGAAGCTGAACGAGCACTTCCTGAACACCTCGGACTTCCTGGACACCATCAAGAGCAACCTGGACAAAGCCCTGGGCCAGAAGTAGCGGGGCGGGCAGCGCGGCCCAGCCCCGTAGTGGACACCAGTCCTGGGACACGCGCCGGAGGGTGAGCCTCACAGCCCTCTCCGGAGGCCTTTCTAGGGGACACTTTTTATAAACGAAATGTTTTTAAAAGTACCTGCGTTTCCCCTCACAGTGACGTGAGGCAGGAACAGAGTGTTTTACCTCAGCCAGTCAGTATGCTTTGCATACTGTAATTTATATTGCCCTTGGAACACATGGTGCCATATTTAGCTACTAAACTCTCTTCACAAAACCGTCTGCTGTGTTTGTCCTCAGGGGAAGGAGGCAGCTGGGGCTGGAGGCGGGGCCATCAGAGGCCTGGGGTCTCCTCCAGGGACAGGCTGGAGCACCTCGGGCCCCAACAGGTCTCTGTCCCAGGCTCCATCCCGTCGGGGGCCAACATTGCGGGGGGCACTGGGTAGCTTTCTACAGGAGCCCCCTGAGTAGCCGCTGGGACATGGGGGTTCCAGGCCTGTGGGGTTCCCTGGAATGTCCTAGCACCGTTCCTGTATCATTTTGGGGTTACTGAGTCGTTATATTTTCATTTCTTTCTGTGTTGGTTTTAACCACCTAAACACCTCCAGATGTCTTTGCCCTTTTCTTGGTACAAAAAATAGGCCCTACCCACCAGCTGCCTGCGGCCGGGGGCTGGGAGTACACACATGGCCCCCCCCCCACAGCTCAGGATGGTGGGTCCCAGACTCCGGTTCATCTTTTCCGTTCTTTTAGCAACACTTAAAAAAGACAGGTTATAAAGTTGCTGGAAAGTTAAATAGATCCAGTTTACAGGGCTATCCTATTATAATTTTGCTGTTAAAACGTCCTGGGGAAGAGTCGTATCCTATTTCCTTGCTAACATAAACACCTGGCATCCCGAAGTCCATTTCCGACATTTGAGGGGAGGGATGCTCTCCCAGCTCCCGAGACCCTGCGGCCGGGAACCTCGGTAGGTCTGAGGTGGGCTCTGGCGGCCCACCGCACTGGGCCCCGGCCATCGCCCCGAGCTTCGGAGCTGTGGGAAGAAACGCTGGCATGCCGGTGCTGGCGCCGTGCCGGCTCCTGGGGGCCCGGCTCCTGGGGGCCCGGCTCCTGGGGGCGGGGGGACGCTCAAAATTTCCAGCCTCTTCTTGCCCATTCGTAGCAAAGGGCTGGCAGCGCCCCAGAATGCACAGCCTCCAAAGCCCAGTGTGGCAGGGGGAGCTGGCCTCTGTCCTTGTGCCCTGTTGGTGTGTCAGGAGGGGGAAGCAGCTTTCCTCTGTGCACGGTGGGAATTCTGGCGCCTTGGCCTGCCCCCCTCTCCAGGGCGGGGAGCGGCTCCCTGCAGGCACCTGGCCCTGCAGGTGACCACTCCTGTGCCCAGGGTGGTCCCAGGCCCTGGGAGAGTGACGCCTTTCTGGGTGGGGTGGGGAGGCTTTGTTGGGAGTTCCTTTGGAGGGAGGAGGGTGGGGAAGATGGAAAGAAGCACCTGCAGTCGCCTCGCTAAAGAATATTCATTTATTTATAATTATTGCTAAGTAAACTTTTTCTTTTAAACAGGAACATAAAAACACAGTAGGGCTTTGCACAAGTCGGAATTTCTAAACGGTTGGTGGGTATACGTGTCAAAATAAGTTAGAGTGGACTTCGTTCAGGAGTTTCCAAGTCACCCGAGAGGCCGCACACCTCTTTTGCGAAGGTTGGGGGCGAGGGGTGAGGACAGGAGCCTTGCCAAGACCGCCCCCGCCCCCCTGCCCCCAGCTCAAATTGTGAGTTGTGCTCTCCCCTTCTCTTAGCTTTGCCCAGGTCCAAGGCACAGGGCAGGGGCGTTCAAGTATCGAACCTCGCAGAGGGCCGGAGCTGACGGCGGGGCTGGGGGAGGAGAGCCCCGCCCTGCGGCCCGCACCTTCTCCCTTGGGTTTCCAAGACCAAGGCCACTGCACTGGCAGGAGAGGAGGAGGGGGGCGGAGGGGGAGGAGAGGGAGGAGGGGGAGAGGGAGGAGGGGGAGAGGGAGGAGGGGGAGAGGGAGGATGTGGTAGTGGTGGAGGAGGTACAGGGTTCTTTTTGGTACCAGGGGAGAAAGACGTTGTGGGAAGAGGTAGTTTGCAGGGGATGATGCTTCTGCTCCGCAGGAGAAAATGTCTTCTACAGTGACCGAGTCACTGCCACCTGAGGGTCATCATGGCGGGCATCTGGGGGGCTGGGGGCCTCAGCCCGCTCACGTGTTGCTTAGCGTGAGCGGTAGCAGAGGAAGAAGACGCACCTGGCCGCCTGATCCCAAGGCCGCCTTGCCCTCCCATCAGGCCTGGTCACAGCCACCCTGAGGCCTGGCTTGGTCCATCACTGAGGCTACAACCTTGGGGGCAGCTGCACTTCCAAGTGGCTCCCCCACCCTCTGCTGTTTCCCCCGCGCACCTGGCTTCTGGGCTGAAGTTGGTGGCTTCGCCTCTTTCCATGCCTTTGGGGACAGCCCTGCCTGCCCCTCCCCACAGAGGCCTCAGGAGGCCGGTGGGCGGGATTCTGGGTGCCCTCGCGTTCCTGAATATGCCGTCCCCTTCCCTGGGCCTCTAGCCTTCAGCTCCAGGGGCAGGAGCCAGTGTGGGGACAGAGGCCACAAGAGCGAGGGAGCGGAGCCGCCGGCTGAGCAGGGTCCTCGGCTCTGGCCTCTGGTGGGTGACGTGGGCCCCAGTCCTGCCTGGCCAGGCCGCTTGAGGTTGGGGGGTGCACAAAGCACACACAGCACACAAGGAAGCTTCCGCTGGGGAAAAGAAAATGATCTCCATCGTAAAATAGGCGACACAGAGTAGGAAAGAAAAAAAATAAATTATCTTCCGAATACCCCCATTTGTTTAAAAAAAAACCAAACTTTTTTCTCTCTCCATGGTCTTCATTTTCCTTTTTAAATGTTGCTCTTCCCGGGAGCCTGCTGACTCTACCTTAAATAAGAAAGCCGCACCGATCCCTCCCACCCCCCTGGGTGGTCCTTGGCCTCCTCTGAGGACAGTTCCCTTGGGTCCCCGTGACCTCTGCACTGTGCCCTGCGCCCTCACGCACGGGGCCTCCATCGGTCTCCGTTAGTGTGCGCCTGACGCAAGGCGTGTCCCGGCTCCATTCACGGGGCGGTGGCTGGGGAGGGACCCTGGTGTGACGCCCCCAGCTCCGGAGAGAACTGGATGACGTTTGTGGAAATCCATCTTAGGGCTGTAAGGTGAGGGCCTTGCGGGGACGGGGTGGGGCTGCACCAGCTCTCCCGCCAGCCAGCTTGGGCCGCAAGCACCCAGGCTCCAGGAGGGCTAGGGAGACGCCGGGAGGTAGACGGCAAGGGCCCTGCCTGGCTGTCCGCGGGCAGGGTGGGGAAGACCGCTCGGGGCCTGGCTTCTCCCAACCCTGGGGGCTCACGGTGAGGGTGGGGGTGGGCAGTGCCGACCAGCACGAGAGCTCAGACCCCCAGAGGCAGCAGCTGGTCCAGAGAGGCAAAGCCTGGCTCACGTGACTTCTTCCAGTGTCAGGGCCCCTGTGGGGCCAGCAGCATGGCTGCCCCAGCTCTGCTGGGTCTGGGGACGCCCGAGCACCTGCACCCTTGTGGCCTGGCCCCAAACGGCCCCCGCCTGCATGTCCCCTGTCCTCCCACAGCCGCAGGCGCGGAGGTGCAGACTCGGGGCCCCACGATGCCTCCCTGCCCTGGGACGTCTGGCGCCTGGTTCCAGCGCACGGCCAGGGGTGCAGTCCATCCTTTTGGTCTCAAAGTCCCTAGTGGTGCAAACGACTCGGTGGGAGGGGAGGGCTCGGGGCCGTGGGGCAGTAGTTCGCGCCGCTGCAGCAGCAGGCACAGCCCGCAGCCTGCGGGCCTCGCCCCCACGCCCCGGGCCCTCCTCACCCGGTCCGGGCGGCCCGGCATGGGCTATAGCACGTTGTAGTAGGCCATCTCCTTCATGGCCTGCTCGGTCAGGACGCTGGCCTCGGCCCCGCTGTCCACGCCGGCGTAGGCATAGGCGCTCTCCTCGAAGTCCTCCATCTCCTGCTGGCCGTCCAGCTCAGAAGGGTCGGTGCCTGTCAGCTCCATCATGGGGTCTGCAAGAGAGGGGCACAGTTAGACCCAGGTGCCACCTTTCCTGCGGGGAGGCGGTCACCCCCACACAGGAAGCAGGTGACTGGGGTTGTCAGCGGCCTCTCTGCCTTCCTGCTCGGGGAGGCCCTAGACTCCTGTGGCCACTCAGACCCGAGCCGTAGAGCTGTGTGCACGCGCATGTGTATGTGTGGAGGGTGCAGGCCTGGCCTTGGTCTCTTTGGGTCCTGCCTCTGTGGTTCCTCCTAGTCAGTAAACTCACTTATTCTCTGCAACGTGGCCCCCTCTGCCACATGAAAGCCTGCTGCACCGTACCGTCTCCGCATCAGCACTCATTGAGCACCTACTGTATGCTGGGCACTGCACAGCTGTCAGCTCAGGAATTTGCTCCCAGCGACCCCAGTGAGAACAAAAGGGAGTTCAGAGATTCTTCAGCTTGCCAGAGGGCCCCCAGCAAATGCAGCTGTCTTTGTCCAGGTGCTGCTCTGCCTCACCTGGCTGGGGGGCGGCAGGGGGTGGGGGGGGCAGTCTCCTCTGACCACCTGCAGCATTTGTGTTGGAAGCCAGTTCCACCCATTGGTCTCCAATAGAGGTTAACCCAGGATGAGGCAAAAACTCTAAGGCCTCCTCTAATTTTGTCAGGTTAACATCTTACTATAATGCTCTTGCTGTCGGAACAAGAGCCAGATGGAAAGCTCCATGTTGGAGGCCTGGCCTGCCTTCCCCTGGGTCACAGAAGGAGGGCAGCCTCGGCATGATCTGGGGACCCCGGGAAGGTGGTCACTAGGGACTGGGGCTAAGGCTCAGTGCCCGTTCTGCCCCGTTTACCCAGGACACGTAATGTGTTTTGGGGAGACGTGGGTAGACCAGGGGTAGTAGCCCTTGTAAGTCGAAAGCAGGGATTTCGGCCCTGGCCTTATTAGCATTTGGGGCCATATTATTTGTTGTGGGACTATCCTGTGCATTGCGGGATGCTTAGCAGCATCCCCCCCTGTTGTGACAACCAAAAATGTTTCTGGACATGTCCCTGAGGGGCAAACTCACCCCCTCTGTTGAGACCCACTGGTCTAAGGAGAAAGCCCACCCCTTGCCAAATGAGTGGGACCCACTTCTAGCCAATGAATTGTGAGGAAAAGCCAGCTTGTGAATTCTTAGACTGTTCTTGTTAGTTTCATAGAGCAAAGGGGAGCAAGCTGTTCCTCTCCCATTGAATGTGAACAAGGGAGCACATTGCCTCTGTAGGTTACTGGCAGCCATTTTGTGACCATGAGGACAAGCACACTCTTTGCTTTGGCTACTGGGAAGCTGAGAGCTCCCCTCTGCATGCCTATCAGACATGTGGCGTTGTGACCTCACCTGGCTCTCCCTTATCTTTCCAGTTGCCATTTTCCCATTTGATACTTTCTTTCCCATCCATTTATTTCACATCATCTCTCAGTAATGAGATAAAGTGTCTTTCACCTCCGGTGTGTTGTGATTTTTGCACAGGTTACCTAACCTCTCTGCCCTCAAGTTCCCCCATCTATAAAACGGCGCCTACCTCACTGTGAGGGTCACATGAGTTAATAAAGGCCTGGCACACAATTAGCGCTCAATAAAATGTTGGTATTTTTATTATGTAGTTTACGTGAGCCCGCTGAAACCCTTTGAAGAATACATAAACATCCCGTCACCTCCACAGTGGCCCTCCAGCGTGCCCCCTCTCCAGATCTGAGCCCACCCCAGTGAGGGCTCAGGCCTGGCCAGCCTCCCACCTCCCCTCACCGGACAGGAGGCTCCTGCATGTGCCATGAGGGCACCGCCCCGGCTCCGTCCACTGCGCGTGGCCCACCCACCTTGGCTGTCCAGGCCAATGTCCATGACGCCGTGCTTGACCTTCATGTGCCGGCTCAGGTTGCCCTTGAGGTTAAACTTGCTGGAGCAGTAGGGGCACTTGAAGGGTTTGCTGCCCGCGTGCAGGTGCATGTGGCCCAGCAGGTTGTACATGCGGTTGAAGGACTTCCCGCACACCTGGAACGTACCACC
The DNA here is from genome assembly GCF_021234165.1 of Pteronotus mesoamericanus. Lineage (NCBI taxonomy): Eukaryota > Metazoa > Chordata > Mammalia > Chiroptera > Mormoopidae > Pteronotus > Pteronotus mesoamericanus. The sequence continues at coordinate 1,407,337 of NW_026555165.1, read as the reverse complement.
AGCCTCGTCAGCCCTCCGTGAGCCCAGGCCCCCCCCCCCCCCGGCTCGCCCCACTTGCTACAGATACAGCACTCATTTTCTTCTTTCCTGTGTGACCCGAGAGGCTGAGATCGAAGCCTCCTTACTGGTCACTGTTTCTGTGGGTCTGCCCCACGCTCCCTGAGCTGGAGCGGTCAGAAACCCAGGGCTCGGATCTCTGACTGCACTGAGTCCCGGGCCCGGGCTCCTTCCCTGCGGCCGCACCATGACCCCCGCTGCCCACTCCAACTCCCTAAAGCCCAGGAAGTTCCCCTCGACCAGGCCAACTGTATGCATTACATACAGACTTGCCCGCACTGGCTGGATCATCCAGGGACAGCCCCACCTTGGGGCCTGATGGCCGGGTACCTTGCACTTGAATGGCTTCACCGGTGAGTGTACAATCATGTGGGTCTTGAGGGTCTGCTTCTGTACAAAGGTCTTGAAGCAGATGTGACACTGGTAGGGCCGAACGCTGGTATGGATCAGCATGTGCCGCTTCATGTTTGCCTGCAGCGTGAACTCCCGGCCACACACCTCGCACTTGAACTCCTTCACGCCCTGTGGGAGTGGGGGCAAGGGGCAAGGGTCAGGGCCAGTACATCTGTGCAGCTTCTGGGAAGTGACTTCTGGGGGTGTTCCAGACAAGTACCACTAGTTTAAAACCATGGGGAGAGCCCTGGCTGGTGTGGCTCAGTGGATTGAGTGCCGACCTGTGAACCAAAGGGTTGCTTGGTTCGATTCCCAGCCAGGGCACGTTCCTGGGTTGTGTGCCAAGCCCCCAGTAGGGGGCGTGCAAGAGGCAACCACACACTGATGTTTCCGTCCCTTTCTCTCTGCTTTCCCTGCTCTAAAAATAAATAAGTGAAATCTTTTTAAAAAAAAAACAAAACCTTAACCCCCCCCCCCCACCAGGGAGAATGCCAGTTCAGGGCCACCTACTCCAGGAAACCTTCCAGTATTAGGTAGAGACTGGCCGGGCCTTACTGTTCCTATCTATATACCTGCTGTCTCCAGCTCACCAGGCAAATGTTTTCGTTCATGCATTCATTCACTCAGCACCCACTGACCAGGCACATGCTACAAGCCAGCATGAGGGGCTTGCGGCCAAGAAGACCCAGCTTTAGTCTGGTGGTCACGAATTATTTCCTCACATCCGGGACATGTGTATGTGTTCCTCCTCCTTGTGGTCTTTTCCATTCACAGACCCCTTTGAGGGATGGACTGAAGGGACAGACACCTCAGAAACAATACTACTTGGGTCTGTGTAGAATTTAGACCCCTCCCAACTCAGAGCCCACCGCTGACCCCAGAGAGAGAGTTTTCCATCTGTCCCTGGGGATAAGGACCACGTGGGATTCTCGCTGAACGAACAGCCACTCGGGCCACTCCCTGGAGACTCCCATTTTCTGGGATCTGGGGTCTCAGCAGGGTCCCTAGGTAACTCATTATTGATGGGGCTCGGGACACTCAGCGCCAGGAGACAGACTCCAGGGAAAATCCTCTGGTTTGGACTGTCAGCATGCTTTGCCGTGGTCTGGAGGTGGCCCCAGAGCAGGACAGGGTGTCGTGGGCACAGGCGGGGTGGTCGGTCCCCTTCATTGTCTGGGGGCAAATATGAGGACAAAACTGGGGAACTGAACTCTTTGCTAGAACCCCAGTCAGCAGAATCCCAGCGGGACACACACATTTCTGTGGTCACAGCTGCTATCCCAGCTGCTGTTTGGTACAGTGTCGTATCATAATTGAATGGTTCCTGTGTCCATTTCTCTTAGCGGGCGGGGGTGTGTCTCGGGCCCTACAGGCTGGCTGGGGCCGTGAGGCCGTGTGTGACCACCAGGGGGCCCTGCCCGTTGGGAATGCACCCGGCAAGTGCTGAGCACATTGTACAAATTTAGGCTGACGAGAGGACTGTTTCCAATTGGATTAGCCTTTGATTTTTGGCTTTCAGCTTTTCTTCACTGCATTATTTATCTTTTAACACTTTGCAGACAGGTGGGGAGTTTCAGCAGAGGAGAAGGACGGCAGATATATAGCCCGTGAACTTATCACTCTTCACTCTCGCTCCCTGCAGACACTCACTATCAGCCGTCTGGTTTGTACTTGAGGCACATTCCGGGTGAGGGCTGAGCCCAGATTCTGCTGCAGAATCCTCAACACGGTGCTCCTGGCAGCTACACCGACTGAGCGCAGGAGCCCGTGGCCCGAGCCTACAAATCATGTCTGCTCTAGGAGAAAACGTCCGAGCGCCGGGTGGACCGGGTCCTTGGCCTGGCACGCTGTAGCTCGCCGGCCATTGCGGTGTCCATGGGGAGAAATAAGGACACTGGTTCGACCTGGGGCACCTCAAAGGCCACCGCTGCAAAGAGAGGAAGGCGCCTGCACATCGCTTCAAGGTGTGCGGGTGGGTGGGTCCGGGGTGGAAACCGGAGCCAGAGTGGGACGGCGGGGCCTGAGAGGCCCTGTCCCACCTGCCTCGCCATCCGGGCCTCTCGGAGGAGGAGACGCCGCCGGCTGGAAGGCAGGGGGGCGAATGGCCTGCAGGGGGGGGGAGGGGCGGAAAACAGCCACGGTTGTGTCTATGGACACAGAGGGTGAGAACAGTTTGGCCCTGTCTTCCCTCTCCACAGACCCCTTCGCCACTTTAGCCCTATTCGAGACCCAATTGTACTCTTCCACAACAAACAGTTTTTCCTTAATGTACTCCCTTTTACACGAAATAGATTTAGCTTTTTCCTAAAGGGAACGTGCAGGTTTTGACATACTTTTGCCAAGAGGAACAAAGGCGCCCGTCTTTATGTCTGAGCGTCTGGTTTGTCCTTCCATCTATAAAGTCGGGAGGGAGGGTGGCCTCTGCGATCCCCCAGCTGTGTTCCCTGGGTCCTGCCCCAGGTTCCTCAAAACATTTAAAAAAAAAATTTTTTTTTAAGCCCTGGCTGGTGTGGCTCCGTGGATTGATCCTCAGCCTGGGAACCAGATCACCTGTTTGACTCCCAGTCAGAGCACATGCCTGGGTTGTGGGCCAGGTCCCCAGCAGAGGGTGTATGAGGGGCAACTGACTGATGTTTCTCTAACACATTAATGTTTAAAATAAATAAATAAATAAATAAATCAGATTTGACTATTTAAAAGATAACTAATCTTAATTATATAGTTGTTGTAAATGTCACTATAAAAATAAGATTTGTTCACCTGCAAACCATCTCTATTATGCCCTAAGTGACCTCACCCAGGACTTAGGGAAGCGCTGGGTGAAGAACAGGAGGGGCAGAGCCCCGGCCCAGGCGGAGCCCCTGGGGGAGGCGAAGGGGCGCACAGGGACGCGCTGGGCAGCAGCCGTACCTTGTGGGTGAGCGAGTGCTGCTTGAGGTGGTGGATCTGGCTGAACTCCATGCCGCACTCGGTGCACACAAAGGGCCGCACGTTCTGGTGCTTGAGCATGTGGTTCTGCAGCTGGCTGCGGTAGTGGAAGGACTTGTCGCACTCGAGGCACTGGTAGAGGGTGGGGCCCTGGTGGGAGGCCAGGTGGCGCTTGAGCTGGGTCAGGGTGGAGAAGTCCAGTCCGCACTCGACGCAGACGTGGCAGCGGCCGCTCTCGTGCTTCACCTCGTGGGCCTTGAGCTCACTGGGGTAAGCAAAGCCACGGCCGCAGAAGTGGCAGCTGTAGGGCTTGACCTCCGAGTGCAGCAGCATGTGGCGCTTGAGGTGGCTGGTCTGCGTGAAGGCCTTGTGGCACACCTGGCACTTGTGGGGCCGGGTGCCCTGGTGTGTCAGCAGGTGCGTCTGCAGGTGGCTGGGCTGCTTGAAGAGCTTGCTGCAGTGCGGGCACGAGTGTGGCTTGATGCCGTTGTGGCCCAGAATGTGTGTCACCAGGTTGTACTTGGACGTGTAGGACTTCTCGCACATGCGGCACTGCCAGCGTTTCTGGCGGTCGCCCGCCTCCACCAGGTAGGAGTCGTCGATCTGCACGTTGATATCCAGCCGGTCCAGCTGGGCCTTCTTGTGGCGCTCCACCGTGGAGCCTGCTGCGTCCGCCTCGAACTCGCCCGCCTCCTGCCACACGAAGCCCTGCTCGGGCTTCACGGGCTCAGGGGATTCCATGGTGGGGGCCTCGGGGTCGCTCAGGGGCGCCAGTGGGGGCGGCTCGAAACCACACTCCGCTGGCAAGGCCTCGGGTCCAGGCAGCGCCATGCCGGGCTCCGGGAAGCCATCCCGGGCTGGGTCGGGGAAGTGGGGGTCGTAGGGGGCCACGTCGAGCTCCGGCCGCGGGGCCCGGGGCAGGGGCCGCAGCGTCCGGGGCTTGCGGCTGAAGGCGCTGAGGTCGATCATTTTGACGGCGCTGCTCTGCACCAGCGACTCGCAGCCACCACCCGCCACCTCGGCTGGCGCCTCTGCCGGGCCTGCGTCCTTGTCATCGCCGGGCACGGACACCTCATAGACCTCCTGCTCCTCCTCCTCCTCCACCTTCTCAAACTTGACCTTGGGCACCAGCCGCACGGGCGGCCGCGTCTTCCGCCGGGTGTGCTTCTCGAAGGCCGCCTCCACCTCCAGCACCTCCTCCTCCGCCGGCTCCTCCAGGGCCCGCCCGTTGCAGGCCAGTGGGTAGACGTCGGGGCCCGGGGGCCCAGGTGCCCCGACGGGAGCCCTGGACAGCTCGGGCCCCAGGTCCGGGTAGAAGGCTTCAGCGCTTATGGTGGCCCCGAAGAGCTCATTTTCCGAGACCAGGCCCAGCACAGCGGCCTGAGCCAAGGACAGCACCACAACGGCGTCTGTCTGTGTCCCTGAGTCCATGAAGCCCTCCATTCCTGGGCGGCTGGCTAGGAGGGCATCGCTGCGGGGGGTGGGGCGGGGGGAGAAGGGTGCATTAGTGCTGCGGGCTCACTGCTGCACAGACAGACAGACAGACACTCAAGGGATCGGCTCATTTGGTGTGTGTGGGCCCCTGATGCCTGTACTTCTGCCTCGGGCGCCCAACACACATAATTCCAGGGAGCGCGACCCCCCTCCCCCGCGTCTCTACCCATCGGCGCCACCTCCCTGCGGGATCCTGGGCAACCTGCGCCACCCCCCCTCCGCCCACCTGCCGGCCTCAGTCTTCCCATCTGTAAAGCAAGGAGGTGCAGCGGTTCTCAAAGCATGTTTTGCATGCCCTTCTGATTCAAAAGTCACAAAAAGTAAGGATTCCTCTATTTTTAAAAGCTGATTTTAGAAAGCCCATCTACTCCAATGTATACACAGCACACCTCATTCCCACGCACTCAGTGGCCCCACCGGTTTTGTTGCCAAGGTGACTAATTTTGCACAGGCCTTGAGACCACAGCGAGGTGTTAAACAACTGTCACCGTGTACAACGGCCTGTCCATATGAATGAGGGGCTTTGCTTTTGCAAAGAATACCTATTGGGCAAAAACAAGGCAACACACAAACACAGATGAGGGTCAAGGCTGACCTCAGACTGTGGCTCCCACCAGTCAGCCCGACCCACGACGGGTTCATGGCTCCCAACTAGCTAAATATTATGCACGTGAGTCTCTAAGTATATAACGATGGAAAACATAGTTGTGTCTTTTTTTCCCCCCGATTTGCAGACTGGAATTCCTTGTCGGGTCTGGTCTGCAAGCAGGGCTCAGCAAAGGCCACCCTGTGCGTGACACTGCCCAAACCGAAGGCACCGGCCCCCAGCTTCTCGGCCACCCCCTCTGACCTAACAGGTCCTTTAAAAAGCTGACGTGCCCACCCGTCCAGGCCCGAACCCTGAATGCATGGGCATCCTCCCTTCCCATGGGCGCTCCGTGGGGCCCCGCCTTGCCTGCAGGGCCCCCACCCTTGGCGCCCTTTCCCAACCCTGCTGAGCTCCCGGCTCCTCCCCTCAGCAACCTCCCAGGCTGCTCTCGGATTCCACCTGTTCCTGGGGCTTCGCCGCCCTCCCTGCTGGCCCGGTCCGCGCCCTCTCCCGGCCTCCGGGGGCGGTGGCTCGCAGGGAGCGGTGCCCGGATGTGGGAGTGCCTCCAGGCCTGCGCTGGAGACTCACACTCGAAGCCCCCACTCCCAGCTCAGGGCCTGGCACACGGGGGCCGCGCCCTAGGAAGGAGGACATTCCTGGGGTGGCTCTGGCCTGCCTTGCCCGCTCCCCCCGCAGGGCCAGTGTTGGCGCATGGCCCGGCAGCGGCCCTTCCTCAGGAAACAGGCTCTGGTCTGGTGTCTCCCCTCCCACCCCCCACAGGCCAGCGGAGCCTCCCCTTCCTGAAGCCGGCTAAAAATAAAATACCCCAGACAGGAATTTAGCCTCCTTGACATGGAATCTAAAGACTTAACTATTAAGCTCAATGCGGGGCTCTCGTGGAAGGGGTCGGATGGAACGAACCTCTGACTCGGGGCTCCGGTCCATCTGGAGCAGGCGAGAGGGGCCCACCCCCAACCCTGCTACACAGTCAGCAGCTCAGCCTCACATGCCCCCCGCTCTCACGTACACGTGGTGAAGCACTGTCATTTCAAAGTCACTTCTGTGCCTCAGCCTCCCTGTCTGAAAACGGAGACGAACGCCGTTCCCCTTCAAGGGCTGTGACCCAGGCTGTAACTTAGGTGACGGAGCTCAGGTCCTGGGGAAGCCCTCGCAGGTAGGAAGCAGCATGGTTATCGTCTGCCCGGACCTTGGGAAGGAGCCTTTTCGGACAAAAGCCACAGAGCGGAGAGACCTCTCCATGCTGGGGCCCCCGGTTCGGCAAGGCTTTGGGTGACCGCGGACGACCTCTAGAAACTGAGAACTCATCCGTTCACTTGTGCAACAAATACTATTTGCTAACCCCTTCTCTGGGCTGGGCCCTGGGCTTGAAGATGCAGGCAGCGAGGTGGGGGCCTGTCCTCACAGAGTCCACAGAAGAGACCCCTGTGCCCACCCCCGCCACTCTGTGTGGGGGGTGGGCCGCTGTCTCTGGTCACAGCGGCCGGTCTAACACCATGCCCAGCAGCGCCAGGGCAGCCCTCATGCCTGCGGCAGGTCTTAGCAGAGGACAAGCTCAGCCTTTTCCCCAGACTTGCCCCCTGGCACGGCCAGTGGCAGGGGGACGGGGCGGGGGGACTGACCCTCAACAGCAGATTCTGTGCTGGGGACTTGGCTCTGAGTTCTGAGTTCAAATCTGCTCCTGGCCCTTTTGTGGCCTGAGCACATTCCATCGTAACTCGAGCCTCAGCTTCCTCATCTCCGTGAACTGAGGTCCCTCTTCCATCTCTATGGACCGAAGTCTCTATTCCGTCCCTATGAAACTCCTGATGTGGGGCAAGTGAGGTCACTGTGAATGTTAGTCCCTGTCCCTGGCCTTTCCCGCTGGGCCCCAGGACCTGGCATCACCTCCAGGGAATGGAGGCAAAGACAAACGTCTCTCCCCCGGCAGATGAGCCGACGACAAAGTCAGTCAGCACCTGCCCGTGGGGGCCAGAGCCCGTGTCTGGGGTGGCCCCCCCTCCAGAGAAGGTAATCCTGTGATTTACTGTCCCTGTTAGGAGGGACCTCTTGAGAGTGAAAGGGTCGCACAAATGATGACAGCAGGACCCCCAGCACAAGCCTGCCCCACCCCCCTGCCAACCAGGTGTCCCCTTCCTACGGTAACAGGCAGGTGGTGGCGACTTGAGGGCTGAGGAGGAGAGAGGGCATTTCGGTGTTTAGGAGCCTGTCCCTGGGTGTCACAGGGGACGTGCCCAGGGCCTTCCTCTTGAGGGACTGGTGCCCAAGTGAAGGAAGGTGACACAGAGCTGCCAGCCTCCGGCCACAGACATGGGTGGCAGAGCCCGCTTTCTGCCATTGGGTGCGCACGCGAGGTGAGCCATCAGTCATGCAACAGCCCCACAGGGTGGGGGGTGTGCCCCACGTCAGGGCCTAGGGATCAGGGGCCTATTACCGTGCTCCAGGGCCCTGGCAGAGCGGGGTCCGCACCAGGCCCCCCGGGTCTGCAGCCCCGCCCCGTCGTCTCTGCAGCCCGGGAGGACACGACCCAGTGGGACGCCCAACCTCGGCTCCCGGGGCTGCCCCCTCCCCGGGCAGGCCGTGCATGCAGGTGTGTGCGCGTGTGCGTGTGCGTAGCGAGGGCTCTGCTTGCTAAGACACAGGCCATGAGAAGGCAGGCGGAGGGCCTCTAATTTGCGGGCCTTCTGCACGCGTGTTCTCTCCGTCACACGTGGAAGTGACTGGTGGGAAGCTGGGGGCTCTGCAGCCTGACGTCACGCGTCCTCTCCTCCCGGGCTGCCCTTTCGGTCCCCCGCTCAGCTCTCGTCTGGCTCCGTCTCACAGGCTACAATGCCCGTTTTAGGACCTGGAGAGCCCGCCAAGTTCTCACCCCCTGCGAGCCAGGGCCGGCTGTTGGCCGCCTGGGGCACTTCATCCTCAGGGCGCGGCCTCTCCCCACCACGGGTGCTGTGGGCTCAGAACAAGAGCTGTGCCCAGTGTCCGGGGAAGGGGAGCTCAGGCTGGCCCTTGGCTGCAAGGTGAGGGGTGTCCGTCAGAGGCAGGGCACCCAATCGTCCCCAGGACACAAGGAAAGGAAATGGCAAAGGCAGGGAAACAGAGGAAATGGAATAGGCGCCTGATTATCGTTTAAAGACTTGTGCTGGGAATGGGGGAAGGGAGGCCACAGCAGAGGGAGAGGGAGGAAGGGAGGGAGGGAGAAAAAGAGAGAAAGAGGCTGTGGAGGCCAAGAAACAAAGCAGAGGGGGAGGGGAAGGAGAGTGGAGAGGGAGGAAGGGCTGTGTGGGGAGACCCACGGCCCAGGGCTCTGCGTGTTTTCCAGGGCTCGGCATCTCCGTCCCCACCCCCCAGGCCTGAGGGCCAGCGGCCCCGGGGGAGCGGCCCGAGGCTCGGTCAGGGCTGCGGCCCAGCTGAAAGCCTCCCCCACCCCGTCCAGGCCCAGAGCTCTCGCTGCTGCTTCCTCTCCTGCTAGAAACACTGACGCACACTTGTCAAATGCACTAATGGGCGGCTGTGTGACCCTGGACACTCACCGCCATCAGGGTCTCGGTTGGTGACGGCACCTCCTCTCACTGAAACCCCTGAAAGCCGGGGACCTGGGGGACGCAGGTGTCACAGAGCTCGGGGGGACGGCACTCCGGGCCTCGCTGGCCTTGGGGCCGGCGGGACAGGGACCAGTTTGAAGGCAGCACCCACGTGACCTGCCCGCTCTTTGACTAACTCCCACCACCAACCAAGACACAGGAAGCTTCAGGTCCTTCGCCAGCCTGGCCTTGGGATGTCCCCAAGCACACTGTCGCGGATGTACTTTGACGATGATTTTGGAGGGCCTGGCAGGAGTCAGGCTGATGCTGGGAGGACAGGGTGGCCCCTTGGCCCCCATCTGGGCTTTGGATCCTCAGGCGGCCCAGAGGCTGCAGCCTTCAGTCCTGCGACCTGGTCACTGATTCAGCGCACACTTACTGGGGGCCTACCAGGGGCCGGCGTGCAGGTCTTGGTCGTGGGGACACCGTGGGCAGCAAAACGAAGTTCTGACCCTCAGGGAGCCGCCCGGAGTGGCCTCAGTCAACAGCTGAGTGGCAGGAGGTGGGGGTGGGGGAGGCAGGTCAGGGCCCAGCAGAGGCAACAACAGAGGGTCCCCCTCCTTGGCCTGTCACTCAAGACCTCTGGGATCTGGCTCCGGCTTCCCTTTCTGCCCTGTCACCAGCTGTGCGTGTGCAGGCCTCTGGGCCCTTTATCCCCAGGGGCCTCAGGCTCCCAGAGAAGGTGAACCTGGGGCGGGCAGTGCAGGAGCCTGCGCCCAGCGAGGGGCACGGAAGCCCCAGGTGCGGACCTGCCCGGGAACACACTCGTGGGACTCCCACGTGCGGCAGAAGCACCCCACCCTCTTTGTTTCCTCGCTGCAGACGGAAAGGCAACCTCTGCTCACGTCCCCAGACAGGAAGAGGAAGTGAAAGCAGAGGCTGGAGGCTTGTGCAAACCTCAGTCTCACTTCTGCTGTGGAAGGGGTGGGGGTGAGGGGAGTGTCCAGGGGGAGGGTGTGAGTCTCTTCCTAAGGGGACTCTCTGCCTCAGCTTCCCCTTTTCTCTGTGGACAGACCTGCTGAGCCACCCGTGCAGTGCCACCCTCCCACACACCACACGGGGGCCTGATGCTCTCTGTGCCCCAGGGAGGGGAAGAGACAGGTCCAAGGCCACAAAGTGAGACGGTGAAGCCAGGACTAGAAGGCCCACCCTCAGCCCCACGTCCCATAGGGTGAAGTTCCCCAACAAGGCTCCACCTGACTCTCCATTAAGCCTCCTGCTCCTCTGTACCCACCATGGCTCTTTCCTGCCTCGGGGACTTTGCACAGGCTGATCCCTCTGCCAGGACCACCCTTCCCTGCAGTGGGCGAGTACGCTCACACCAGAGGATCGGGTGCAGCCTCTGGGGCAGGGCAAGGGTGTCTTCCACAACCTGGGAAGGCTGGGTCAAGGTCGTGTGGGACTTGGCTAGGCTGTGGTGCCCAGCGGTTTGGTCAAATACTCATCAAGGTGTTGCTGGGAGCTACTGTGCAGGTGTGATCAACTCCTGCAGCCAGCTGACTTCAAGGAATGCAGGTCACCCTTAATGCGGGCAGGTCTCTTCCAATCAGTCGAAGCCTTACGAGGAAAGCCAGACTCTCCCAGGGAAGAAGGAACTCTGCCTCAAGACCGCATCCCAGAAATCCCGCCCGAGGTTCCAGCCTGCCCTCCAGATTTCGGACTTGCCAGCCCCCACAATCGCGGGAGCCAATTCCTTAAAATACATCTCTCCCTCTCTCTCTGTGTATATATATCCTACTGTTTCTATTTCTCTGGAGAAGCCTGATACAGTTGCACTGATTTACAACTGTATCTGTTTACGAGTCACAGGGGAGCCGAGTGGGCCCTATGAGAAGGAAAGGAGAAAGGGACCAACGCACTCACTGAGGTTTAGAATGAATGGATGGATGGATGGATGGATGGATGGATGAATAAGACGCGGGGAAACCGTCTGAGCCTTCTATAACTGTGCTCGCCCCCGCCCCAGACAAGCCTCCCCCCAGGGCAACTTCGGGGCTGCACAGAGCCCTGCCCACCCGACGGGCCCTGCACCTCCTCTCCCTGAGCTTCGGGCCAGTGCCTGTGCGCTGGGGCCGGGACAGCAGGTGTCCCGTGTCAGGAAGGCTCCATCCCACAAGCCAGGAAGCACGTCTGTCTCCCACACAGGTTTTCTACACTGGACCTCAAGATCACCAGTTTGACCCAACGGGGAAAAACAAACAAAATCCGGGCTCCCAAGTTTACAGGACAGAGATCAGAACCACCAGGCACATTCATCAAGGCTTGAACTCGGTCTTCCTGGTGGTCCTCTGGGGGGGGGAGCTCCACTTCTGTTTCCCACGTGTGGAAACTGAGGCTTGGAGAGAGGCAGTCCCCATAGGCCGCCCAGGGCCCAGACCTGGCTCCCCCCACCCTGCCAGGTCCGGGCAGGGGCGAGCTCTCTTCTTCCCCTGCAGACCTCAGTTTCCCCACAACGGGGCCCGGTTCAGCCCTGGGAGCCCCTCACGGCTTCCCTCCCTGCTCACCAAGCCGGTCTCCGGCCCCTCCCGCACGGCACCCTCAGCCTTCTCCATCTAGCCTCCCTCTCCCTCCATTCCTCCCCTCCTTCCGTTTCCGTGGCAACCCCATCCTCCGCTCTGCTGCTCGGTCCTGCGTTCCCATCTTTCTCCTCTTTCATCTCTCCCCTCCTCGCAGTGCATGGTCCCAGGGCCCCTCTGTCCTTTGCTTCTGGGCTCTCGCTCCCTTTTACTCTCCTTTCATCTCCTTCAATGTTCTCTTGTCATCTCAGGGCGACATTTATTTATCTCTCACATTAAAAAAAAAAAAAAAGATGGAAGGAAGAAGGGGAAAAAAACCCCCACGCCATTTCATCAGCCATGCCTCTCTAGCTCAGTCCCAGCCTTCTTTCTCTTGGGTCATCTCCAAGGGTCAACTCAGAAATCCTGGAATGGACCCCCCACCTGCCATCATGCAGGCTGTTGACTGAGCGCACCTACAACCGGCAGAGGGAAACTATGGGGCGGGGCGGGCACCTCACAGGGGGGAGGGGTCTTTAGAGGGCTCGGCCCCCTTCCCCAGCTGAGGCTGAGCTGAGGACCCCCGCTGCAGGCCCCTCAGGATGAAGCCAGGCCTGGATGGTGGATGCGAGGCCCAGCCCCCCCGTCAGTGCTGCTGTGGCCCAGGGAAGCCCACCCGCCTGCCACCCCCGCCGCCCCGCCTGCCTGGTTGGGGTGAAACACAGGCCTCAGCCTGCGGCACATGGCGCACGGCTGCCCAGGGTCCCCGGCTCCACTTGCCCAAACAGGATGGTGAGATTCGCCCACTCTTCAAGATTCACTCTTTGCCGTGACCCTAAACTGCCGACAAAAGGAAGCACCCATGCGTGGGTTCCCCCCCGGAACCCTGGCACCTGAAGGTCCCCTGGGGCGGCTCCCGCCTCCCTGTCTAATGCAGCTTGGAAAGCCCGGCCCCGCACACAGCGAGGCCCAGCGTCCGGGCCTGAGAAGCCCACGGACGTGCCGAGCACCCGGCAGCTCTGCTGCCCCCCAAAGCCTGGCTTAGCACCCCAGGAACCCCAGGAGCAGGACCCAGAGAGGAGAGGGACCCAGCTCTGCCCCTGTGAGCTGTGCAGCCTGGGGCATGTCCCTCAGCCTCCGTGGGACTCAGCTCCTTGTCTGCGAGGTGGGAACAGTGACATGAGAAGGACCCACCGTGGACGGAGCTCGTCTTTCAGGCCGGCCTGTGTCCGATGAGGTCACGGGTATAAAGCAAGAAATCTTGAAAACTAAAACCCTCTTGACAGGGAAGGAGGGGAAACCAAGGCACAGAAGGCATAGCAGCGGACAGGCGGAGTCCTCGGATCTAACGTAGATGCTTGGCGTTTAATACAAAAGAGATACGGGAAGTAACAAGGTGGGTGCCTAGTAAGGACTCTGTTATCGGAAGTTGTTATTATTATCATTACAGTATCATTATTATTATCATTATTCCCATGGGCCAGGCTGGTGCTGGCTGCTGATGGGACACAAAAATCCCCACGCTCAGGAACCTCACATTTTGGTTAGAGCCACACGATGAAGAACCACGAAACAGCAGAGCAAAATACCAGACAGGAAATGACCGAAACGTGTGGGGTACCAGAGGGGGAACCAAGTCACTCATGCTGCCTTTTTTTTTTTCCTTCTTAAGTGGAAGGGGTCAGAGCGTTCTTCTAGGTCAACGGGCTCGTGGGAGGCAACCCAGGCTCAGAGCATGCGCCGTGGCACCCGGCCCCACCCCTCCACGTGGGTTTGCGTGTGCCTCAGTCTCCCCACTGGGGGCATGGGGTCCTGGGCCCCCTCCCAGCGCTGTTGGGTGGTTTCACAGAGCCCTTTAGCTCAGGGAGCATGATGGGTGGGGTTCAGTACACCAAGGCCGGTGGGTGGGGGCAAGAGGGCCTACCCCGGCGGGGCAGCGGGGACCCAGGAGGGCCAAGGGGGGTGTGCCAGGCGAGGAGTGCGCCTCAGCGCGGAGCCCCCTGCCCTCCCACCACCAGCATGATGATTCGTCCCAGGCCTCCGTCCCGGCAGAGCCCCTGGCAGCCGCCTCCTGAAGCTGCCGCTGTCGTAATCAACATTGATTTTGCAGTCACCCACACACCCGAGGCGAGGACGGATTTATGCCAGGAGAGGAGTCCAGAATGCCTCGCTCATTCACGTAATGCCTCCGTGGCTCTCCGGGGGGAGGGACAGCTGGCGGAACGTTTAGGCTGACAGTGTACACACACATGCGCGCGCGCGCACACACACACAGACACCGCCGTCCACGCAGGCTGCCGTCAGCCCCAGGCAGGAGCCACGCGAAGATGCACGCCTCGGTCACCTAACAAATGCTACTTTCACAGAGTGAGCAGAGGGACAAGGCCCACAGGAGGGGCGGGAGGCAGTGTGCTGGTCGGGGGACGCGTGGGGCCCGCCTCCGGGAGCTAAAGCGCACGAGGGACGGCAGTTCCCCTGGGACTCAGACAGAGGGGCCGGGCAGGGGAATGAGCACACCCGTTCACCCGGGCACAGTCCTCTACAGTTTACAAAGCTCTTCCCGGGCACGGCGCCCCTGAGTGGGGGCTGTGCCGACTCTCAATCCCCAGATCACGGAACCCCAACCTGAGCAGACGGGCTGGGTGTCTGTCCTGAGAGCCCCAAGTGCCAACACTCTGTGCACTAACTGAACTCACTATCTGTGAGGTTGACACTCACGCCATCACCCCCATTCCACAAATAAGGAAACTGAGGCACAGAAAGGTGAAGACCACCTTCAGAGCAGTCTCCCTGCGCTCTCAACTTTCGCAGCGGTTTGATGTTGCTATGGTGTCCAGGAGGGGTTGATAAAACACTCATCTGCAAAGATTACAAAGGATAATTTAAAAAGCAGGATGAGAAGCACAGGTTTAGAGCCCAGACTCTGGAATCTGAAGGCCGGCAGTTCAAATCCCACCTCTGCTACTTTCTTCTTACTAAGTGTGCGGGCGGTGCCCTTGCAAGTATGCCAAGTGCTTACAGCAGAACCTGGCACCATTCAGTGACATGCCTGGAGCCACAAAGCCACTTACAGGAGGAGCCAGGCTTCCTGATGCCCTTTCTTGAAGGGGGGTTGACCACCCACCCCCTTCTGTCCTCAGCCACCCTGGACACAGAGCCCAGGGAACATGTCTGCTTCCAAAGCCCGTTCCCAAATGCAGACCCTGTTGCCCCGCACCCCCAGAAGGGGCCACCTTTCATCTCCAGGCCAGGGCAGCGTGGGTGCCTTAATGGGATGTGAGGAGGTATTCTTGCCCAAACCTGAAAAACCTGCTGGGCAGCCAGGCCCAATCTGGCAGCCTCCAGGTTTGCCAGCAGGTGCCTGAGACACAGGTAGAGCTGCAGCGGCCTGCCCCGTCTGGCTCGGGGAGGCTCCGCAAGGATGCACCTGCTCCCCGGCGGCACAGAGAACAAACCCCCAGGGGCCCGCCACACTCCCAACCGCCTTTATCCACGGCTCACCGAGGCTCTGCAACCAGACCCCGAGGGAGGACACAGCCTCTTCCCCAGCCTTTTAGGGCCCCAGGGAGCCTGTGCTCTGAAGAGCGTGTCATCCTCCAAATGGGCACACAGTAGGTGCTCAACAGGTGTCCCCTGAATAAAGCACTCCTCACAGGGGTTCAGATCCACTTCCCCGACCTTCTGCTCCCACCTGGGCCCGGTCGCCACCTGTGAGCCTGCACACTGTCCCACCTGTCCTGTGTCCGTCGCGGGCACTGCCCTGGTTTTCCTTGGGGAGGATATTGTCCCGCGCCCTCCATGCCCTGTGCTCTGAGGGGCAGGCAGTGGGCCTCCCTCTGTATGGGGCCTTCTAATTCACTGGGATGGGTGCTGTGCTGTGTCCCTTCCACACCTACGGACAAACTCAATTCACGCGTCAACGATGCTATGGCTCGCGGTGCAGGGTGTGGCTGGGGACAGAGACACAGGGTTTGTTTGGCCTTGGAGGCTCCTGGGAGCCCGAATCTCCTGCCCCGCCACTCGCGCCCTAGGGCTCCTTGCCAGAGACACTTCTTGGGGCCCCAGGCGACTCTGGGCGAGACTGGGACTCCCGTGGCCGGGCCTGGGGCTGCAGACCCGGCCCGCTGTCCTGTGCTCTGAGGATCAGGGGCAAAGGGCCTTCCAGACCTGCAGCTGGAAGCCCCTCCTGCCCAGAGAAAAACCGGCCCTGAACGGCCCCTCTCTAGTGCAGGCCTACCCTGCCTCTGGTCCACTCATGCCCCAGGGCAGCCGCCGGCACTGCCTAACTTCTTGCTTTCTCTTCTCATCCTGAGCAAGGGGGTCCAGTCCAACGTCCACCGCCTCCTCAAACTCTGCTCTCTGCCCCCTCCACTGAAGCTCAATTGTCCTCTAGAAGGTCACCGAGGCATAGGTTCCACCTCCTCCCACTCCCAGGTGCCCCCTCTCCGCCCCTCTTCAGCCTCCTTCATCCCAGAAGCCCGGGGCTCAGGCCTTGGCTTCTACTTCCTTGCCCTATAGACGTTTCCTCCATGAAGGCTTCTTCCTGTGGCTTCCTCTCACCTCCGATCTGGTCTCTACCCAGCCTCTGCGACACTTCCCAGCTGTCAAACCTCCCATCAGCCATCACCTGTCTAAACTCCTGGCATCGCTCGCCTCCTCAGAGCCCGTGCCACTTCCTGCTGCCTCCTTTCCTGCCGGTGCCGCTCTCCAGCCTCCCCACCACAAGGGCCTCACCGGGCCAGCCTAGTGCTGCATGTGAGCCGGGCTTTCTGCCATCCACTCAGCCTCACGGCCATAAAGGCCCAGCGCCCCAAGGAGGGAGATTTTGGGGACCCGTGTCCCGCTCTGATCCTAACCCTCCCATTCAGGCCACCCAAACCCCGGGAGAAAGGGAGACGGTCCCCAGGCCCATGTCTGAATCCTGCCGGCAGCTACACCAGGCCTTTCACCAACTGTCCTGGTGACCCACTCGGGGTTTCCCAGTGAGGACCACCCGGCCCAGGATGCGCAGGCCCTTCTTGTCTGGCGGGGACCTGTCCCCTTCCCTCTCGACGCTGGGGCCAAAGGAAACCAGCTTCCCGCACGGTGATTTTTTTTTTTTTTTTTTAACACATGTGGCGCCACAGAGAAAAATGCAAACGTTCACGTTCTCCCTTCCTCAAATAAACCAACTTCTCTACTCGTCCAGTCCCTTGAAAACAGAAGCACTATTCAAAAAGAAAAAGAAAAAAGAAGTTACAAAAAAGGGCAAAAAGGGAATTTAAAAAAAAGGGGAATTGAAAAGAAGAAGAAGAAAAGGGGGAAAAAGAGAGGAGAGGAGTGGTCCCCAGGGACAGGGAGAGCCGAGAATAAAAGGCGGGAGAGCGAAGGGAAAGAAAGCGGAGACACAAAGGGGAGAGGAAGACAGAAGCCTTGAAAGAAAGAGCGTCCCGGCGTGAATGCGGCGGGCAGGGGAGAAGGAGGGCTTGAAAAGGAGCAGCCCCCGCGCAGTGACCCCGCATTCACAGGCAGTGCCAATCACAGCGACAATGTGGACCTTTTTTCCTTTCTCCTTCTCTCCTTTCTGGGGAGAGAGGGAGGGAGGGAGAGGCTGAGAACTGCACGTGAATTCCGAAAAATACAGAAAATAAATTTGGTTCCACGGGAGAAGCATCAAAGAGCAGCTGCAAAGGCTTCCCCCGATATTTGCCACATGTCCAAGAGAAGGGCTGCCCCTCGGGGAGCAGGGGGCAGAGGCTGGCGGCCATCAGCTTCATGTCAGGGTCCTGGCCCGGCCGCCTGGCTGGGGCCTCCTCCCGTTGGCCCTGGGTGAGTCAAGGAGGAAAGAGCCCCACGGGGATGCTGTGGGTAACCTGGTCCCCGGGGCCTGGCCCTCTTGGTACAGCTCTGGCGGACAGCCCGGAGCCCAGGTAGGAGGGCACGGGGCGGGGGGGCGGCGTCTGAGCACAGCGGCCGTGCTGGCTACGGCCGCGCTAGGCCCACTCCGTTCTCCAGCTGCAGGGCCCACACGGGAGGCACTTGGTACATGTGGATCGAATGACGCTCTCACAGGCCTGGCATGGGCGTCTTCTCCAGCGATGGCTCAGGCCAGGCCCTCGGTCCAGGAGGGTGACGGGCTGGGCTGGTCCTTCGCATTGGCTGCCAGCTGTCCGATCAGTGTCCTTACAAGGGAGGGGCGTCTGTGGACACTGAGGCTTATTGTCATCACAGATTGGCACTTCCCTGAGCTAGCTAAGACCCAACGATTACAAGATAGACAGGTGTCCCAGAGAACCCCGAGTGCCTCTTCGAGGGCAGGCCTGGACGGGGCCTGCACCGTCTGACATCCGTTATCACTGGGTATCCCCCGTGTGCTGGGCCCGGCGCACAGCACGGCCCCTGCCCCACGCGGCCCTCAGCCCAGTCACACAGTGTCTCCCAAGACATCCCTCTGGGATCCCAGGCGAACCACCCTGGCCCCGCTCTGTCTTCCCTTCTCTCGCTCCTCCTGTCTTTCGATCCTCAACGAGTCGAGACGGAACCTGACCCTGGGCCACCTTTATGCAGAGGTTTCTCCTTCGGTCGGGTTGTCCAGATGGGAAGTGCCTGGGAACAGAGAGGCCGAGCGGAGGAAGGCTGATTGGCTCACTGACTGATTGGGCAATTAGTCTGCGCAGAGCTCGGTGGCCTGGGCGGGTACTGTAGAGTGACAGGGACCAGGCCGGAGCCCTGAGATGCTTGAGGACAATCCAGTGCGGTGTGTGGGCAGTGGGCACCAGAGATCCGGGACAGAAAACCTCGCCTTGGGCAGCTGCCTCCGGGACAGGGTCTTCTTAAGTTGGAAAAGGCCCAGATGGGTCCCCAAACCCAGTAAGGACACTGTAAAAAGGGACACGTAGAAAATTCCAGGGAGCACAGGGTCACAAATGTCACTAAACCACCAGGAGCATCTCGCTCTTGCACTGTCACCCAACAAGTGCAAATTCCAGCCAATAAAGCTTGGAGGGCCTGCTAAGTGCCACCCGGCTCTGTGTGTCCCCAGGGGTGAGCAAGAGCCAGCCCTGCACTCAAGGGCTCTCTGAGTTACTTTGATACAGTTGACCCTGAACAACCTGGGGATGTGGGGCACCAACCCCGCCCCCCATGCAGTCAAAAGTGTGTGTATAACTTTTGATTCCTTCAAAGCTTAACTACTAATTGCCTACTGTTGACCAGACGCCTTACCGATCACAGAGCTGATTAACATACGTAGGACGTTGTGTGCATTATAGAGTGAGTTCTTACAGTAAAGTAAGCTGGAGACGAAGTGCATTCACAGTGCTGAACTGTCTTTATTGATGCCGCATGTTTAGACATTGTTTTTGGCCACGGGGTTTAAGGTGTGGGCCTGAGCCCTGGGACCCCTCACCACGGCCCAGCTGGCGCCTGCACGGCCTCTCAGCCTCGTGGTCATGGCGCCCAAAGGGCCCTCATGCTCTGTCCCTCACCCACGCGTGCTCATGTTCTCACCAGCCACGCCTGATGGATGTTAGGATTTTTTTTCTAGGTCTTTTGAACTCAAAACATGTAACAGCAACACCCGACTTGTGCGGAGGGGCCCTGGTATCACAGTCAGTCCTCCCGCCGTGGACAGAGCCCCGCAGTCGGAGGCTCGGACTCAGATCCCACACTGCTTGTTGCTCTGGCTTCCCAGACCACAGCAGATGCAAGATGCAAATTCGGAGGAGGAGCAGGGAGGCGGGAGGGCTGCTGGAGGGCTGTGACAGCTGCCGGCTAGGGTGCGGGATGAAAAATGACCGAATGGCAGCTTGGGAGCTTGCAGGGTGGAGCAAGCCCTTCCAGCACCGCAGTACACGCTTCGGTGACTAAACTTGCCACCGTGACTTGGAGTCAGCAAAACAGGTTAGATCACATTCGAGAACATTCAATATTCTCAGTCTAGTGCTCAGGGACGCGTGGGTTGGGTGCAGGGCTGGGGTTCGGTGACGCCACCCCGTAACTGAGCCAGTCCTAGGGCAAGCACAGCCAAGGTATCCA
Organism: Pteronotus mesoamericanus; assembly: GCF_021234165.1. Taxonomy (NCBI): domain Eukaryota; kingdom Metazoa; phylum Chordata; class Mammalia; order Chiroptera; family Mormoopidae; genus Pteronotus; species Pteronotus mesoamericanus. The sequence goes on along the minus strand of NW_026555165.1, from coordinate 1,387,766 downwards.
TTCTGCCCCATCTCCCAGCTGCCCCTGCCCTGCAGTGGCGGCAGAGAGGCCCGCGGCGGGTAGGAGGATCCGAGAGGCTGGGCTCTGGTCCGGTTCTAACGCCACGGGCCTGGGCACAAGCTCAGCCCCTCTGCATCCCATCCACCCACTGAACGAGGAGAATGCCTGCCCAGCCGGACTACGCTTGCTGCGAATCACGTGTAATAATCCTCAGTCTGCTGAAACATTTTATAAATATGTTACTAAAGCCACCTCTCTGGCTTGGTGGCGGGACAGGACATCCTATGACTCACTCAGGGGACAAAAGAGATACCCTCAACTGTACCTGCTGCTTTAGGAGTTTTTCAGACACAATGAAGCAATTATTGGGGGAGTTTCACAACTATGCAAACGTGACGGCACTCAGACAAAGCCACGATCCATTCTCTAAGGCAGCTGGCCTGCTGGACTCTTCAAAGGCAATGCCTCACATGCACGCAACGCAGGGGGACTGTTCTAGATTAGAAGACGCTAGGGAAACGCAACCACCAAATGCAAACCCACGAGCCTTTTTGCATCAGGCGGAGAGCCTCAAAAACATTTTCAGAAGAGAACTGGGGAAATTTGAACAGCGCCATGTTTTAGATGATATTATTAAACACTAGTAATGTTTTAGGTGTGACGATCATATTATTGTTCCATAGGGAAACATCCTTGCCAAAGTATTTAGGGGTGAACCATGAAGCTACCCATAACGCACTTGCAAATGATTCGGTAAAACCATTTGAAAGAGAGGGAGACGAAGCAAATGCGGCAAAACGGTACCAACTGTAGAATCTAGATGAAGGTTTTCAGGTTTGCTGTTACACTTGACATTTTCAAAATAAGAAGCTATGAGGAAACAGACCATGCTGGTGAGTTAGGACTTGTTTTGTGCATGTCGTGGGCCAGTCTTTGGGTGGCTACCAAGCGGCCCAACGTGAAAGTGACGCGCTCCCTGACGATCAAGCCCCAGTCTCCTCTTTTGAACCGGGTCCCTTGCATCTGACTCTCGGGGGCCCAATCTCTGCTTCGTGCCCACTTGGTTCATCCTCGCCAAGGGCTCGGGGTGGATCAGAGAAGACAGCCTTCCCAGCACCACAGAGGAATCCCAGTGCACCCCTGCTGTGGAAAGGCCCGGCAGCTGCTTCCTGCCACCTTCCTAAAGTGCTCGCAGGGGTCCCTGCAACCGGTGGCCCGGGGGCAGCAGACGCAAACACGCAGGAGGGCCGCCCCCACCCCGCCGCACCGACACTTTGGTACTTTGGGTGACTGGAAGGCGCACCAGGGTCGGCACCATCTACAACGGGGCCGGGGCCTCTGCGCTGAGCCGGACTCTCCCGGGGTCACGCTGCCCCGCTCCTCCCAGCCAGGCCTTACATCTGCCTCCTGGCGGCCCTCTGGGCCATCCCTTCCTTGGGAGGGTCCCGCCTGCTTCTTCCCACCTCCCACACCCCTTGCATTCTTCCAGGGGCGCCTCAAGTGAGAGGTGCCACCAGCCTCTCCGCAGGGACTGGGCGCCATTCATGGGCAGCGGAAGAACCAGAGGGTTTTTGGCAGGGGGGACGGGTCGCTAGGCCATGGCTGCTGTGAAGATCCTCTGGTGACAGTGTGAGAAGGGTGAGGGAAGGGCTGGCAGTGCCCCGCTGGGTGTATCTATTTAACCCCTTCACAGCCCCCAGCCCCGGCCCCGGCCCCAGGCCTCGTCATTGAGAGTCACTGGGAACTCGGACCAGGCCTGTCACCCGGGCTCATGGCTGTCACGAGGAAGGACGAAGCCGGCTTTCTTTCCACTGTGGCCAGTACGGCCGGCAGCTGAGTGGGGGCGGGAGGTGGTGAGTGACGACTGCTAACAATGAGACTTCATCCCAGGCTCCCAATGGACACAGACCATCTGGACAGAGCCAGAGGCCACTGAAGGGGCGTCCCTCGCGGGGCAGGGGTGGGGGAAGGTGCTCGCTCGAGCCACTCCAGCGAGAGGCGTCGGTATCCAAGGAGGGACACAAAAATCAAACAGGACCACGCGAATGGCTGAGAAATGTCACACAGAGACCACGGGAAGGGTTTTCCTCCAATGAACGCAATGGAAAGAGGGAGAGAGGCTGGGAGAAGGAGGGAGGGGGAGGGAGGGATGGGGAGGAATGGGAGGGCCGGCCTAGAGGCTGTCTGAGTTCACAGAGAAAGGGAGAAGCAGGGTAGAGGAGGAAGAAAAGGAGAAGCAGAAGTCACTCCAACCCTGGACAAAAGCTGCCGGGAGGGGGGCCTAGGGGGGAGGGCAGGTTTCAGGACTCAGGGGTTTGGGTATTAGTCTCTCTTTTACCAAAGAGAAACCCAATTTTGCCACTGGGTTTTGACAAGGGCAGCACATGCGGAGCCCAGGGTGCCACCATCCCCGGACCCCAGGCCTGGGAGGACCCTCCTGGGTTTCACGGCTCTGAAGTCCCTAACCTGAAATTCTTACTTGTTTTCCAACAAGGGGCCTCATTTTCATTTTGTCTCTGGCCTCACGCGTGAGGGAGCTGGTGTTGGTGACCTTTCCAGAGGACGTTTTGCTAGAAAGGCGAGAGCAGGAAGGCAGGGGGCCGGCTCCACGGCTGCACCCTGTTTGCTAACCAAACACGCGTCCCTGGCGTTGTTGACTCAGCCATTAGGGCTGAGCAAGCACAGGGCTTCCCGCCCCAGCTGCAGAGCCAGGCCCGACTGGGACAAAGTGGATGAAACCCCGTGAGGAGCGGGGACGATGTCCACACGCCAGGCCAGTGTGGCCCCAGCCGGGTCCCTGCGTGCAAGGAGCATGGGGTGTTCTGAGGCCCGAGAGCCAGCCCCAGGACACCCGCCCTGTCCCGGGAGACCTGGAGGCACGGGGTCCCCGTCCTGCGGCAGCTGGGCTCCTCTGTGCAGAGGAGACGCCCCTTCCGTGGGACCTGAGGGCTCTGAGCAGGGAGCCTCAGCTCCTCGCTGACACCCTGCCGCAGGAAGTGGGGGTGCTGGGACCAAGACCACCTCGTGGCCGTGGCAAGCCCTCCCGTGGTGGTGCACCCCTTCTCTGCTGGTCCTTCACAGGCCAGGGACCCCCCAATCCCAACACTACTCTGGCCTCTCCACTTTCTAGAGCCTTCCTTCTGAAGACTAGAGACAGGGCCCCTCCGCTTAGGGTCTGGGGGCTCCACCCTTGCCTTCAGGCCTCCTGGGAAGGCGCAAAGGACCTGCCAGCATCCTGTCTGAGGGCTTATGGTTCAAGTGACGAAAATCTCTTAGGCCCAACCTGGTGGTGACTTGGGAAAGAGGCCTAAGTCCCCTCGGGTGCCAGGTGTGCAGAGGAAACGCACCTGCCGGCGAAAGCCAAGGAAGGCGGAACCCAGGGGCCGCGTGCACAGCCAGGGCAAGGCCAGGCTCAGCGGGCCAGGCCTCCCTCACTGCTCTGGGGAGGACCCTCCAGGAACTGACTTAATCAGCAGGAAACCAAGGGCTGCTTCCTGACAACCCCAGCACCAGCAACACGGGCGCAAAACACACACATGCGTGCGCACGCGCGCGCACACACGCAGTAATTCGGAAATGGGAGGACAGCTGGCAACTTCCTGGAGACCCACAATGCAATCCACTCTTTCAAGTAACACAGACAGAGCAACCCAAAGAACCCTCACTTTCCCCAGGGCAGACAGTGTGCAGAGTCCCTGGCGTGTGCATCGCACTCCCGTCTCACACGAGAGCCCTTCCCGAGGGAGAGAAGCAGCGGTCGGTGGCCTCTTGCAGGCTCCCTGACCTGGGACCGAACCCGCAACCCAGGCGTGTGTCCTGACCAGGAATCCAGCCTGCGACCTTTCAGTGTACAGGACGACGCTCCAACCAACCGAGCTGCACCGGCCGGGGCTCATTCCCTGTTTTCTAAGTCCTGGAACAGAAGGGAGGAAAGCGAGTGGACCAGGCCACAAGCTGGAAGTGCCCAAGTTTTCAAGACCAGGACTGGCTAAACTCAGGACTCTGAGGTTTACATGTCATAAACCGCCCTGCTGCACGGTGGACCAACACATCCCTCCCGGGGCTCACAAGAGGCCCATGGGTCAAGTGGAGGGGCTCAAAACAGAGCGGCCAGCTGGTGTGGCAGCCGACCCCCTTCTGCATGAACTGGTCTGCTGGGACTGACGGTGAGGGTGCGAAGCCGTCCACCTCTCCCCAAATTCTCCCGCCACTCAAACTCTCACTGCTTTCAACACACCCAGTGCTTCCCAAACTCCCTGTGGTGGAGGACCAGTTTTATTTGAATCCCTCAAAGAACCAACACTGACGGGCAGCGCCTGGTCCTGGGACTGGCCGCACGAGGTCAAGGACACTGGTCCACACCCTGTTCAAGACGCAGCAGCCAATCAGCCACTTGGGTGCCATCAGGGCAACATCAAACTACAAAAGTCTCTAAGTATCATTCTCAATGTCCACACCTAGCTCCTGGTCGGCCAGGTTAACACCATGCATAACAGCCCTGGTCCTCGACATCCATAGTTTTGTGCGCCACTGGCTTAAGAACACATGAGAGTGTTTCTAAATGAAAGAATTTAAAATGCAAGCGTATATATTTCCTCTTGGAAGTAAATTCTACTCATAGGTAAGAGCGCCTCAAATTTGCCTCTTCCTAACATTTCAAACTGATTTCTTTAATTGCCACTTATTTTTGGGGGGAGGGAGGTGGGAGGCGTTTAGTTTTCCATGGTCATCTTGCCTGCCTCTCCTCTCTCTTACAAACAAAAAATAACACATTTAAGTTTAAGTGCTCTTGTGATTTACATTTAACTACACGCGGCCTGCCGAGCTCCAGGAGCTAAGGTCTGCAGTGTTCTGGCAACAAGAAATTCACAAGTACCCAGGAGGGGGCACAGAGTCTGCGATTTTTAACCACCTCTGAAACCCTGCTGGCCTCCTTCTGATGAACAGGGGCTTTCGTTTATATCCGCCCAAGCATTTCCAGATTTAATCAGAAGAAAAAGGCCACTATAACCATTCACGGCGGGGCCCAGTTAGCCACAAGACTGACAGCTAGGAAGCACAGGAAGGTATTCCAAGACGCTGAGCCGCAGGTCCTGCCCAAATCCTGTGGACTTGGGGCTGGACACAGGGAACAGCATTGTAACCATCTCCCCTCAGCACAGGATAAGGAATGGGGTGGCCCCTAAAAACGCCCCTGCTGTATAGGAACCAGGGTTTGATCCAGTGCCTCAAAATTCTCGCCTGGGAAAAGCAAAACAAGCCCCCCAAAAACTAACTGGGCTTCTTCCACTCAAGCAAGTGCTTCGCGAAGTCCTGGCGTCAAGAGACCAGTGGAAGGAATCCAGTTTGTGTGTGTGTTGAAGGTGGCTTCACATTCTCCACTCAGCGGGGCCTGCTGCACAGTGAACACTCAGCTAATGTACGCTGTTATTACGCTGGACAAGGACATTAAAGCCCAGAGCCCTGGGATTTGCTGAAGGCCAAATTCTTAGCAAAACCCAGACTCACCCTGGAACTCATGCGTCATTCCTCTGTGCCTCCGTTTCCTCATCTACAAAGTGAAAATGATAGTCACTAATTCTTATGGTTGTTGTGAAAATTAAATGAGGGGATGGTCTGGCAAATACACTGAGCCTGGCCTCTAGTAAGCACTCAGTAAAGGACAACTATTTGTGTAATCGTCACCACCGATTCTGAAAATCTGAGAATGACATCGAGCCCATTTCCACGTGAGATGGAGTTTGCCTACTCAACGCGGTTCTTACCGCACTAAATGCCCCCACCCCCCAGGGATGCTGAACGGCCGGAATGGCCCCAGCACGTTGATGGGCCTTCCTGGTTGGACCAGGAGAGCCTGTGATCCTGCAAACGCTCCTCCCCATGACATACACCTGGCCAGCGCCTGCTTGCAGGTAGACTAGCTGACAGAAGCTCTCTGCAAACAAGTTCCTGGGCCAAGCCCGAGAGGTTTCCCGGCGGGCACTTGACTAGCACATTTATGGCATCTATTACACACCAGGCATGGGGCCGGACATTGAAAATAGAACAGCCCTGCCCAGGTAGTTCGGACGGTTAGAGCATCGTCCCGATAGGCCAAGGTTGCAGGTTGGATCCCCGGTCAGGGCGCATACAGAAATCAGTGAATGAATGCATCAATAAGGGGAACAACAAATAGATGTTTCTCTCCCTCTCTCTCTCTCCCCCTCCTCCTCTCTCTCTAAAAATCAATAAATTAAAAAAAAAAAAGAAAAATAGAATAAGCAGAGCAGAGCCTTCCCCCACCACAAACTTACAAAACTATAAAGTGGGTATAAAATGCTATTCTTGATTAAAAATTTGTATTATGAAATTATTAATTCCACCCATTGCTAAGAGTTTGAAAAAGATAAAAAGGGAGGGGGAGAATACTCCCCACCCTAACCCAACCACTTCTTGTGTATTTCTTCCTGGTTGTCCCCAAGCCTGTGACTTTCGCGTGGTTTGCTCGAGGCGTGTGCGAGCTGGTGTCCTGCTGATGACACAAGCAATGGTCCGTGTGGCTTGTTCGTAATCGGTAATCCACGCTCATACATACACAGACTCAGGGAGTGTGCAGAGCTCCACTGGCCCGCCCGTCCTTGCAGGGAACATTCAGATTGCTCCCCATTTGTCCACACTGCCCACGAAACGCCTTCACGCGTTCATGCACCGAGAGAGGGGGAAGGGTAATTCGATGGTGTCAGATGGGCCTGGACTGAATAATGCCATTGTGTGAACCTGGGCAAGTTACTTAACCTCTTTGAACTTCAACTTCCCCCAAAATGGGCATAACACTCCCTTCATACCATTGTGGAGAGGATTAAACAGGAGACCATCAGAAGAACACCCAGCACAGGGCCTGACACTCAGTAAACGTACACTTTCTTTCTCTTATATATCAGAAGGTCATGGCCGTGACCCCTGAATGCCTTCTCAAGGACGAGGACACTGTGCAGAGCTACCCGTGGGGCACAGGGCAGCAGCTTCCCAAACCCTCTGCACAGATTGCTAAATTCTGGGAGATTTAGGATTCTCAAGATCAAGGATTCAGGGGAGAAGTGACATGTGTTTCACAACTTCAGAATGAGTCAGGAAAAAAATATGTACACGTACAGATGAAGCAGATATAACAAATGTTATTAGCCTCTGCTACATCTAGTCATGGGTGTATGAGTATTTCTTGTGGTGTTCTTACAGCTTCTAACATTGGAAAATTTTCATGAGACTTTGAAAAAAACTCTTGCTAATTTAAAAGGTAAAAATTGGTGTTGTACTTTAAAAGCTTGCATTGCATTCATTCATGTGTTCAACAAATATCAATTCAGGATACTATCTGTCATGCGGTGAATCGACCCGGTCTCAGGCCTCATGGAGCATACTTTTGTCTTCACGTCTTAAAAAAACTTGATTTTTTTCAAACACACACACACACGCACGCACGCACGCACGGTTGTGGGTTCGATCCCCGGTCAGGGCATATGCAGAAGGCAACCGACTGATATTTCTCACATTGAAGTTGCTCTCTCTCAAATCAATAAACACATCCTTGGGTGAAGATTAAAAAAATGGTAATAAACTTTGGAAATCAACCTCTAGCTCCTGGTTTGGTGTAAATGGTACACACAGTTACGCTTACTCTCTCTTTCTGATACACTTTTATTCCAGGATTACCACGTTGACTAGAACTTAAAGAGCAATATTACTCAGTGAGGAGACTGGCAGGTGCCTGATTTGTTACTGGTTTCAACAGGGATGCCTCTACTGTTTCACAGTTAATTCGAACATTGGCTATTGGCTTGAAATAGATATTCTTAAGCATGCTAACAATGCACTCTTCTGTTCCCTTTTTTGGAGTATTGATTATGTAGAAACGGTTGTTAGATTTTAATCAATTTCCCCCCGCATATATTGGAATCAATCGGTTTTGCTTCTGTAACCCATTAGTATGACGTAGTTACTATATTAAGCTTTCCTCATATCGACAATCCCCGCCCCCCACCTTGCCCCACTGGGTTATGGTGGATGACTTATTTAATATAGTATTGAATTCTATTTCCGACATAGCATTTTCATTCTTTAATATGGCCTCTTTGTCATGTTTAATATCAGGCTTATTTTGCTTTGTAGGATGAATCGGCGAGCTCTCCATCTTGTGCTAAGCCATGGAATAGATCGGCGTTATTAGCATCATCAAATCGGAAATAATTACCTGGCAGAAACACTTGAGACCAGTGTTTTTGGATGGGGGGGCAATACCTTGATAATGATCGCAAATTTTTTCTCAATTGGCAACATATACATCCTCAGAAAAGCATTCATGTAACTGAGGTTACTGTGCATACATTTTTATTATTAAAAATCTATCCATTGCAATGTCTCATTTCTATTTTTTACTTTTCTTTCTTTCATTTCTCAGATTTGCCAGAGGTTAGTCTACTTTATTGTTTGTTTAAAAACAGAATCAGCTCTTGGATATATTTGCTAATTTCACTGTGTTTCTGTTTCCTAATTCATTTATTTCTGTCTTTATCTTTACTGTTTTTTTCCCCTTCCTGTTTTCCTTAGGGTCTGTTTTTATTCTTTTTGCTTTTTTTTTTTTTTTCTCCTTAAGATCTCAGGCTAAATGCTTGATTTATTCATTTTCTCTCTCTCTTTTTAATAATAAAAGCATTTAAGGCTATGAGAATAGTGCCAGCTGTCTCCCATAGGGCTGATGATGTGGCATTCTAGTTTTCAACGCCTTCTAAGTATTTGTCCCTATGCACTTTATTTCTTCCTTGACCCAACAGTAATTTGGGAGAGCGTCTTAAATTTTTTGAAGTGGCTGGGTTCTAGTTTTCGTCTGTTTACATTTACAATAGCTTGGTTTACTGCCTGCTGATCAAAGGACTCCTGACTGGCACAATTTCTGTTTTGGGTAGAATGTGCGTCCTTACAGTTGGTTACTGGTGGCTGACAGCAATGTTTGCAAAGCATGAGCTTGCTTGCAAAGCCCACGTGTTTTTGAAAAGTGTTTGCTTGCCATAATGTTATGGCAAATGAAAAAAGAAAAAGGGTATAAAGTTCAATGTGCTTGTGCCCATGTTTAAAATACAGTATATTTACATGAGCATGGAAATAGGCGGTGAGAAAAAAATATATATATATATATATATAGGTACTAAATATATAAAGGTATTAAACAGTGTTGGTAATTTTTTTTTAAGATGTTATTTATTTTTAGAGAGAGGGAAAGGGAGGGAGAGAGGGAGAAACATCCATGTATTTGAGAGACACACGGATCGGTTGCCTCTCACATGCCCGCAGCTGGGGACCTGGCCTGCAACCCAGGCACCCGCCCTGACTGGAACTGAACCACTCACCTCTCATTTTGTGGGACGACGCCCAAGCCACGGAGCCCCAAGGGTCAGGGAAAGACTGGTGCCTTTTCAACCCAAGGCCCAAGGCCAGAGCCCCGCTGAACTGAGACAACCTCTGGCCTTGGACATGGGTAAGGTGCTGATGCTCACCTCCGCTGTTCCACCGGCTCACCCCGATACCAGCAGCTCTGGAAGCGGGGTGGCCAGGTGTCCCCAAAGCTGTCCGGTCAGCCTCCCTGACTGAAAACGCCTCAGAGATCCAGGAGCCTGCTCTGTGACTGCCCACTCTGAGACGAGAGCAGGGATGGGAAAGAACAAGACAGGGGAGGGGAGGGAAGAAGAGGTGTGATAGGAAGTGTAGAAGGGGTTCCCCGTGGTTCCTGGGAGACCCCCATTTCATCGGCACGTGATGAGTGGACGCACCTCGCAGGCACGGGCCACCTGGGCTAACCCCCCCCGCCCCCCGACGTCTGTTACCACAGCCAGGAGCCAGCAGCACCGGGGTCTTTCCTGTTTCCCTCCATCCTCACTGACCTGAGTCCTCTGCGCTGGGAGACAGGCAGAGAGGAGGGAGAAGAGGGCCCAGACGGGCCCTCGAGAGCTCACCTGGCTTCCAACAAGCCCAGCCCGGCCTGGTGGGGAGTCCAGCCCACTGAGTCAGAGGGAAGAAGACACCCTTAGAAAGTCATGGAAGGGCATATGGACCGAGGAGCCTTTTCCCACAGGGAATTCCTAAGAGATGCCAAACACAGATGGAAGAGCCAAGAGGAAGGGCAGTGAGTGATGAGCAAAGACATGCGGGCAGGCACTCAGCTCCTCAGTGGGGCGTTTGGCCTCCTGAAATGCCGAGTGCCTGGGCGTGGCCCAGCGGTCCAATGGACCGAGTGTGAACTTCAGACTCACCTGGGTCCAAATCCCACCGCCACCCCTGACAGGTGCCTAGGGAAAGTTGCCCCCTGCATGACCCTCAGTTTCCCCATCTCTAAAACCAGGCAGGAAGGCTGTTTCTTGCATGATCCCTGAATTAAGAGTCTGGCCCAGTGTGTGGCTGGAAGCAGGTGGTCAACAATCACTGGTTCTCCTCCTCTGTCCCTTGCTGGGACCGGAGGAAACCCAGCCTGAAGATCTCACGCACTCACGCAACGTTTTAAAAGAAGTTGATTCAGTAGCTATGTGTTAAGAACACACTGTGGATCCTGGTTGGGCAGCTCAGCTAGTTAGAGTGTGGTTCCGATACACCAAGGCTGTGGGTTCAATGCCCAGTCAGGGCACATACAAGAATCAACCAATGAGTGCACAGACAAGGGGAACAACAAACTCCTGCTCCTGCCACCTCCACTCTCTCTTTCAAATCAATCAATTATAAAAAAACAAACCCTGGTGGAAACATTTCAGTTGGGGTTATTTATTTCTTGGGGAGTTTGAGAAAACACAATCAAGCATAGAAAACGTGCTTTTGCAAATTCTGTGTAAACAGCTGGTGCAAAGGAGACATGTTAGGTGAAATGAGAAGGAATTCAAGCAAAAATATTGTACTTATTCCTCTGAGGGGTTTCTCCACTCTCAAATCAACATTTCCAAGGGGATTTCCCCACGTGGACGCGACAGTGCAGGCCCCCAGGCCCCCTGGGCTACGCCAGCGTGATCTTTCTATCACCTCTTCGCACAGGACCTGCGGGCTGCTCCCCCACGCCTCTGGGTCAAGTCCAGGCCTGTGGGCCCGTTCCCAGAGCGGCCACTGCCCACCCCCGCCCCAGCCCTACTGTCCTACCTACCCATCCTATCAAACCACTGCTGACTCTTCAACTGTGCCTCTTCTTTCTGCCCCTGCTCCCCTTGTCTGCTGAGACTCAGCTAAAAGCCGCCTCCACCAGGCAGTCTTCCCAGCCCTCTCCTCGTTCCCAGAACTAACTTCCTGCGCTCTTGTTAACACAGCCAGCATCCCTTCTGGAGACAGGCTTGCTGGGGACAGGGACCATGCCGTTCTCCTTTACGTCACTGAGCTTAGCACATACGAGGTGCTCGATAAACGTTTGCTGACTGAATAAAGAAACAAAGACATGACTAGGGAGATTTATAAGGAAAAAAAAGAGGACTCAGGATGGCCCGGGCCTCGCCCCTGACTGCACAGGTATAACGATAACCATGCATTATAGAGCACAGAGCACAGCTACGGAAAGTGGGTTCGGAAACCCATCTCACAGGCAGTGAAACCAAGGCTCGGACGGCCGGGCTGTGAGGTGGTGAGCCCTGGATTCAAGCAAGACCCGCCCCTCGCCCCTGGACCCACTTCCATGGGGAGCGACCTTCCACGTCCATCCCCGCTTGTGTAGAAAAGGGCTCGCTGTTTCCATGTTCCGGGCACTTCTCACGCTACAGAAGTTCCCGAGGCCAGAAGCTGGAACGCACACTCAACTCCGCATCAGGCCACCCGGACGGGACGCCCTCACTCCGCCTCTCACGGACACCAAGGTCGTCCCCCACCTGTGCCCTTGGTGAGTGCAACGCCATTAAAAGTGGACCCTTGTGTTCCCCAAACCTTAAAGGCCCAGGGAATCTAAGGTTGCAGAAGGGCATCTGTGACACTGTGTCACAAATGGTGTGGGGCAGGGGGTATGGGATGGTGACGGGCCACTCAGGAAAGAGAGGCAGGACCGGGGCCCATAAGACACCTCGCCCACCAGGCAGATCACGGGGCTAAAATGACAAAGCGCGAAGCTGTGGCTGGCGTGTTGAGAGAAAGGAAGGGTATATTAAATTTTAAACAAAGCCCACCCCAGGGGAACCTCCAGCCTCCCTCTCCCAACCGCCCCTCTCACTTCCAACACAGGAGTTGCCTGGTTCAGAGAAACTGAAACGTCTTTCATCTCAAGGGGCTGGGTGTTGCGTTTTTGTTGTTTGTCACCCAACGGGCAGCAGCTGGCATGCTGTGTCCCTGGGGGCGGGGGCTTGGGCCTCCACGAGCCTGTGGCCTTCCCACCAGGCCCGGGAGAGCCTTTTCCCAGGTCAGCTGGGCCTGGATCCCTTCCCTGTCTGTCCCTCTTGACCAGCATGAGCAAAACATACAACCAGGTTTTTCCAAAGGATGAGACGTGGCATTCACCCAAAAGGAATAAAAATAAAAAATACTAGACAACATTTCTGGAGGGCAATTTAACCCTCCATATCCAGAGCCTTTAGCCATGGCTGGGTAGCTCAGTGGGTCAGAGCACTGCCCCCATACACCAAGGTTGAGGGTTCAATTCCCAGTCAGGGTGCATACAGGAATCAACCAATGAGGGCATCAATGAATGAGTGGAATAGCAAATCGATGTCTCTCTCTCTCCCCTCCACCCTTTCTTTCTCTAAAATCAATCAATAATTTTTTCCTTTTAATGTTTAAACCCAGAGCCTTTAGAATGTGTCCTTGGGTGGGTGGCTGAAGCGGTGGGCTCCGTGGGCGGCAGGCATGTGGGTTGGACGGGAACGGGTCCTGGGCCCCGCAATGCCCTTCTAGAAACGCATGGAGGCCGCGGGCAAAAAGGGGCAAGGATGCCAGCCCCGAGCTCCTTAAGAGAGGACACTGGCTGCCCGTGGGCAGCAGCTGAGATATATACGGTCCATCTGTTCAAAAGGCCACCAATGCAACCCTTTGAAATAACTTGCAAGAGAATGTTTAACCTAATGGAATTTTTAATAACATATAGTTAGGTAAAAGCAAACAAGAAAAGAAAAGAAAAAAGGGATAAGAGGGTACATGCGTTAGGATCTCGTTTTTTAAAAATAAAAAAATATATATTTTAAACATATACCTAGGGTACTAAAATATTAATAATTATAGGTGGTTTTTATTTTCTCCTTTTTGCTTGTTTCCTAAATTTTCTGCAACAATCATAAATCTCTCTGTAACAAGAAAAGAAAATCAATAAAAGCTATTTTCTCAAAAACAAAAGGAAGCGATCCAAGATCCAAGAGGCTGTCCATTCCTTGGACATTTAAATCTGAACTCGATTTGGAAAAAACCCACACAGAACGGGACAGAGGCGCCTTAAAACCACCTAAGACTATTTCAAGGACTAAGAGGTGGTTTCCAAGGGTGAGTAAGGAAGGGAGAGCTTCCAGAAGGTACCAGTCAGTGTCAGATGGACAAATGGACGGATGGACAGTTAGTTAGACGGTGACAGCCCCGGGGGGGCCACATCCCCAGGACGTCCAGGACCCAATCGGGGAGGGAGATGGGAGCCAGAAAGGGGCCCAGGTGTGAAAAGGCAAAACAAATGTTACTTGCGTGCTTGGTCAACGAAAGGACAAAGGCCACCTCTTCCAACAATGAATTCAAAGGGGATGGGGGAAAAAAGGAAGCCCCAGTCCTGAGCCCAGATTGTTAATCCACCTGGCGGCAGGCAGTGAATTTTTACAACGAAGGCACAAAGGCCCCAAAATAGAAGTTTGGACAGAGAGACTGGGACAGGTTCTCCAACAGAAGCAAAAGAGCTCAGCTGACGTACCTTGTAAGTTTTTCCGGGTAACGAGCTAGAACACAAGGCGGTGACGGAGGGGCCGCACAGGAGTGTTAACACGCGTGTGGAGTGTGCATTTACCGAGGCCAGCCTGGCGTGGGAGAGGACCTGGAGCCCCAGGGAGGGAAAATTCCACAGGGCGCGCACTGCTGTATCCAAGCCGCGGGGAAGAACCGCGAAGCGATGGGAGGTGTCTGCACTGCCCCAGCCCTCTTTCTGATCAAAACCTTCAAAGCCTCTCTCAAAGACCAGAATTCATCCACGCAGCCAACGGTTGCCGGTGCCTCTATCCACGCACGTGTTCAGCAAAGAGCTGGGTGCAAACTGTACCTGGGCGCAGGTGCGCCAGGCAAGCACCTCACTTCCGTCAGCCAGACAAATGAAGACGGAGGACAGCGTGCGTCGGTACAGTGCGTGCCTCGTAGATGCCGGTGCCTCCGATGACAGGGTGTGGGACGTGCCGGCCCCGGCCCGTGGGCACTCCTACCGCCACGGGCATCCCTTCCTCGGCCCCAAAGGACCTGCCTCTTTCTCAAGAGACCATGACGGCAACGTAGAAAATAAACATGACACCACAGGGGAGGACAGTGGGTGCTGGATGATTTTGTGTCTCTTAAAAACCTCAGATTCTCCCCCCGGGGGATGCCGTATCCTATAAATTATAGTCTTGTATTCTACGTGGCCAACGCCTTTAGCTCTGTTCCCCGTGCAGCATTTTGCTTCCGCGAAGAGGAAGCAGTCAAGACCTTACTGTGAAAACTGCACAGGTGTGAGACAAACAAACAAAAATATCAAACACCACCTCTCTCTCCTTTCAATTAAAGAGATGCCATCTGATTGCAGCTGGGGATGGAAAAACAGAAAGTTATTCTTCCAGAATCTCGCAAGTACCTAGTGCCTTGAGCCCTGAAAAGTTCACTGTAACACAAAGTGAAGGCACCGGGAAGGCTCCCCCTGCCCCTGGCACCGACCTGCGGCCCAGTTCACAGACAGCAATAAAAGCGCCCTTGAAAAAATGTTCAGGTTCAGACACTCCGATAAAAGCTGGGAACTTCAAATGCAGGACTCAAAGCCCATCCCTAATCCTCCTGGTTGTGTGTGATGTGGCTGCCCGGGCTCTGGGCTGGCTGCCCCACCCTCTGCCCGAGCTGCGCCCTGTAGGTGCTCAGTGAACCAGCAGCCCAGCTGGTGAGCAAGAGGGAACTTTACACTCACCCTACCTCCCGCGCGCCCGCCCCGCCCCCGCCCCGGAGGAGCCGGCCCAGGCCCAGGTGCACAACCATTGGTCCTTAACCTACGACGTGGCAGCTAAAATTAAGAGAAGGAAACAAGAAATCACTGATCTCCAATGCCGGGTTCCAAGGCTCTCTCCATGAACTTGGGCAAGTCCTTCTAGCCTCCAGGCCTTCCGTTTCTTGGCCTATGGGACCAGGCACCTCTCCGGGGCTGCAAAGGAGGGTACCTAAAACAGCCTGTGTGAAAATGCAGAGCAAAGGTGAGATCCGCCTTCCCACCTTTCCACCCTAACCTCCTTTCCTTCTTGAAAGATGGATTTTTATTAAATAGTACATGCAGAAGACACAAAATCCAAAATGTGGAAACAGAGACCGTGAAAAGCCAGCCCCGCTGCGGGAAAAGCACTGTTGCTGGTCCCCTAGGTACCCCGGCAGAGCTATGGATGGCACGGGGGCAAGGGGGGGGCACGCTGTCCCCTACCTTCTAACGTAATAGCTCAGCGATCACGTGGGTACACAGGCGGATGTCACATTCTGTTCTATATCTGCTCAGGACTGCACTCTGTGATTGTACAATAATTTATTTACCACTTCTCTACTGATGAACATTAACTTTGTTTCCTCTTTTCTGCTTTTACAAGCAATGATGCAATGAACTATCTTGGAAAATGCGTCATGTGCCCTGGCTGGGTAGCTCAGCTGATCAGAGCACCGTCCCAATGAACAGGGGTTGAGTGTTTGATCCCTGGTCAGGGCACATACAAGAATCAACCAAGGAATGCACCAGTGAGTGGAACAACAAATCAATGTTTCTCTCTCTAAAATCAATTTTTAAAAAAATGCATCATGTCACACGTGAGCTACATATCTGTGAGAGGACTTCCCAGGATTACTCAGACACTTTTAATTTTAGCAAATGTTGTCCAAGTCCTCTCTATGCAGATTGTACTGACTGATGCTCTGTCAACAATTACGAATGTCTGTTCTTGCTGTCATTTCTTTATAGTCGAGGTAACTTGCATTTCTCTTATTACTAGTGGGTCGAACATAGTCTTATACGGTTAACAACCATTTATATTTCCCTTTCTGTGAACTGTCCTTCTTTGTACCCATTTTAAAGATGGGGTTGATGGTCTTTTTCTTATTGATTTGTAGGAACTCTTTGGATAGTAAGGGAATTAACTCTTTCTCTGCTATGTGTTGCAAAAATGCTTTCCTGCTTCTGAGAACTAGGAGACTGACTCTGTTTATGATGATTTTTGACTTGTGTAGGGTCAAATATCTCAATCTTTCCCATTCTAGTTTCTGAGATTTACATCATACTTAGTGTTTTCCCAAGTTCATTTTCTTTACATTCATCGTCTTTAATCCACCTGAAATTTATTTTGTGATAACATGTCCATTTTTTTTTCTTTTCTTTTTTTTTGGACAGCCATCCGGTTGTCTCAGGTCACAAATTTTTAAATGCCATCTTCATGTCATCTGAAGCCCCTTCTCTTTCCTCTCCTCCCAATCATGCCCGGTTACCTCAGATCCACGCCCCTCCTCTCCCCGGCCCCCTCGCCCCCTCGTTCCACCCGGGACCCAGGAGCTGGCCCGTGTTCTCGTGACTGACAGTCGCACGAGTCAGGCTGCGTCTCGGCATCTCACAGCCGGCGGAGATCGCAGAAGCAGCCCTTCGGTTCCCAGCTAAGGACACTGCGGTCCAAACAAGGGGAACTGGACGTGTCCCAGATCATGGGGCAGGTTAGTGCTGGTGATTTTTTTTATTACTATTAAAGAAGAAGAGAATATTGATTTTGGCATAAATTCTGTTCGATCGATAGGTATCTATTAAGAAGCTCCTCTGCCCAACCGGGAGCCAGGCACCGGGGCTCCAGAAATAAATGGCACGGCTCTGAGCTTTTAAGAAGCTCAGAGTCAGCCAAGGGGGTGGGGGGGAGGCAAGAGAGAGTAAAGAGGGGATAAATGGTGATGGAAGGAGGCTCGACTTGGGGCGCTGAGCACACAGTAATTCAAAAAAAGGAAAAGGAGCTCAGAGTCCAGTGTGGGGTCTGAACACACACATCTACAGATTATGAGGTCAGGCAACAGTGGCCGATGGACGTGGACGGGGAGACTAATCTCTTGTAAGGGGCGACGTGCAGAAGGCCCAGAAGATACCAGTTTTCAGTTGGACCTGGAACGACTAGGACTTTGTCCAAAGATGGAGAGAAGGCGTTTGCAATAAGGCAACAGTGGACCCAAGCTGGGTATCAGGTGGTTTAGAGTCAGGAGGAAAGTAGTCTGGGTTAATTAGCTGTGGACAGAGTATTTTTTCAAAAAAAGGCTCCTCTGAGAATCTGTGGTTGGTGGAGGCCCTCAAACCTACAAGCTAAGAATCGTAAATAAAGGGACCGGTAGGGCCTTCAGGTGTCTGGCAGAAGGGAACACACCCTCCCTGGAAGAATGTGCCCTCAGCCGCTACTTCACAGAACTCCCCCAGGGAGCATTCTAGCAAACGTAAGCTCACAATCAAAAATTGCCCTCAAGGGTGGGAATCAGCAGAAGCATCAAACCACAGAACTATACCTGCAAATACTTAAGATACTGGGATCACTGCATACAGAATACAAAACAAGCATGTTTTCATGGGATAAAAGAAATAAAATGGGGAATTCAAGACATAAATGAAGAAGGAATAGCTAACTTAAAAAAAAAGACCTTGAAAAAGGATGAAATAGAAACACAGAAATAAAAAATCATCCAGATTAAAAACTCAAAGGATGAATATCAAAAATAATAGCTGCAATGGATTAAAACACATCAAATATATTAAAATCTGTGAGTTAATATCGATATTAGAAATAACTCATGGAAGGGCTAAACAGAAGATTAGAGAAAACTAAAGAGAGAATTAGTGAACTGAAAGACGAATAAGAAATTACTCAGAAAGCATCAAAAAAACTAAATGATTGAAAACAAAGCCCTGGCCAGTGTGGCTCAGTTGGTTGGAGCATTGCCCCATAAATCAAAAGGTCACAGGTTCGATTACCAGTCAGGGCACATGCTTGGGTTGCAGGTTAGATCCCAGCTGGGGTGTGTGTGAGAGGCAACTGATCAATGTTTCATTCTCACATTGATGTTTCTCTCCCTCCCTCCCTTCCCTTCTCTCTAAAATCAATAAGCATGCCCTCCAGTGAGGATGGATGGATAGGTAAAACTTTAAGAGATATAAAGGAAAAAATAAGATCTCACATACATCTAATTGGAGTTTCCAAAGGAGAGACCAGAGAGAGATAATGATAGAGAAACAGCATTCAAAGACAGAATACCTGAAGACTTTCTAGAACTGATAAAAGGTCACCAATCTTTGGTTTCAGGAAGCCCAATAAATTGTAACTCAAATAAAATAAAGTGCACTCCTAAGTATATTATAGTGAACTGCAAAATACATACATGTGCACGTTCATACACAACCACACCACCACCACCAATAACAGCAACCACCAGAAAGAACAGATTACCTAGGAAAAACAGTAACTGGGCAATAGCAGCTCAACATCAGCTGTGAGGGCCGAAGACAGTGTAACACCATCTTTAAATATTAAGAGAAAATAACTGTCAAGCTAATGTTTTATACTTAGGAAAACAATCAATTTCAACCAAACAGGAACTGAAAGTTTGTGCTTAAAAGACCTTCACCATGTGATGTTCTGATCCCAGAAAGAAGGCCTGAGGTGCAAGGAGAAATACGAGTAAACCACATGGTAAATACGTGGAAAATCAGCGCAAAGGTTAAATGTACATAACATCAAAAATAACGCCCATTGTGTAGTTTCAGAAAGAAGACGCAGTTAACCCACTGCATGGCAACTGAATGTGAGCGGGGACAACAGTGACTTCGTAGAAAGCATTCTGAGGTTCTCATGTTATTTGAAAAAAGACGTGTAGACACCAAGCTGACTTTAAACCTTAGGCAGTCTGCATGCATCACAAAACAGAAATAGAGTGTGTAAGTTCTGAAGCAGCACAACAAAAATAAAAAATGGAGTGGAGGAAAAACAAAACAAAACTTTCAACTGATGTAAAAGAATGAACAGAGAAAAAAAGAACCTGAAAAAGAAGAAAACAGAAAACAGAAGATAACGTGGGTAGAAAGAAATCCAAGTATACCCAAAGCTATACCAAATGTAAACCTAACTCTAAGCTGCTTACAGGGGACATGAGGTCAGGGATATAGGCCAAGAGTCCTAGTCACGCAGGCTGAAACTGTAGACGTGGGAGGGACGCAAGGAGCCGAGAGGCAAGGCCCCGGCCCCAGAGTGCAGCCAGGAGCCGGGAGGGGCGAGAAAAGGCCGGGGGAGGGACGGCTGAGGACCCGCAGTGGGGAGCCAGAGCCTGCGGGGGGCAAGGCTCTCCACGGCCGCACCTGCCGCGAAAAAGTCAGGTAAGTAGAGGCCACAAAAGGGGCCACTGGGTGTGATCAGGAGGTGGCCAGGGACCTCTGGGTGAGCAGGTAGAGAGTAGGGGGTGACATACTCTCTGGAGAGGAGAGTGGGGAAAGGAAGTAGGGACAGAAGGGGTGGATTCTTCTTTGCAAAGCCGTAGCCTGCGGAGAAGCGATCTTGGGAGTGTCAGGGGGAAGCAGGGACAAAGGAGAGGGAGACAGGTGTGTCACAGCTGCAGTGGGGAACTGGGCACAGGAGGACGGGGCGCTCGTCCTAGGGAGGCGGCCAGGGCGGGACTCGGGAGCGACGGGTGGGGTGGACGGTGGGCACGTGGCCTGGGTGGGCAGGCGCAGGGTTCCCAGCGTGGGTCAGGGCTGTGCGGTGGGGTGGCGGGGGGGGGGGGGGGGAGGAGTCCAGCATTTTGGAGATGGCCTGCTGCCGGGCAGTGGCAAGTCCACAGTGGTCTTGTGGTCTGTGGCCATGTAGCTAGTGAAGGGCTGGGAGGTGAGGCTGTGCGCGGGATGGGGGTGGGCGGGGTGGTCTAAGGGGAGGCATCACAGGGTGCGGTTAACCAATCACCAGCCCCCAGAGAGCACCTGATGCTCCCGGGGAGGCCCGCCAGCATGGGGTCCTTGTGAGGCCACTCCGAAGAGGCGCAGCAAACCACCCTTCACCCTGGGCAATTGTTTGTTTGGGGTTTTTTTTGCCAAACACCTGCACGACAGCCTTCCCCAAACGGAAGCCCATCCCATCGCTGCCCACCGGGAATGAGATGGGGTCAGGGTGGCCTTCAGGCACACCCAGAAGATGGGCCCCACAAAACCAAGTCACCACCAAAGCTACAGCTGCCCGTGTACACCCGGTAGGCGGATGCCCCGCGTTCTGAAGTGATCATTCTCACCCAATTTTGATTCTCCATTTATTACCTACCTGGAGTGAGGCAGGGGCAGGGGCGGGGTGGGGTGAGGGAGAAGGGAAGGCAGTTGGGCCGCAATGTGATTTTTTATTCTCAGCTTCCAACTGCACCGAGAACCCTCACATCTCCAAGTTCTCTCGGCACTCCCAAAATACACGCACAATAGAGCACATGTATTTAATATCAGAAACTCCTTTATGAGGCTGGTGGCAGCGATGGAACCAACCCACCCAAGAGGTCAACCCACTTCTCATAGTCTTTTCACTCCACTTAAGAGCAGATAGATTTTAAAGATAATCCAAACTGATAAAAATTCTGATAGCACAGAAATGAATAAAAGAGAAGACAAAAGGCCTCTGTACTGGGGGTACAGCTCTAGGGATGGGGGAAGGGTCAGGTCTGTGAGCTACACACATTAATTAGTAGGTAATAAAAACCAGTTATTTTACCTTTTGAAGTGCCGGATCCGACATACATTTGGCCTTGCGTTGGCCTCTAACCTCCTCTAATCCCCTCTTTCAGAATCGACACCAATTTCCTGCCACTACCTCACCCCCCCTCCTTTTGACAGTGCAATTCTTTCAGCACCTTCTATGGGATTCTAGAATTTTTAATGTCGCTTGCAGTCCCACTCGACACTGTCTTGTTTTCTCATTTTCTCTCCTTGGCAAACAAACACCAAGTGGGCCGGGTGGTGACCCTGGCTCCCAGGGGCCAGCCCGGCAACCGCGTGCTATTCAGGACCCGTTTCCTTGGGAAAATGCTTCCTGTTCTCCCGTCAGGCCGGGGCCTCTCTAAGCTCAGTTTCCGCCCTGCCGGCACGAGCTCCCCGCGAGTCCCATCTGCCCTGTCACTAAGGCAGACTCTGGGAGCAGGGGCCCGGGGCCCGCCTGTCCGGGTACCCTCCTGGTTCTGACACGCCCTAGGTGTGTGCCTTCTGGAAAGTTAGGCAACGTAAATGAGCTAACATATGGGAAGCGCTTAGAATGGCGCCTGGCCCGTAGGAAGCACTGGGGGAGATTAGCCCAGACGGGCACTGGCGCCCTGGCCGGGCGGCGCAGTTGGTGAGAGCATCGCCGCCCTATGCCGGGGTCGAGGGCTGGACAACCGGTCGGGGCACATGCAAGAGGCAATCAGGGGATGCATAAATATGTGGATCAACAAATCGATGTTTCTCTTTCTCTCCCTTCCTCTCTCTGCCTCTAAAATCAATAAATAAAAACTAAAAAAATAAAATAAAATAACATAAAGGCAGCGGCCCCTAGTTCTAGGAGGCTGCAGTCAGACCCTTTGAGTCTGAACAAAGCTATGGGTCTTTTCCTTAGAAAAGCGCACACACGTGTAATTCTTTGCACAGCTGTAGGTGCCTCTGAAGTCCATCCACAGACTGCAAGGCCTATGGACCCCTGGGTTCAAGACCTTGGGTCCTCCCTACAGTGATATGAGATCAGGGACGACAGGCCATGACGATTCTTCAAGTATTTTATTCACGTGTGTGAACTGTTCAGTACGTCCCTCCCACCCTCGTTTTGGATCCCCATTGGGTAGAAATGGTAACTTTTCTTCCCCAAGGCCCTTTTGACCCTGGCCCGTTTTTCTTTCGCTTCAGGCCAAATCCTCCCCAGTCGCCTTAAGACAACCTGTGTGCAACCAAGCTCCACACACTTTTAGTGAATTATTCTGTTCCTTGTCCAAAGCTTTAATGGTCTAGCCTCTCTTCATCGCTTCCAGAAGTCAGGCCACAGCATGGATGAGAGTGGCCAGGCCCCCACCAAAGGCACCTTCGCGGCAGCCGTCATGTAAGCCCTTGTCTTCAATAAACCCGGCGGCGGCAGAGCCCAGGACCAGAGAAGCCAGAAGGAACCTGTGACCTGATCTAATTCCCTCGTTACCCACAGCGGTGACTTGCCCGAGGTCACCCCGCTCATGCACAGCAGAGCCGAGAACCTCCCAGTTCAGAACTCTGATTCCATCAGCATTTCTCAGACATTGCCCTGCACTCCACTCCTGCTAAAATGCAGGCTCTGCAGGGCTGACACGGGGCCTGAGAGTCTGCATTTCCGACGAGCTCCCAGGAGACGGTGATGCCAATGGTGCAGAGGCCACAAGGGAGCAGCTAGGGTGTAGGTCAAGGTTAATGGACGGTCCCACCCTGGTGAAAGCGTCTCCACCCACCCGTCCTGTGGCTGTTTAAATGCCCTTTCTCCCGAAAGGCCTCCCTTCCCCTTCCTCCCTGACCGTCAGCTCCCAGGGCCTCTGTACTTTTTCCTTTGAAGCACTTGCAACAACGGTAATTAAAGAGCATTTGTGTAATTATTAGTTTAATGCCTGTCTCCCAGGGAGACTGCAAGCTCCTCGCGGACGGGACCGGCTCAGCGACTGGGAAATCACAGGCTGTCAATAAAAGGATAGCTGCTGGGGTCTGGAACAGCCTGGCCCAGCCTCCTGCAGGAGGTGGGCGTGGTTTACACACCTTCTGTCAGCCTCAAGGACAACAGGAACAAACCAGCTTTAAAATTCCCACGGGTCCCAAATACAGGACAACCCTAATTTAAGTTGAAAAGCATATTCCCCCTCACCCCCCCCCAAAAAAAGTTTTACTAAATTTTTATCAAGTGAGAAACAGTCTCGATCTGGTACGAATCACTCTGCTGAGGAAACAGCGAAGCCTCCCAAATAAGCGCCACCCTTAGGGTCATCACAGGGTGTGTGGTCCTCAGGCACTGAGAGGGCCCTGGCTGTGAAAGTGGGGGGGGGGGGCCCGCTCCCTGACCAGCCTCGCTCCTCTGAGCACCAGCCATTTTTTTTTTTAAAGATTTTATTTATTTATCTTCAAAGAGCGGGGAAGGCAGGGAGAAAGAGTGAGAGGGAAACATCAATGTGTGGTTGCCTCTTGTGCACCCCCTGCTGGGGACCCGGCCTGCAACCCAGGCCTGTGCCCTGACAGGGAATTGAACCGGTGACCCTTTGGCGTGCGGCCAGCGCCCAATCCACTGAGCCACACTAGGTAGGGCCAACAGCTTCTTTTCCAGTTTTTCTGCTGCCACCCTTTCAAGAAGCCCCAAAACTCTGAATACCCACTCCTCCATGTGGGCAGAGATGTCTGACCTCGTCGTCGTTCTAGGCAAAGTTTGCAGTCAGTCTGCCTGGGTTCAGACGCCAGCTCTGTGCCCACGGACGAGTTACCCAACTCCCCTGTGCTTCAGCTTCTCAGTCTGCCAAATGGAAACAACAGCGTTGCAGCTAGCAACCGCAGGGACTAAGAGCAATGATCTTCATCGCTTAGCCAAGCCTGGCCCAAGGTACATATGTATTATCATTCTCCCATATCCAGTCCTCACTATTGTTTTGCACAAGTCTCCACCCATTGGCTCCACCCCATTCAGGGTTTACTCCCCCCAGCTCCGTACCTGCCGAGAGCTTGCAAGAAGCAATGACTCACTGCAAAACTCCGCGGCTCCCTTCATCAATCACCTCCCTGTCCCTGCGTCCTTGCATCATTTGTGGGTCCCTTCTGGGAGGGAAATCTTTTGCCTAATAGCCAGTACATTTACTCACAACAAGTATTTATCGAGGGCTCTGTTCTAGGCACAGGGACATCGCAACAGACAAAGACAGACCTCTACCCTCCTGAAACGATGCTGTACAAGGAGCTCTAATCCACCAAGAGGGCTCAGATTCTCACATTGCCACCTTCTCCCCAGATCAGCCCTAAATAAATCACAAGTACCAAAGCATGAAGAAAGCATCCCAGAATTTAAAAAAAAAAAAAAAAAAGTGTTAAGTGTGACTTGGAAACAGCCTGTGGAACTGGTAGACTTTGAAAAAGCCCATGTTAAAACAGCCAGAAGCACCTGCCCCCAGCAGTCACACGGCCGGTCAAATCCGCCAGGACAGTGTAATGCAGTTGGAAAATAAGGCTCCATTTACCTGTCTCACGCACGGAGCATCTGCCCATGGTTTCAGGTTCTCAAAGCCAGGTCCCTTGGAAGGGCTCCCCAGCAGGCCGGGACGCAGCGTCCTCGCAGGAAGAGCACTGGAAAGGGACTCGAGAGGCTCAGGGTCTAGCATCGAGCGCTGGCTCTGCCGCTTACTGTGGGCCTCCAGGCACGGAGCTGGCCTCCTGCCTTGGTTCCTTTTAGACAACCTCTAAGATCCTCTTCTGGCTTTGAAATCCAAGGGCTGGGATCAGCCACCAGTAAGAGGAGACTTCGCAGATTCATGGGTCCCTTAATTCAACAAAATGAGCCCCCCGCCCTGGGATTGGGGAGGGGGTAAGCAAGTCAGATGGGGAGCCCGTGGGGCGCACGCTCGGAGAGACACCTGCCTCCTCCAGTGCTCACTTCCTCACGGCTAATGTCCACCTCGCGCCTCCCAGGCACAGCTCCGATAGAAGTATCCCTGGGCCACAAGGCAAACCTAAAATAGAAGTTGTACGAAATCTCTGGTGGTTCCACACATCTCCCTTCCTCCAACTCAAAAACCACTCCAGGTCTTGCCTATCTCCTTGTCTCCAGACAGCGAGCTTAAAAATAAGGCTCACCGGTTGGAATGGAAACGACCCAAGTACAGAACCACTGACCTGCTGGCCATACACTGCAGGCCAGACTCACCCCAGGGTCTGCTCTGAGAAGAGAGAGATTCTGCCCCCACGTCACCTCCCTGCGTCTCCCTCCACAGGCACACAGGTGAGCCTGGAGGGAAGAAAACGAGACCCAAATGTCCAACGCCCCCTACCCAACTGCCAGCAGCCCACACGCACTGCCCTCACGGAGGAAAGCCACGTCCCGCAGGTTACCAGAGCCCTAATTCCACAGGAACTACAGGTGACCAATTAAGAGGTCCTGTTCCAAGACTGGCAGGTGCCTGGCACAGGGCGACACTTGGCCAGAGCGCCACCTGATGAAACCACCCGAAAAGCTCTAGAAAATAACATTGACTTTAAAACAAGTGAGAAAGGGACAGCCATACTTAGTTTCCAAAATCAAAACCAGACAGGCCCACGGCTTTGACCACTAACACAAAAGATTCATTTTCTAACCTCTGGGGACATTTAGCAGGGGAGTGTCTGGCCCTCCTCACCTGGCGCAGTAGGTCTTCTGAAGGCCCTCTACTTGGCAGACGCAAACTCTGTTTTTACTTACACGTACTCAAAGGCAGGACTGAAAGAGTGGCTTCAAAGTTGGCTGGGTGACCCTCAAGGGTGCAAAGTCCTTCTGCAAACACCTGTGGGGAAATTTTGCAAATTTCCCAGGAGCCCACTGGAACTGGCTTTGTCCCCTCCAGATCGAAGCTGGCTGGGAGTTAGGACACTCGGCCAGCAACTCCAGGGAGGTCCAGGAGGGTGGTACCTCCCTGGAACGCCGAGCACCGCACAGGGTCCCCGTGGAAAGGCAGTGCGGCTAAAGCTGCGCCTTGCCCCAACCATCGCGGTGCTTAGAGAGACATTAATGACCGTTTTGGGTTAGTTAAAACCCACGCAAGCACCTCCCTGGCCTCTTAAATCTTCCCAAACTACAGCTCAGACTGGAGGCAAGCAGTGGCAGCGACCATAAAAGTCATCTTAAAAGGCAAGTTGGGAGGGAAAAAAAAAACAACCCGATACGCACTAGTTAGCAAGTCCGCTGTTGGGGGGGCGGTGGCAGAGGGCTGGATCTGCGCGCCCGGGTAGAGACGCAGGGCCCCCGAGCCCACCTGGCAGCCTCGAGGCCCCCAATCTGACGCCGACGATCACACCCCCCATCTCTGTCCAATTAGGAAAATGACCGCGAGGAGACGTTAAGAGTGGGCGACGAGGAAGGGGGACTGAGACTCAGGAGACTACGGACAGGCCCGTGGGGATCCGGCCAGCCGGAGAGCGTCTTCAACAGGTTCCCGGCTGGGGCGCCCCGACGCCGTTCCGGCGGGGGTCCCGCGACGCACGGATGCCCTCAGGGACCCCTGCGCCCCCGGAGGCGCGCTCCGCCCTCCCCCACCCCGGGTGTCGGGGACGCGCAGCCACCCCACCCGCCCGGAGAGTAAAGTTTGTGGGCAGCCGAGGGGCGGGGCGGCGCGACTGGGGGGTGAAACTTTGAGTCCCGGGCGGGCGGCGGGGGGAGCGCGCCGGCGCCGGGACACCCACGTGCAGGGCCCCAGAGCAGCCGCCGCCGCCGCCACGGCCCGGGCCTCCCGCGCGGCCGCCGCCACCGCGGCGCTTTCCTTTCATTTCTGCTTCTCTCTCTCTCTCTCTTCCTCTCTCCTCCGTCTCTCATTCGCGCGCTCTCCTCCCTCCCTTCCCCCTCCTCCTACCCCCCCCACCCCAGACGCCATCTCTCCCTCTTTCCCCGCTCTCCCTCTCTTCCTCCAGCTCGCCGGCAGGAGGGAATGTGGAAGTGAAAGGGAAAGACGACATGTTTGCGGCGCTGCGCGGGCCTGCGCGCGGCCGTCCCCGGGGACTGGCGGGGGGCGGGCCGGCCCCGGCCGCAGCGACCCACCCCCGCGCCCCCTGCGCCCCCGCCGCCGCCGCCGCCCGCCCGCCCGGGGCTGCGGGGCCGGGGCCGCGCGGGACACTCACCCTGGTCCGGGCGCGGCTCCTGGGCTGGGGCCCTCGGCGGGCCGGGGGCTCCTTCTGCCCACCGCCCGGGCTGCTGCTGCGCGCCTGCCGCCGCCGCCGCCTCCACGCGCGCCCGCCGCCCGCTCCGCCGCCCGCCCTCCGCGGCTCTCTCTCTCTCTCTCCCTCTCTCCTCTCTCTCTCTCTCTCTCTCCGTCTCCCTCTCCGTCTCTCTCTCCCCCAGTCTCTCTCGCTCTCGCGCTCGCTCTCTCTCCTCTCCCTCCCTGGAAGAAGGGAATGAGGCAGGGCTGACGCGGAGGGATGCAAAACAGCTCCTCCTAAGCCAGCTCGCAGAGGAAGAGAGGCAGAAAAGCAGCCCTTTTATCTCTCTTTTGTTTTCTCACTTCCTTCCACCCCCCCCACCCCCTCCTGTCAGCCCAAGTTTTCTTTTCTCTTTCCACCGCAGACAGGATTTTTTTCTTCCTCTCTTTCTCTGCCTTTCGGTTCAACTCTCCCACTCAAATGGAAAGCCTGGAGGGTTTTCGGCCCCCCCTCCCGTTTTTTTTTCTTCCCTCTTTTCTTCCTTCTTCCTCCTTTCTTATTTCTCTAAAAGGGTTTTGTTGGCTGTGGGAGTTTCGTTTGAAAATCAAGTCACGCCTTTTTTTCCTCCTTTTCTTTCTCTCTCTCTTTTTTTTTTCTCCTCTAAGAAAAGGGGAACAAAGATGAAGTGAAGCGGGGGAGAGGGACAGCGGCAGCGCCTCGCATGGAAATGGGGGGCCCGGCCCAGCACAAAGGGGCCCCCGGGGACTGCGCGCCCCCCCCAGCCCCGGGGAAGCCTGGGGCGTCCTAGGGAAGGGGAGCCGGGGGATGGGGGGCGCGGCTCCGGGTGCCGCCCAGTCGCCCCTCCCCGGCCCGAGGTGGAAGGCTGGGTGTGTTCTTTACTCCTGTATTTTTAAAGTAGGCAGATGGGCTTGGAACAGACGTCCCCGCACCGCGCTGAACTGTAAAAGAGCCTTGAAACAGCTGTTGGCAGAGCCCTGGACAGCCAGGCTCGAGGGAGCGGCGCCGGGCGGCGAGCGCGCGCCCAACCCGCGTGGGGACAGTGCTAGAGGGGCCGGGGTCGTCCCCTCGTGGACCCTCCAATCCCTGGGCCTGGGCCTGGGCCCCGCTGCACTGCTGGGGGCGCCGAGGCGTGGCCGTTTGTTTGCAACGCAGGGTCAGGCCCTCGCGCCTCCCTGCAGGGGTCTTGGCACAGACTGGCCTCCGTCCAGCTCACGAGCGGGCCGGACCCTCGGCCTCCAACCAGCAAGGCCCACCTCTCGGAGCCGCGTCTTGACTCCGAGGCCGTCCTCGGAACAGAGCCGGGCAGAGCCACCACGAAGGGTCAATTATTCATGGGGCGCCTGGGCGCGCTCCCAAGACCTGCTCTGCCCTCGGCTTCTCTGGGGAAGTGGGGAGAAGACGGGGGAAAAGTTCCCAGAGCAAAGTTGGTCACATTTCTCATTTTCCCAAGTAAGTATTGAGCACCTGCTGGATGCCTGGGACTCGGACTGGGGCTGCCGCCAGGGGCTGGGGAAAAAAACGTGAGGTCTCCGTGGGCCCTCCCCCCGGAGTTTCCGCAGGAAACAATGCCTGAAAAGGCTGCAGCTCAAGACCTAGTCAGGGAGAGGAAGGAAAGCCTGGATCCTTTCGCCTCCCGCCTCTCTTCCTTCTCTTCCTTCCTCCCGGCTGCATCTCCTTGGCTCCACCCCTTCTCATCAATTCCTCCCACACTTCCCTGCTTTCCCTGGCTTTTCACTAGAGGGTCCCTTCTCCCAGCGAGGAGCAGATGCTGAGCCCCATTGTCTCTCCCCCAGTGACTGCAGCCTCCCCGGACCGACCTGCCACTCTTCACCCCTCCCCCCAGCCAGGAGGCCTGGGCCTTTGGAGACTGGAGCCCCAAGGCCACTGCCCCTCACCCCACCCTAAACCAGCTCCTGGTGTTGTGAGCAATGACTTCAGTCACTCAGAACATGATTTGTTTCTGACTGGGAGTGAGAAAACAGAAGCCAGAGACTTGGCTTGAGCGAAGAGGACACGGACACCGTGGCTTTAATGTCAGCGCACTGAGCCCCCCCCCATGGCCCCAGAGCCTGCGCCCACTATGCCCTCTCACTAGGAAGCCACATATTTGTCATTTTGTATCCTCCTGCTTAGTGCACCTAAGCTGCATCCTTCAAACAAAGCAAAACGCAGCTCTGATAGACAAGCATTCATGTAACATGCTTACTGAGCACCAACTCTGTGGCCCGCTGTTGTGCTGGGTGCAAAGGACCACCAACGCACCTGGTCCTCCATTCGGCCTTGCCAGCCGGGGTAGAAGCAAGAAGACAAGCAACCACAGTGCCAGGTGATGCATGTAAAGAGGAACCAAGGAAGCATCGAAGTGGTAGCTCTGACTAGGGTGGTCAGGGATGGCTTCCTGGAGGAGGTTGCAACTAGATGAGTAGGTCTGTGCCAAGCAAGAGCAGGGGAAGGCACAGCTTGTCCAAGGCCCCCAGGTCAAGAGAACACATTCTTACAGATTCTTGGACCTGCCCCAAGTGTTCGCTGCAGCGTGGAGTGCACGCGGGGGAGTGGGGAGTGAGGGCGGTGTTAGGGCACAAGTGGCGGAGGGGCGAGCAGGGAGTGTGACCGGGTGTCAGCGGGGGAGGGCAGCGGGTACCAGGGAGGTGTTCAGATTCCAGCCTCCTGCACTTGCTAACTTCATGAACTCAGGTGAATAAAGCCTCAGTGAATAACTTAGACTTAGTCTTCCCACTTATAAAACGGGGCAAAGGAGGTCGGTGGGCTGCAGGGAAGGCGCCTTCTGTTGAAGGGCCTGGGCTTCCTTGCTGCCTATCCTTGGGCAGGTTGAGCTCTCTGGGTCTCTTTGTTTTCTCCTCTGTTAAATGGGGGTGAAAACACCTGTCTCATGGGGTTGTTGCGAGGCTTAAATGCACCCATGCACAGCGTGGTGTCTGGCACATAGCATTGATACATGGTGGCTTCTATTCATTAGTTTTATAAATCAGGGAAGTGACAGGGAGGTATCTTCACAGCCTTAAAATGAGACGATGTTCTGGGTTGAAACCAGAATGACTCACCATGTCAGAAACGAGCCAGCTGTGGAGGAAAGATTCCCTGTGTCCCACCAGGTGGCCTGGATGGGGAACACCTACATCTCATTGCGGGTGGCCACGGTGCTATCTCAGGAGCGTGACGGGGATATGGAGGCTGGTTACGAGGCCTGGCCTCGTCCGTGGAGTAGCAGCCTGCCTGGGGAACGAACAGAGATCAGAAAGAGGGTC
The DNA here is from genome assembly GCF_021234165.1 of Pteronotus mesoamericanus. Lineage (NCBI taxonomy): Eukaryota > Metazoa > Chordata > Mammalia > Chiroptera > Mormoopidae > Pteronotus > Pteronotus mesoamericanus. The sequence continues at coordinate 1,357,451 of NW_026555165.1, read as the reverse complement.
CCTAGGAGCAGGTACCTGGCTGAGTTTGCTCAGCGGAGAGAAGTAGATGCAGACATTCACCCTGCAGGAGGGGTTACTGACTCCTCCGGAGCCCGATGTAAATCTTAGTCCTTTGCTTGGGTTCCACATTCTCCAAGCAACGTGCAGATGAACTTGGCACCAGCAAATGCCCCCGGGATCCGGGCACACCAGCGTTCCAGGTCCTGCATGGTAAACATTCTACACATCTATTATTTCTGTATGACACGTTTGTTGTGAAAGAATTGGAAAGTCAGCTAAGCAAAACGGAATAGGAACCCCCACAGAGGCATTATAGCTCGGGGTACATCTGTGGACATTTTATATCTATGTATTTACATGGAGAGGCACGTAATAAAACTATACAGAGTAAATATTGCTGAACGAATGAATGACTATACATGTGAATGTGTTTTTACAAAATTAACAAAAATTACATAACCCTGTAGGTACAGCATTGCAGCCACTTTTGCCCAATGGTAAGTCACAAATACCTTTCCTTCTCTGTGAACATCCACACGATCGCTCTTAACGCAAATTATTGCCCCACACGCACGTATCTTGTGCGAATCCATTGTTGGACTTGTGGGGTGTTGCCAGTTTTTCACTCTTATGGGCCCGCTGTGATGAACAAACTGTCACCTTTGTGATGGATAGATGTCATATTCTGACCATCATTGTACAGGTGAGGAGACCAAGGCACAGTAATCTAAAAAAGTCCCAAAGTCACAGCTCTGGGGTGATGGAGCCAGGATTTGTGGCCTGTGTCCAGCTGGGAGGTCTTTCAGCATCTCTGTTTTCTCTTTAGAGTGGTGGACCCCCTCCCTCCAGGTTCCCTCCCTCCCCTTTATCTTGTTCCTGTTGAGGTTACCTCCCTGGGAGAACCTGTCTGGGCAGGTGACCCACTTCCCTCTCTGACACCTTTTTAATTCACTAATGTCAGCCTCTTGGGACTGGGAGGAATGAAGGCAGGTAACATATGACAGGTGATGCATGAGAATGGGCCCCGAAAATTGTGAAACCGTGCAAACATTAGGAGGCCTGAAGTCACAGTCAGACACTACCAGGGTTTAGCCACATCCCCTGACCTGCCCAAGCCCAGGAAGAAGCCTCCAGATTCACACTAGAGAGAAAGAAATCGGCTGTCCTTACTCAGAAGCAGCCAACGGGGTCCCCTGTGGCCATCTCAGAAGCCCCACGGTTGCCACCCCTCGAGCTGGAATGGGAAGGAAGGTGTGTGGTTATAAGGTTTATTAATCCTCAGGATTTCCCCCAGGGAGGATGCATTCATGCCACAGACTTTCCAGACTGTTCCTATCCATCCCTGAAAACCTGAAGTGTCTTGTAAACTGAGAACAGGGATGAAATACTGCTCTTCAGTGTTGCAACTGATGTGTTCACCAGAGTGACTGCTGGGAGGTTAGCAGGTGATTATTTAAATCTGTTCCTCTCATTGGCACAACCAGACAAACATTTTAAAAACTATCAGTGGCTTGGCGATATTTCATGCTCGACGTTTAACACTAAACCTCCCAACTGGAATCCGCCAAGAGAAGGTGTAGGACCCCAGGATTGCACTGAGAGGGGCCACAGAAAGCAGATGTTTCACAAACCTCCCCTCCCTATGAACGTTCCCATTGTCATTCCCGAGTAGAGGGGCACTCAGGGCTCCCTGGACACGGCAGGGGGACCTGGGACCAACAGCGCGTCTCTGAGAACTGAAGAGGTGACCGAGTCCCTCAGGAGATGTGTGGGGCAGCGACCCGAAATTCTGAGAAGTATGTAACATCTGAGGAATAATCTGGGCTCCAGGGGGAAACCCCAAGGAAGCAGAAGTCTGCGTCGGGTGAACATCCGACATTTGCGGATTATTTTCCCAGGAGAAGTGACAGGAGGCGTCCATGCATCCACCTCTAAGGACCCGGCCTGGGACCAAGGGTGCCTATTTGCGTGGATTTCTTCCCAGTGACGTCACTGGCCTCATTTGCATAAACATAAGACTAGAAATGCACCAAAGGAAAGAGAGGCGTCCACCATAAACAGGAAACTGCCAACTTCACCAGTTAAAAAAAAACAAACACATAAAGGCTGCCCCGTGATGATGCTATAGGAGAGCTCATTGGTACAAAGCCTGGAATACAGTTTAATATTGGAGACCAAGGGAAGCTTAAAAGTTTATGCCCTTTGGCTCTGTAACTTTGGTTCTAGAAATCTATTGCAAAGAATCCGCAGTGTGGACAAAGATGTGTGTTAAGGATGTTTATCAAAGCTTTATTTACATTGGCAAAAATTACAAACAGAAGAAAGGAAAAGGGAAGTCAAGGGAGGAAGGAAACCTAAGTATTCACAATGAAGAAATGGTTAAAGAAGTAATGGTCTGACACCATATATCTATTAAGAAAACGTGTTTTTGAAGAATATTTAATGAATTGGGAAACGTGTGTAATATACTGAGCAAGATACAAAATTGCATATGCACCAAAATTATATTTCTGTGTGATTTTGTATATGCTGGTTTATTTATCCCGAAAAATACATGTAAAAGACAAAGACAGAAATACAAACAACTTACAGCTATTTCTGTTTTTTTGGAATTATAGGTGGTTTTTATTTTCTTCTTTCTTAGCATATTTGCCAAGTTTCTATAATGAGTATGTTATTATTTTAAAAAGTATTTTAAAATGTACTTTTAGAGAAGGGAAGGGAGGGAAAAAGGAGAGAAACACTGATATGCGACAGAAATATCAATAATTTGCCTCTTGCATGCCCCCAACTGGGAGGGAACCTGGCCCACAACCCAGGCATGTGCCCTGACTGAGAATCAAACCAGTGACCTTTCAGTTCACAAGCCAGCACTCAATCCACTGAGCCACACCAGCCAGGGCTGATTATGTTATTTTTAAACACTAACATATAGTCTGAGGATGGACCTAGGCTTCTCATTCACTCCACAGTCAAAGACCCAGGTCAGGCCTTCAAGGAGCTTGCAGTCCGAGACAGCCCAGCACACAGGAAGTTACGCTGCCAAACGGAGTTATTTCTCCTGCCCTGGAGAGGTCTGAAGGCCTGGGAGGAAAGAGGAACCAGTGTTTTGGTTGCTGATGATTTGGGCTCTGGGTTGAATAGACTCTCTATTGTGAAAGTGTATTGTGCAAAAAAAGAATGGGGCTTTTTGTGAAAGGAGATAAAGAGTTGCAGGGTGGGAACTGGGAGGAGAGGGGAGGAGGAGGCAGGCCTGAGGCCGTGGGTGGGTTGCGGGGCTGTGGGCAGGGCTGCCCTGCAAGTCCCTCAACGTTGTCCTCCCCAGCCTGCCCCAGGGTCACGGTGTCCAGGCCTGCGAGTCCGCATGGACAGATAAAGGAATCCGCATATAACCTCAGGGATCACTCTCATGAATTTCCTGTAAGGCATTAATTAAAAATGTCTTGGTGGGGGGCAGGTAAAAGGACACCACTGTGAAGCCACGATGACGAACCAGACAGGTAGGTGTGTGCGCCTGTGTGTACCTGCTTTCCTACCAGGAGGGACCTGGGTTCAAGTTTGAATGCGGCAGTGTCTGGAGTCTAAGGAGCTTGTGTGACCTTGCCCAGACCCCATGCTGGAAGGCTTCCCTCCCCAGGAAATGGGCTGGGGTGGCCCGCGTTGTAGAGATCGATCGCGATACGGCAGGTAGGACAAGGCTGTGTAGAGTGGAACGCACCCCTGCACGAGGAAGGAGCCTGGATGGTACCGGTGCACGTGTGGAACCCGCCGGCCGCCCCTGCTCAGCAGGGGCGTGGAGGGGTGCCGCCGGACGGTGGCTGTGCTGTGCTGAATTTTCAGACATTAGTTCTCTTTTTAGTCTCCTCCTTTTGCCTGTATTCTTCACTTCATCACCACCCCTTTATTGAGAACCCCTAAGGTGCCAGCTACCCTTACGGGTCCCGTGGGCAACCAAAGGTGACAATGTAAAACTGACGGACGGAGGAAGGATGCCCCGCTTTTACCTTTGGGAAGCCTTCTTAGAAGAGCTGGTATTTTGTGAAATGGGTCTTGAACCCTGGCCGATGTGGGCCAGTGGGTTGGGCGTCGTCTTGCAAGCCACAACGCCGCGGTGGCAGGCTGGGTCCCCGGGGCAGGACAAGTGCAAGGGAGAGCCGTCCGTGTTTCTCTCTCATACCAACGTTTCTCTCCCTCTTCTTCTTCCTTCCTTCCCTGTCTCTGGGATCAATACGAGAAAAAAAATTTTAATTAAAAAATAAAATGGATCTCGAAAGGAGAGTAGGGACCTGCTCAGCAAAGCAAGGACAGGGTTTTGAGCAGGGGACGGAGTTTAGGGAGTGACTCAGCCTCTGAGCCCCTGGCTTCCAGCTCTGAAGAGCCCCCCCACCCGCCGCAAGTGAATGAGACAACACATGCTGTGTGCCTAGCATGGTGCTTGACCTGTAGTCAGCACTAAAGAAGGCCAGTTCTTTGTCCCTTTGTATCAAAATCACTTCCTCTTTGAGGCTTACTTCCTGTTCACATTTTGCTCTGTCTGCCAGTTCCTGGGGACCCAGTGACTGTTGACTTGGGCTGTAAGTTATTCAGCCTACTTTCCAGGGTCCACAAAATAATTTAAAAAACAGATCCTATTTTCCACTGTAAAAAAAAATCCCATCACATTTGAAATACAGATGTCGTAGGGACCACGTTCTTTGTTCACAGTATGATAATATGAGAAACTCATGTTAGACATCGACAATTGAAAATTCTCCAAAATAGCTTTTGGGTAAAGGAGGAAATCAAGAACCAACTGTTAATTAAGAAAAATAGCATAAAGAATTGCACCTATGAAAACTAGCAGGACATGGTTAAGCTTTACCCCAAAAATTCCGTAACTTTTATGATGATATTATTAAACTGAGAAAAAGTTAAGTAAAACATCCATGAAATCATTTAGAAATAATACAAAACAACTCCTCAAATAAAGGTGAGGAAAGAAGGAATCAGGAAAAAAGTGGACAAGAATACATTAGAAACTAGAAAAACAGTCGAACAAATACCTATGTTCTTGATCTGGTTCTTTTAGTAAAAACAAAAGGCAGAATAATACAATGAACAAATGTAATGAAGAAAAAAAACGCGAACAAACCCAACTTAAAATGAAGCAAATGGTGGCAGTCACAACAGATATGAACTAAAAACGTAAAAGGACGTTATATAAAATTGCTGACAGGCTTGAAAACTTGAATGAACAAGATGGTTTTCTGGGGGTCACAAAAAGGTATTTCTTCTATTTGAGAGAATGAGGAGTAGAAAATGTAAACCACCTCCCAGGATTTCTGCTCAGACACTCCCTGGGCAGAGACCCCCCCCATCAGTTTTTAAAGCTGCACCCCCACACTCCCCCGTGTCCCTCCCCCCACCCCCAGTTCACTTTTCTCGGCAGCTGACCCGGCATATGCCTAGCCTAACTGCTTACTTGTTTCCCTTCTCTCCCAACTAAAATAGGAGCTTCCGGAGAGAACTGAACTTCTTTTAAACAAAAATTAAACATTTTAGTTTGAGATAATAGTGTTTTATTTTTAATTAAATGTTTTATTTTGAGATAATTGTAAAAAAAATGTTTTGCATGCTGCTCCGGCCCTACTACACAACACTGGGCCAGGCCCACAGCTGGCCTGGGAAATGAGTGCTTGTTTCATGACTGAGTGAGCTGAAGAAGAATTAAAGCAAGCTATCGAAAACACTGTCCCCAACAGTTCTGAGTCCAGACAGTTTTACTGGGGAAGAGGGATGTCATTTAAAGTTTTCAGGCAAGGGGAACTCTGTGTTATATAAATTAGGCCAGAATACAGCATTTTCCATACGAAGAAAACTAGATATTTTTCCCTGAGGGATAGAAGAGAGGACCTTAATAAGGATAGACATGCCCCATGGCTGATGCGAAGGCAAATTACTGTACAGATGGAAAAGTCAAATTAACGTACAGGCTTAGTGCAAATTCAAATGCGATTCTTTTTCAAACTTTTTAAAAAAGATTATAAAATTCATATAGCAGAGTAAACAGAATTTCAAAGAAAATTCTGTAAAATAACAGTAAATATGGAAAGAATAGTCCTTCTCAATAGAAAACATTAGAAAATTATAATATTTAAAATTGTATATTAGGGAAAAGATGTGTATTGTTTTAATAGATTAAAAGAACTCAAAATGAGACAACAACACACGTACTGATTTAACACATAATAAAGTGCTGTCATCCAGAAAAGAAAGCACTTATTTAAAAAATTATTTTGGGATAACTTACTGAAATTAAGAAAAAACTTTGTACCCTCACCTCATATAATACAACAAATAAATTCTACTGCAAATAATAATAACAATACCATTAAAAATTGCAAGGAGCCCTGGCTGGTGTGACTCAGTGGATTGAGTGCTGGCCTGCAAACTGAAAGGTTGTGGGTTCGATTCCCAGTCAAGACACGTGCCTGGGATGTGGGCCAGGTCCCCAGTTGGGAGCGTGCGAGAGGCAATCTATCAATGTATCTCTCACAAACATCGATATTTCTCTCCCTCTCTTTCTCCTTCTCTTCCCCCTCTCTGAAAATAAATAAATAAAATGTTTTTTTTCCTTTTTTAAAGAGAGTCATTTTTTAAAAATTGCAAGGACAAAAGAAAAAGAAAACCCAGACACTTTCAAACACCTGGAGGAGAAATGACTTTTGGCTTAGAAGCACTAGAAGACATTAAGGGAAAAGAGAACATTTTCGGTTATGTAAATAAGTTAAACTTCACCATGCTATGAAAATAGAAGTTATCTTCACAATGCATTGCTAGGTGAAGGAAGTAAGTTCGCAGTTAGTACAGCATTTGCGTAAAGAAGGATGTACAGAAAACAAAGCTGCACATTTCTGTGTGAACATATTACATGCCAGGGCCTGCGGAGCGGTCAGGAGGGACAGACACAAACGGAGGGCACTTGGAACGCTCTCACGAATCACTTGTGTAATTTTAAAAGAAAAAGTGACAACAAAAACAAAACGACAGCCTGCGTTTTTCTAAACGGTGCAAGCCCAATAGGGAAATGGTCAAAAGACACCCTAAGTCTGGTCACTGAGGAGAACATGCCAGAAGACAAAACCACAGGAGAATGCGGTCACAGTCATTGGAATAAACCCAAAGTGAAAGGTAGCCCCAGCTCCGTCTTGGGGACTTGCAGCCGGGGGGCAGGGGGAGGGGGTCAGGAGGGGCGATGGCAGGAGGAGGCCCTGGCCCCCGCTCTCCTAACTGGATTTGGGGAGCGCTGGCTGCCCACTCCTTCCTGTATGGTTGGTGATCCTCTCCTGCCCCTACTTCACAAAGTCCCCCCTTTCTACAGCAGGGCACAGAGTGGGGAGAGAGCTCCACAGAGAGCTGGTGGGACAGCCCGGCCTGCAGACAGCGTGCGCACACAGGCGTCCCTTCCAGGGGACCGAGCGCCAGGGCTCTGTTGAGCTGGGAGGAAAGGTGGGGAGGGGTGGTTGGGAATGAGGAAGACAAAGGGATTTGGAAGCTATTCGTGTAGAACAGAAGCCCTTAGGGACAGAGACCTCTTCTGTTGTTAGAGCCCTAGCCCTTGTTCGCACAGGAGCCCACAGAAGTTCCCACCACGTGTGGCCCGGCAGTGGGGTAGCTGTGTGGCTGTAGGTGGCTCAGCTCTGTTTGGGGTCAGTGACAGAGTTCAGCACTCGGCACAGGCTCAGGCACAGAAATGGAAGCAAGCACATTACCCTCCAAAGGGAAAGGAGGAATGGTATGAACAACGACACAACGAAGGAACTGAAGTGCAGAGCGTCGGCATGGTCACTATGAGAGCCACCGGGGGGCACCTCTGGAAGAACTTCGAGGGGCGAGGCTGCAAAGGGGGGCTCCAGCCAGAACGGAGGGGTCTTGGATGCTGCGTTAAGGTATCTGGGCTTTATCTCGTCGGCCAGCGATTCCTGAAGTGTATTTGTTAACTGAATGCATAAGAAGGATTTCTATGTCAAATAAAGTTGAGAATTCACGGAGTAAAAAAGTGAAACATGTCCATTCCCAAAAGATGCCTTGAAGCCCTTAATTGATCATTTTGTGTTGGGATTCTCTAAGAGTATCTATGGTATAGAGGCTTTCGTAGACTTTTTTGACCAATGAATAAGGGTTCTAAGGAATTTATTTGGAGAAACGCTGCTCAGGCACTGGGCAACCCCGAAAGGTTTGGAGGAGGTGCAAAGGGATGGGGTCAGATCTGTGTTTCAGGCCAAGACAGTCTGGGGTCCAGTGCAGTGAGAGACGCAGGGGTGGAGGGTGGGAAGGAGAGGGAGGCATGAATAGAGTGGGTTGGGTTCAGGGAGACAGAAGCCGCACCCCTGCATGTCAGAACTCGGCCTTCAGCTTCCAGCAGGGGAGCCTCAGCCTCGGCCTGGCTTAGTTGCTGTCCCCATACATCAAAAGGTCGCGGGTTCTACATGGTCAGAGAGGGGTCTGCATGCATCTCATGGCTGTGATAAATGGCGGTGAGTGGCGGTCGCTCTCTCACCTACTCCCTCCAGCAGGAAATATCCTCTGCAGGTCCCGCCTCTCACCTGCCACCACTGGCCCAGGTGCTGACAGACCGTCTCCCGCCCTCTCTCCTCTCCTTCCCTCGTGGGTCCAGAATGACTGGAATCCTGGTGGAGTTGCAAAGACCCCCGTCTTCCTTGTACACGTGTGAAAAGGAGATGTAAGAGGGGCGTTCTCCTTGATGCACCTACATCAAGAAAGAGAACCATACATGTGAAGGGAAATTCACAAAGCAGAGAGCCCTTGAGACGCTCGCAAGCCCCCTTCCCCTCTCCACTGGCGCCTCCCCCTGATTATCAGTAATTAAACTGGCTTTTTCTCAAAAATCCCACCTGCGTAACAAATACAGACAAGGTTTTCAGATCCAAAATCTTTACGACTCATCCATGGTTGTAAGTTTTGCTTTATTTTTCATGGCAAACATGCAAGCCTTTCCACTAGATCATGGATTAAATAAGTGTTTTCAGCTAGCTTGGGAACTTTACAATTAAACCCCCGCCCCCTTCCCTCTCCCCGTGTGGAATTCTGTGCTCGCTCGGCAGCTGCCTCGGGTGCTCGGAAGGCCCAGTAGGGTGGTTCCCAAGGGCGTGCTGCTTAAAGAGGTTTGCAAGCCCCTAAGCTCGATGCGTGAATTCATCACAGTGTTTCTGGTGGGGGTGAGGCGGACGCCCTTCTTGGAAGAATCCTGTGACCGTAGGATCTGCTACATTTCTTTACTGGAGCAGGAATCTGTGCCCGGCTTTTAGAGTGGACTTCTAGCATTCCCCATTCTCCACAGGCAGCTTCCAGAATGACCAGGAGCTCCAGGCTGCTGCCTGGTTGGCCACCCTGAGGATGGACTGCAGTGGGGGAGTGGGATAAAGCCTCAGGATGAGCTGCAGAAGGTGGAGGGAGTCCAGAATCTTTGAACCGTCCTTTTTCTTGGAAAGTGGGGGATCCTAGGGACCAGAGGCCTCTGGGACAGAGAGCTCTGTCCTGTACGAAACCTTAGGTTGTTATACAAGAGGCTGTAATTAATATCACCCAGGCTCAAAAAGACATCCCATCATTCTAATAAAAAATGAAAGCCAACTGGGCCCAATGCCCGGCGCCTGCAGACACTTGCCAGGGCAGGAGCCTCCAGCAGAGGGCGCTCGCGGGGACCTGAGGTGCCCCCATGCCAATCAATGCCCACAGCAGGAGAATGCAGTTCTGAGCCACACGGTCTGGTTCAGCCAGAGCAGGACAGGTCCCCGGAGTCCTGCTGCCCCTGGGGATATGAGTCATTCCAAGGGGAGGTCTGGGAGTGTCAGGGGCAGGGGCTATACTCCACCCTGGTGCAAAGCACGGAGGTGCAGCCAGGACTTGCCCCACCTCACAGAGTTGCTGTTGTGAGGATTAAATGAGAGAACACGCAGGAACCACACGCCCTGCACATAATATGCGCTTGTAATAAATGTTTGTAATGATGATAATGATACTGCTGCTGAACTAACGCCTCCCTTTGTAACTTCCCCCTCTTCACCGGCCCGAATGTTTCCACCTTTCACAGCCCAGCTTCCAGCTCCTCTTCCTCCCAGAAGCCACCCTGGATGGCTTTGGGCCCAGGGTTTACAAGACTGAGCACCCCAGAATCACCTAAAAAAGTAAGAAGTTTTTTTTCTTTCCATTTTTCCAATTTTTTGCACAGTTGGAAAAAACTTTTTTTTTTTTGGTAGTAAAAACACAGAAAATTTACCATCTTCACTATTTTTAAGTATACAGTTCAGTAGCGTTAAGTATATTTTGTATTGTTGTGGAACAGATCTCCAGAACTTTTTCCTCTGGCAAAACTTGAGACTCTACACGTGGAAAAAAATCTCCCCATTTCCTGCCCTGGCCGGGTGGCTCAGTTGACTGGCGCGCCATCCATACACCAAAAGGTCGTAGGTTCAATCCCCTGGCAGGGCACATACCTAGGTTGTGGGTTTGATCCTCAGTAGGGGCACATATAGGAGGCAGACGATCAATGTTTCCCTCTCATATTGATAATTCTTTCTCTCTTTCTCTCTCTCTCCCCTTCCTCTCTTTTCAAAATCAATAAACATACCCTCAAGTGAGGATTTAAGGAAACTCCCCGTTTCCCCTTGTCCAAGCCCCTGATAACCACCCTTCTACTCTCTATGAATTTGATTAATTTATACACTTCATATAAGTGGAATCTACAATATTGATCTTTTTGTGACTGGCTTGTATCACTTAGGCCAATGTTTTCAAGGCATGTTTGGTGTGTGGCAGGATGTCTTTCCTTTTTAAGGCCGAATAATATTCCACTGTAAACAACATACCATATTTCATGTATCCGTTCACCTACCAATGGATGTTTGAGTTACTTTCGTATTTTGGCCACTGTGAATTATGCTGCTGTGTATGTGGGAGTGCCAATATCTGTTCGAGTCCTGGCTTTCAGGACAAAATCCAGGTCGTGACGCTTTCCCCCTGTGTTTTTTTCCAAGGCGTTTTACAGTTCTGGGTCTTCTGCTTAGGTCTTAGATCCACCTCAAATTAATTTTTGTACTTGATGTAAAGTTCCAATTTTATTCTTTTGCATGTGGGTTTCCACTCGTCCCAGCATTTGTGGAGGAGATTTTTCTTTTCCCATGGATGACCCCGGCACTCCTGGTGGACTCATTTGATCATACGTGGCTACTTGGGGCCCCCTGACTGGAATGACACTGGCCAGAGACCAACTGCTCTGGCTAGAATGTCCAGTACTACGTTGAGTAACAGTGGCAGAAGCGAGCCTTCTTGCCGTGTTCCTGATCTGAGGGACCATGTTTTCAGCCTTTCCCCATTGAGTGTCATGTGAGCTGTAGGGGTGGCTAAAAAGTCCGTATGATTTTTTCCCGTAAAAATAAAAGACGCCTTTTTTTTATTCTCCCCAATAACTTGCCTGATTTGGATATTTTGAGTATGTCGACTGTCTCCTACATGGTATAACGTTTATGGTACTCAATTAATGTCTCGATTTGATCACCATCAACTTCAACTGGTCTACCTGACCACGGAGCACCGTCCGGCAAGAAATCTCCAGGCGCAAAACTTCACAAACCACTTGTGACACGTTTGATCTGTCACAGCACCTTCTCCATACACTGCACAAATCTTTGTGTGTGTGTGTGTGTGTTTCAGTTGCGTTTTTACCTTTCTTGAAATATGACAGCATAGTATGCCAAAAATGTTGCATATTTTCTTTCATCTTCAATATTAAAATGGCTGCACAAACATTCACCCATTTTGATAAGTTTTTTGTAAACGCTGACATGGCAGCTGTCACAGTACAATCCAACAAAATTGTTTCCAGTGACGTTAAAGACAGCGCTCCTAGAGCCATCGCACTGAAAAAAACCGAATGAACTTTCGGGCCAACCCCATGGCTGGTCTTTATTACAGTAACTCCCCTCCTCAACCCAGTTTCACACTCCGAGGTCTTACTTACCCATGTCAATGGTGGTCTGCAAATAATAAATCAAAAATTTCAGGAATAAATAATTCATCCATTTTAAATGGCACCCGTTCTGAGGAGAGTGATGAAATCTCGCGTGACCTACTTTTCCGCCTGGGGCGCCCAACATTCCTCTGTTGGGTTCTTGACGCTGTAGACGCCGTAGACGCCGTAGACGCTGTAGACGCCGTAGACGCTGTAGACGCTGTTCACGTTGTAGACGCTGTAGACGCTGTACACGTTGTAGACGCTGTAGACGCTGTACACGTTGTAGACGCTGTAGACGCTCCCGCACGTTAGTGACGCAGCAACCATTACAATGAGCTGGTTCACCGTGAAGGTACGACGGTGTTGGTGTTGGAATCGCCTTTATTTCACTTACTAAGGGCCCCAAAGCACAAGAGTAGTGGTGCTGGCCATTTGGATGTGCCGCAAAGAGAAGCCGGAAAGTGTACGTATGTGTAGGAAAAAGCACAGTGTGTGTGTGTGTGTATATATATACACACACACACACACACACATATATATATGACGGGGGACCCCAAACACCGGAATTACTTTCTGGGGGGCGGGCCCCTTGTAGGGCAGGCTGCCTCCACTAGGTGAGTGTTCTAGGAACCCGTCTGTCGCAGTGACTACCTGGCGTTGTGGTGAGAGGCCATGTTCAGTTTCAGTGAAATTTTTTGAAGACGCTTTCAACATGTTTGCCTGTTTCACGATGGGTGATGGGTGATTTAGGAGCGCACCTGCCCACACCGCGCTGAGTGTTCCGCAGTTTTGGACCAAAACCAGCATGACCTCCGTGCCCCCTCCCCCCTATTCACCTGGTCTCTCTCCAAGCGACATTTTTTGTTTGTTTGTTTCCTCAGATGGAAGAAGTCCTCAAAGGGAATTAGTTTGCCGATGTGGAAGAGGTGAAACAAAAAACGGCAGAAGCGCTAAAAGGCACCAAAATCGATGAGTCCAGAAACTATTTTGAGCAGTGGAAAAAAATGTGTCGATAGCTGTATTGCATCAGATCGGGAGTCCTTTAAAGGTGACTGAAGTTTAAACATGTAAGAATAAATACACGATTTTTTATAAATAAACTCTGGGTTTCTTGTGTCCCCCTCCCTTGTGTATATTTAGGGTACGGTACTAACCCCAGTTTCAGGCATCCACTGGGGGCCTTGGGACAGATCCCGTTCGGAAAAGGGGGGGATTACTGTATGTTGAAGTAGTTTCCTTCTATTCTGAGTTTGTTGAGTGGTGGTTTATTTTTTTAATATCACAAAACTCTGTTGAATTTCGTCAGCAGTTTTTTTCTGCATCAACTGGGATGATCACGTGGTTTTGCCCTTTGTTCTGTTCATGTGGTTGTATGTATTATGTTGACTGATTTTTGTATGTTGGGTCATCCTTGCATTTCAGGAATAAACGTCATTTTAATAATCCTTTTAACGTACTGCTGAGTTTGGTGGCTAATGTCTTGTTGAGGATTTTGACGTCTGTGTTCTTCAGATGCCAAAATTGGTCCATGTTTTTCTTTTCTTGTGTTTTTGTCTGGCTTTGGTGTGAGGGTTTCTGCTGGCCTCACAGAATGAGTTTGGGAGTGCTCCCTCCACCTCGGCTTTTTTGGAAGTTTGAGGAGGTTTGGGATTAATTCTTTAAATAGTTGGTAAAATTCTCCAGTGAAGCCATCTGGTTTTGGGCTTTTCTTTGTTGGGAGGTTTTTGATTACTCATTAAGTTTCCTTAGAGGTCTGTTCAGATTTTCTTTTTTATTTTTATGGAGGTATAATTGACACCTAACATTATATTAGTTTCAGGTGTACAACATAATGATTCAATGTGTGTATGTATATATTTAGAAATGGTAACCGTAATAAATCTAGGTAACATTCATCACTGTATATAGTTACAATTTTTTTTTCTTGGGATGAGGACTTTTAAGAGCTACTCTCTTAGCAACTTTCAAATATGAAATACGGTCTTATAAACTATAGTCACCATGCTCTACATTACGTTCCCCAGATTTTTTATTTCTTCACAATTCAGTTGGGGTAATGTGTCTTTCTAGGAATTATTCATTTTTCCTGGGCTATCCAGTTTGCTCGTGTGCAATTGTTCACAATATTCTCTTAAAATCCTGTTTTATGCCTATAAAATCAGCTGAAATGTATCCTCTTTCATTTCTAATTCTCATTATTCGAGTCTTTCTTTTTTTTTCTTAGTTCATCTAGTTAAGGGCTGTCACTTTTGTTGATCTTTTCAAAAAGTAACCCTTAATTTTGTTGATTTTTTTCCTATTGTTTTTCTCTGTCCCGATTTGTTTATCTCTGCTTTCATCTTTATTATTTCCTTCCTCTGCTGGCTTGGATTTAGTTTGTTCTTGCTTTTTCAGTTCCTGGAGGTATGAAGTGAGGTTGTTGATTTGAGGTCTGTCTTCTTCTTTAATGTGAGCATCTACAGCTATAAACGTCTCCCTAGCTCCGTTTTCACTGCATCTCATAAGGTATGGAACGTGGTGTTTTCCTTTTCATTGTTCTCAAGGTATTTTCTAATTTCCCTTGTGATTTATTCTTTGACCCACTGGTTGTTTAAAAGTGTGTTGTTTAACTTCCACGAATTTGTGGATTTTATAGTTTTCCTTCTGGTATTGACGTCTCATTTCATTGCATTATTGGAAAAAATACTTTCTGTGGTTTCCGTCTTTTACAATTGGTTCAGCATCAGTCGGACGGAGTGGGGTGGGGGGGCGTTCTGGGAACCCTGATGGAGAAGTAAGAGGGTCCCCCCATCAAGGCACGTAGGCTTTGTGGGCCAGGCTGAAGGGTTAGGGCTCTGTTCTCAAGGCACTGGGGAGCCATTGAAGAGTTTATACAGGAGAGTGAGTCCCTCAGGTTTAATTTCAATTAATTTTCCAGTGACAATTTTAAAAAAAGAAGCAGCAGTAGAAGTCCTGCCCTTGTCTCCCAAGGTTGCCGCCACCAGCAATAGCCAGTCCTGCGCTGACTACAATTATACGTTTAAGGACTTGTTTGTAATTTAGGAGGGGATGTCACCCTCAAATTGACTGATGACCTCAAAGGCAGCTCAGCCAGCAGCTCAGGGCCCCCACGGAGGCTCAGAGGATGCTGCTTAGGCTGGGGGCCGCCCTCTGGCGGCTGCAGGCGTCTGAGTGGGGAGGGGGTCTGCTGAGAGCTCGCTGCCAGCTTCAGGGCGCCCTTCTGGGCTTGCAGAGCCCATGGCTGGCCAGAGGTTGGCATGGGGACATCTTGGGGCTGTCTTTGATGTGCAGGCCAAGGAAGCTGCTGCTGTGGGGCTTGGGGAGGGGGCGCAGGGGGTGTTTGTGTGAGGAGAGTTGGCTGGCAAGGCTGCAGCTCTGGATTTTGGGGCTAGCCGCTCGGGGATGGGATGCCATTCAGAGTCCCTTACCCCGCAAGCATTTGCTAGCCACCCACTGTGGGCCAAGCTCTTTGCAAACACCATTTGATTAATCCGTGCCACAATATCGCCATAAAGTGGGCTGAGGCTCAGGTGGGTGAGGTGACTTGCCCAGGCTGCACAGAAGGAGCAGCAGGTGACAGGGGCCTGGTGGATCCAGCGGGGCCGGAAGCATGTGGGAGCCGTGCAGTGGCCCTGGGAGGGTCAGACGTGACTCTGAGGTAAGGTGAGGGGTCCCGGAAGGTGAAGTCCCGGCTGCCGGGTGGCCCCGAAGTGCCCGAAGGGCGTGCCGTCTCCTCCTCAGAGCCCGTGAGGCACCTGAAGGATGCTGCTGGGCCTCCTCTGGGCTCTCCGTTCTGCAAGACCTGCCGGGGGACTCTCCCCGGGTCAGTCGTCTAGTGGTTTCTTTTCAATCTCTCTGGCTATTGATTTTTAATATCTTAGCTTTTTATTATTTTCGTTCGTATGTTTTATCCTTCCGACTTGCATTGTTCTCAGTGATCTTGCCTTTATTTTTATTGTTTTGATTTTAGAGAGAGGGGAAGGGAGGGAGAAAGAGAGGGAGAGAAACATCCATGGGAGAGAGAAACAGTGGTTGGTGGTCTTCCGTAAACTCCCCGACTGGGGACTGAACCCACAACCCAGCCACGTGCCCTGACCCCGGCCCTAACTAGTGATCTTTCAGTTTGCAGGTGGGCACCCAGCCCATGGAGCCGTATGGGGCGGGGCTGTCTTTCCTTTTTAAATGTTCTCATTTTACTTTCTCTCCTTTCAAACCTGTTCAGCCTTCTGGTTTCCTTTCGTGTCTTCTCTTTAATTATCTGTTTTTATGTTGTCGTTCCCTTCAACTTAAAAAATCGTATTTTTCTGGCTAGAAAAGTATCATGCATTTTTTATTGCTAAATGTTTGGAAAATATAGGAAAAGGTATAAAGAATAAAATTAAAATGTCCCATTAAGCCTCCTCTAGGAATAAGTACTGTTGGTGTTTTATTCTATTCCCTTCAACTCTGTTTTCTGTGCATAAACACTTAGAGATATGGCTTTAACCCTTCATCTGACTTAAGTGTTGTAAATATTTTCCTATGATTTGATGTTGGTTGAAAAAAATCTTTTTTTTTAAATAGCGGACATTGCAATGCGGTTGCTGTGAAAATGTCAGACTGCGCTCACACGTCTCCAGCGAACGGCGAGCGCCGTCCTCCGCCCTCCCACCCACCCCAGTCCCTGGGAAACAGCCCGAGGTAACCGCCTTTCAACACCCAGCCTTCTCTGCTTCGAAAATGCGTCTTCCCACAAGTTGCAACAAAGCAAACGGATTGAACGCACTGCTGCTCCTCTGGCGTTCTCACTCAGCGGGCACCTTGTGTCGTCAGCCCTGAGCAGGTGGAGGCGGGGTGGGCCAGTGGCCCTGAGCTGGGCAAGCTTGGGAGGCTGCACTTGGCCACAGTCAGGACGGTTCCCAAAGGAGCCCCCTTCACCTGGGGGAAGATCGCAGCACATTCATTTACTTCATTGTCCACAGAGCGGATGCCTGATACCAGAGAGGCCTGCACCAAGTGAGTGTCCTGAAGCGTTTTTATTGTAACAGTTCCATTGGCTGCTATCAGTGCCCAGGAGGCAGGTTCCAGCTGACATTGCTAGGCGCTGACAAGCTGTGGGGGAGCCGGGGTGGTAGCGTTGGAAGGTGCCTGGGGCCCTCTCAGGAGAGGTGCTGGGCCACTGGGCTGAGCAAGGGGCGCTCCTCCTGTCGGGGTGGGGGTTTCCTGAACCTCTTAGATTCCATGGTCCCGATGGTGACAGCTGACACTTACACAGTTACCCTGTGCCAGGCCCAGTTCCAAGTACGCTTCGCATGCACTGACTCATGTAATCCTCATAAGAGCCCTGGAAGCTAAGTGTGATTATAATAGTGTTTTGGCGTAGTAATATTTTACAGAGGAAAAAAACTGAGGCACAGGGTGGTTAAGTAGCTTGTCAGAGGTCACACAGCAAGCAAGATGTAGAACCTGGATTTCAATCCAGGCAGTCTGCAATCTGTGTTTTTCTTGTTTTGTTTTGTTTTTTATCCTCACCTGAGAATTAGCTCATTGATTTTTTTAGAGAGAGAGGAAAAGAGAGAAAGAAAGAGAAACATTGATATGCGAGAGAAACATTGATTGGTTGCCTCGTAGATGCCCCCTGACTGGGGATGGAACCCGCAACCTTTTGGTGTGCAGGATGACGCTCCAACCAACCGACCCACCCAACCAGGGCTACTTTCTGTGTTTTTAACCAGTGTGCTGTTCTTTCTCCCTAGCTAGTTTGTTTATAATGGTTTCTGGTTATTCACATCATCTAGATCTAGCATCTGGGTACACGGACATTTCCTTCCTACAGCACAATGCCACACTGCTGTAGAGCCCTCTGGTTACAAAGTGAGGCTAGACATGGCCTGTTGCAGTCACGCAGCAACCACGTGAGCACGCATCGTCATTTGTCTTCTGGGTCTGGAGGCCCAGCCATGAAGCAGCAGGCCTGGCCTTGTCCGCCACAGCCTCACTCAGGCCTGCAGCACGGAGCCTGGGCTGAGTCTGGGAGCCTGGGCTGAGTCTGGGAGTGTGGCCAGCCCCACAGTAAGGGGATGTGAAGCTGGTTAGCAGCTCCCAGCTTGCGGGTAGAAGGTGAGGCATGGCCAGGCCACCCCGAGGCAGCTGCTGCGGGACCACCGTGGGGGGCATGGAGGGGCAGCAGAGCAGAGACCAAGTGTGTGCAGGTCCTTTTAACATAGTGACCTCAGCTCTGCTAAACAGGGCTCATCAAAGCCCAGCAAGTCCTCTCCCCAAGGCTTGGGGCGTGTGAGGGGAAGTGGCAGACAAATCTTCCCTGCACGTGAGAGTACGTGCCGAGCTGCGCGTTCTTTTAAACCACTGCACATCACGCAGTCCGAGGATTACTCTATTCACAAATATTTAGATTCTCTCTCTCCCTGTCTCTCTAAATATAAGCAAAGCTGCAGGGGAAAAATCCCATTCCCTCTTCCAGGCTTTCCATTTTCCAGGTTTTCTTTTAAATCTCTGGTAAGCTTGTATAGTTTTATCATTCCACATTTCTCCTTAAGTGTATTCCTAGGTATTTTTTGTAGCTGTGGTCCATTGTGGTGTTACAATGTATATTTATATAATAGTTTCGTATTTTTGTATCCTCAAATCTGTCCACCTTTGTACATGCCAAGTTTGATACTAAGTTAGGAAGGCCTTCTCCACCCCAAGATAATGGAACTATTGGCTTTTATTTTCTTCTAAAACTTATGTTTTTACTTTGTACAGCAAAAAGCTTTTTGTTTGCATTTACATAATACAGGAACTTATTTAGGGGCTTATGGTGTGAGGTGGAACTCACCTGTATCTTCTAAATTGTTAGTCATTTGAGCAGTGAAATGTACCAGATTTACCCGTCTTTTCCCCATTGATTTGAAATCCCACCTTTGTCACACACCAAATTCTTATATCTATTGAATCTCTTTCTCAGTTTTCTATTCTGTTCTATTGATCTGTTAGTTTATTGCCAGGCCAATCCTACAAAATGACTTTATTGCTTATTAGAAAAGCAATAAAGGCTTATTACAGAAAAATGAAGAAAACACACAGACACAAAGGAGCCAAACATAAAACATTGGCGATTGCATCTGGGGATAACGACCACATTCCCGTGGTTTATATCACCTCAGATCATTTAATTTATATAAGCATGTGTAAATATTTACTTGTACAGTAAAATTAAGAGCACGCCACATAAATAGTTCTGCAAAGTGCTTTAACTTTCCGTGGCTTCAGGAGTATGTTTCCTTGCTGGTACTGACTCTCCTTTTCAAAACTTTTTTTGTTGTCAACTGTAACATGCCTCTAGAAAAGCCCACAAAACACACACATTCAGCTCCACGATTTGTCACAAAGTGAACAGCCGTGTCCCCACGACTCAGGGCGAGAGGACAGCATGGCAGTGTCCTGGAAGCCCGCCATGCTTCTCTCCTTGTCGCCGCTCCCTCCCGCAAAGGTAACACCCTTGCTTTGCTTTTAGAACTGTATGAATTGGAGCCCTGGCAGGTGTGGCTCAGGGGACTGAGCGCCAGCCTGTGGACTGAAATGTTGCTGGTTCGATTCCCAGTCAGGGCACGTGCCTGGGTTGCGGGCCAGGTCCCGAGTTGGGGGCGTGCAAGAGGCAACCAATCAATGTCTCTCTTGCACATTGATGTTTCTCTCCCTCCCTTCCCCTTTCTAAAAATAAATAAAATCTTTTAAAAAAAGAATTGTATGGCTTTTAGAATTTTACAACTTTTTATCCCTTAACAACATAGCTTGGTCTTGCCTAATTTTTGAACTGTGTACAAATAGATTTATATAATCTATGAATTCTTTAGTGACTGGTTTGTTTCACTTAGCGTTATATTTATAACAGCCTTCCAAGCTGTTGTAAACATAGTGCATTTTTTTTTATGGCTGTATAGCATTCCGTTATAGGAGTAAACCATAATTATCGATAAATTCTACTTTCTGTATATTTGGTTGTTTCTAGTTTTGTTTTGTTTTTTAAGTTTATGAATTTTCAGAGAGAGGGGAAAGGAGGAAGAAAGAGAGGGCGAGAAACATCCATGCGTAATGGCCTCTCGCACACCCTGTGCCGGGGACTCATCCTGCAACCCAGGCATGTGCCCTGACTGGGAGTTGAACTGGGGACCTTTGGTTTTCAGGCCCGCTCTCAGTCCACTGAGCCACACCAGCCAGGGCAGTCCCACAGCATTCATTAAGAAGACCATCTTTTCCCTGCTGGTCTGTAGTGTTGCATCATAAGTCAAGGTTGTATAATAAGAATCCTTCTGCAGGAACTTTGCACACATAACCAGCACTGAACCAAAGACAGGCCTGTGCAGACCCTTGTGCATGATGAACATCTCATAAAGGACATCTCTTTTCACGTCAGCAACTAAACCCACCTGCCAAGGAAGGATGAGTAGCTGAAAGCCTCTACCAAGCACAAATTGTAACTTATCAGAACACTCTCACCTTTAATGTGAAAGTAAATGTAAACAATTGGATCAATCTATGCAAGTGTTCATACAATCACAGCAGAATCAGGAATTATTACCAAGACCCATCGTCAGCTACATTGTAGTCACCATATGGCTACCGAGAGTAACTATAATACTAAATTCTTTTACGCGTTCGGTAGTTATATTATCAGAGCTGACATGAGATTTTATCTCAGGATAAAACAAACAAGTAATTACAGTCTCTGCCAAGATTCTCAGTGAAGGCTCCCCCTTTCTAAAAGGAAAAGGCTAATATTTCAGCACTGACAACGAAAGACTTCTGGAAGACCCCTCCCTCCATCAGGATGTGCTTGTCCGTCGATGGTACCGGGGCCTCTTATAAAGGGAACCTGTATCACTTGGCACAGGCAGGACCTTTGGGATACAAAATAGAATTTCAGAAAGTAAACTGGACCAATTTCGCACAGAAATCTAATTCGGGTGGCTGGATGGCTTTGTCACTCAGTCAACAAAACGGTGGGACTCCCACTGCAGAGTCATGGCAAGCCTCTGTGATGGCCTCTGCAGATATCTATCGACTGAAACCATATTTATTGATCTATTGAATGCACTCTCACATGCATTTTTGAATACACTGAAAGCTTTTGTTTGGATGTGTTGATTGTATTTGAACACGACTGTATTCATAAGAACCGTAAACCACCCTCTCTGAGGAACATAACATTCCTTAAAACAGTGCTACAACTCTATTCCCTGCATGTTGTTTTCATGTGCACAAATATGCAATGGAAAAGCCACAAAATAAATAAAATGATTCCCTATAACAGAGGAAGGAGACAGGGTAAATGTGACAGGGACAGAAGTTACACTTCTCAGAATGTACCAGGTTTTGTAGATTTGACTCTAGAATTATGTGAATGTTTAACAGAGTAAAACAAACTTAAATCAGAATGTATTGACAATTTGTGTCTTCTTTTCTTTTTTCTTCACTGGTCTATTTAAGGTTGATCAATTGTATTGATCTTTTCAAAGAACCAGCTTTTGGCCTCATTGATTTTTCTGTAATGTTTGCCTGTTTCCTATTTTATTGATTTCTGCTCTTATTTCTTTCTTCTCTCTACTTATTTTGAGTTTAATTTGCTTTTCTTTTCTAGTTACCTCAGATGGAAGGCTGATTTTAGAAATTTCTTCTTTTCTAACACAAATATTTGCCCAGCTGTTAACTTCCTCCTAAGAATGCTCCGTGTGTGCGTGTGTGTGTGTGTGTGTGTGTGTGTGTGAAGATTTTGTTTTTAAATTACAGATCCAGTTTGCTGAGTAGATACAGGGATGTTCAGATTGTCTATTTCTCCTTATGCCAGCTTTGGTCATTTGTGTTTTTCAGTGATTTCCCAGGGATTGCACTGTGTATTCTCCGAGGCCAGTCCACATGGGCCAGCTAGAACTCAGACATCTCTGAGCCCTGAATGAACGGCAGGAATTGTTCAGCCTCCAACTCTCAGACAGCCTGCTTTGCTTGCCCTGCAAATGTGGACACCAGGCGTGTGCGTAGCTTTGGGAGTGTTGCCGTTCTCATGCCTACCCAGTGGACAGAGCTGGGGAATATATGTAAGTGTAAATCTATATACAAGCTTCTCATATATCTGTATCTATTTCTTTATCTATATTGAAAACCATGAGTTCACATAACACCTGGGTGCAGTGTTCTCCCCTTGCATATTTTTAAGTCCCTTCTCTGATCTTGTGACACGTTTCCATTGTTTTTCATATATTAAATTATACGACTAATCTCCCTGTATGTAGCTGATCTGTTATTGCATTTGCTGCCCCTCCCCCATGGACACCTGCCTCCCCGCTCTTGGGCTCTGTCTCCCCACAATGGGTCACCTCCCCCTCGTCCCTTACCTCACACCAGGCTGCACCTCCTCTCCCGGGCCCCCAGCATCTGTTAGATTCATCTCTCCTACTATGTAAATACTTTATTTTCTAGTGTGAACCTTTCTATGCAAACCTTCTCAGGCCTGGTATACCTCACATTTCTCGTCAGACTCTGATAGTTGAATGAAATTTTGGCTGGATGTAAAATTTTAGATTTCTAAATTCTTTTCCTTCGGTATGTAAAAAAAGTTTCAATTGCCTTCTTGCATCCGTACTGCTATTGAACAATTGATCTAAATCTACTCTTTGTTCCTTTGATAAAATCTGTTCTTTTTCTTGTGAACATTAGAGTCTCTCTTTGTCTTTGACATTCTTAAATTTCACTTTTATTATTTCTCTAGGTGTGAATTTTCCTTTCCTCATCTGAGTTTAATTCGAATGAATTCATTTCCATTGTTTTTTCCCCAGTCATTTCCTCTTTTCCAATATTTCCCCTTTTTCTAGAGTTTCATTTATTTTTTTCTGTTTAACTGTGCATTCTGCTGGCTATACCTCCCTGTGGTTGGCAGAGTAATGGCCTCCCAAAGACGTCCACCTCCTGTTCCCCAGGGCCCAGGCGTGTGTGGCGTTACGTGGCAAAGGGAAGTCAGGTTGTAGAGGAAATAAGCCGACCTTAAAACACGGACAGTCCAGGACCATCCGCTGGGCCCCGAGTCATCCCGGGGGGCCTTCAAAGGGGAAGGGGGCAGAAGGGGAGAGGGGGGAGACGGGACTAGGGCGGCAGGACAGAGACGCCACGTTGCTGGCTTTGCAGGTGGAAGAAGGGGCCGTGAGCGAGGAGTGAGGGGGGCCTCTGGAAGCTGGAAAAGTCCGGGAAACAGCGCCCCCCCAGGAGCCTCCAGAAAGGAACACGCCCCACCGACACCCACACTCAGCCCGGCCAGGCCGTGTTGGATTCTGACTGACATGGCAGTGAGATGGTAAGTTTGTGTTGTTTGAAGGCACTAAGTTTGTGATAAGTTTTGATAGCAGCATTAGGAAACTAAGGTCCTTCTTAAACAAAACGAATACACTTTCGAAAATTGTTTTTCTTGTTTCTTGTCTTAACACTGGTTGAATTATTCACATTTCTTTATTCCATTTTTTTCCCCCCTCACGGATGGTTTGCAAGCTCTATATCCTACTTTTGTTATGCTGGTGGTTACTCTTGATGTTTTCATCTTTTTACGTTGTATGTGCATTTCATGGGAGAGGCGAAGTCTTGTTATGAAAAATAGCATATTCCCCACCTACCCCCCCCCACCATTTCCTCCTCCTCAGCGGAAACCACTTTCACTCCTTTAGCGGATTCTTCTTGTATTTACTTCTTTATCTCTAACCGATATGCATGCATGGCTCCGTCTTGATTTTTCTGTTTTAGTCATCTGTTGAGTTTCCACTGGAGAGGATGAAGATTAAACTGTCGCTATCAGAGCACGCATGCATGCACGCTCACAGACACACACATACGCACACACACCCCTTCCCAATCCTCCTGGGCGGGTCGGAGGTAGGAGACTAAATGGCTGAATAAACTTTAGTATGTTCAAATGATAGGGTGTCATATAGCTGTGGAAATGAAAGAACTATGGCTTCAGGAGACACCCGCCATGAATCTGCGCAGTATAATGCTGAGCAAAGCAAAAGGATGCATTGTTCAGGCACCCGTATATGTGGTAAAACAATTTTTTAAAAGCAAAAGAATTGTAAACACAACATTCAGGAGGGTGGTTGCCTGCAGGTGAAGGAGGCAGGTCATGAGAAAGGCAAGGAGCCCATAGGTGGTTATTGACTAATCGACTATGAACTAATATGGGAGTTTATTATATAAATAAATGCATATGTAAGTGCAAATCAAAGTGAATAAAATAAGGGAATATGCATGGGCTATACAATGATCATGGTTTTTTTTATTTGTTTTTTGTTTTTTGGGATTTTTTTAGAGAAAGGAATGGAGGGGGGAGAAACATCGATTTGTTGTTCCACTCATTTATACATTCAGTGGTTGATTCTTGTAGGTGCCCTGACTGGGGCTCAAACCCACAGCCTTGGTGTATCTGGAAGATGCTCTAACCAACTGAGCTACCTGGCCAGGGCCTCTACCCTTAACTTTTTTAATACACATACTTAGAAAGATCTTTATATGTTACCCTCCAGAGTTTAATCAGAATTCACATTATCCCTTCATACAGGACAAGGTACCCTTTTTCCCTTTTCTTCCCTCCCTTATTGCTCGCCCTCTTCCCAACTCCCTGTTGAAATCATCGGAGATTCTCATTCCAGACTTTTAATGAACACCTCCTTGGACGTATCGCAAAGTTTTCCTGTCGTTTTTGTCTGCCACTCCAACTTATATCTCACATTTTGCTCTTGGGTTCTGTGTTGATTATCTGTTGCTGTATAACAAATTGCCACACACTTTATGTTTCCAAACAGCATGCATGGGTTATCTCTGTTTCTGTAAGTTAGGGATCCGGACAGGGCTTAGCTGGGTCCCCTGCTCTAGAATCTGTCAGGTGTTGGCTGGGCAGGGGTCTTATGTGAAAGTTTGACTGGGGAAGGATCCAGGACTTAGTTCCTTCTGGGCTGTTGGACTGAGGGCCTCTGGTCCTAGCTGCATGGTGGATGGAGACCGTACTGGGGTCCTTTCTGTGTGGGTGTCACCATAGGACAGCTCACCACTGCCAGCAGGCTTCCTTGATCAAGCAGAAGAGAAAACTGCCCCTGAAACAGAAGTCAGAATCTCCTGCTGGGTTCTTGTGGTGAGAAGCAAGCCACAGCTCCCAGCCGCCCTCACGGGGAGATGGTCACACAGGGAGTGGCCACCAGGAAGCAGGGATCGTGACGACCGTCTTACCTTCTCTGTCTGCCGCAGATTTCTATTTTTTCTTGTTGGAACGCATTCTCTGGTGATTCTTTCATGCGTGGGTCTCGGGTGGTAAAACGTCTCAGATCTCAAAGGTCTGAGATGGGTTTGTTTTGTCCTTTCACTTCGTATGGATGAGGCTGGAAATCTCAGCTCCTCATGTTTTTCCCTCAGAACCTGCTGATTTTCTCCTTGTATCGAGTGCTGCCAGAAGAAAGGCTGGTGCCAATCTAATGTTTAGTCCCTTTATCGTTGATCTGTTTTTCCTCTCTTAGGGATTTCTCTTTGAACTTTGGCCGTGTAAAATGTCCCCTCTCTGTGTCTAGGGACACCAAGGCTGAAGGTGGCAGAGTAGGTCCGTGGCGGAGAGGTAGTACGGCTTGCTGTAATGCATCGTTTCTTTGAAACTGTGGTGCGTCCGACCATCAAGAGCTGTTGACTGGGCAAGGGTCATGATAGGGTTGTCATGGTCTGCACATGCGCCCGCTCCCTTGGTCAGAAAACCTCTAACACCTCCCACAAGGCTTTTTAAAGGCTGGGGAGGAACAGGATGGGGGTCGGCTACTCAGAAGAAAACCTCAGAGAGGGTGGTAGGTCTCGGAATCTCTGGGTGAAGAGATCCTGTGTCAACAACTCTCTCTTTTTTAAAGATTTTATCTAATTACTTTTAGAAAGAAGGGAAGGGAGGGAGAAGGAGATGGAGAGGAATGTGGGAGAGAGTAACATCGATTGGTTGCCTCTTGTGCAAGCCCCCAACCCCAGCACGTGCCTCGCCCGGGAATGGAGCCAGCGACTTTTCGCTTTGCGGGACAACACCCCACCAAGAGTATCAACAACACTGTGGAGAAAGACTTGATCTTCCCCAACTCTGGGTTGAAAAGAGATGCAAAAGGATCATTTCTCTGCATCAGTCTCGTCTGTAGAGAAGTTTTAGGAACACCTCCCAAGCCATTTCGCTTCTGTTTTCCTCTTTTTACCAATGCACAAGAGTGAGACACGATAAAAAATATATGTCTGAGTCAATCTGAAAAGAGCTCTTTCAGTAAGTACAAACCAAAATTTTAAGTGATAATAAAGCATTGTTCCTAACTTAATTAGCAGCTTGCTTTTTTTTTTTTTTTTTCCTTGGGAGCACCTAAAATAACAGTGCATCTTATGACTGATGGTATTCATTTCCGTGAAGTGCAAAATTATCGAAAGAATGAAGAGAGAAAGAAGGAATTAATACCCAGCTTCTGACAGAATAGAATTATGCAGGAAGACATCAGCCTTGCAAGACGGGTGTCTGTCTTAAAAAAAGATCTTCTAAATTATTTTCTTGGATCCTAGGCACACTTGCAAGCCCCTCCTATAGCACGTTGCCAGCTAAGCCCAGAGGACTTGGTCCGTGGGGTCCCCTCGAGGCAGAGAATGCCACCCTCCTGGCTCTGGAAAGCAGGGCACAGCCTTGCTGGCCTGCACTGGGTGGGCGTGTCACAGAGCCCTGGGGCAAGTGCAGGAGAAGGAGGAGGGGAGAAAATGAGGGAGAAATGACACCCAGTGAGATAAGCCAGTAACCTAGTGACGCCTGTGAGGAAGAGGGCTCTGCCTCTTTTCCTGCTGGAGCCCCACCCGACCCCCTGCCGGTCCCCCGGCCGGATGACATCCTGATGTAGTCGGGAGTGAGCCATGGAGTTGGAGGGCGTCACTGTGCCACGACATCACCCTGGATAGGAGGGACCTGAGCAAACCCACTGCCAAAGACCCCGAGTCTCCTTCCCTCTCCTGCCCCGGGGCTCCCAGAAGCCGCACTCCATTCCCTTTGCTCCCCAGTTGCCACCTGGACAGGAGTGGAAGACTCACCTTCATTTCTTAAAGAGACGGAGCCTTGCCTGTAAGGATTATTGCGAAAGACTAAGATTTTAAAGGCAACTGTTTCTCCACAGGAGCCAGAGGCAGGACATGAGAAGACCAGAACAAATGAAAGAGCTACATTTTTTCATAAGCCACATAGAGTTGCCCTGCATTTTGAGACCTGCTACATTTGTAAAAGGAAAGCCTGGAGACGGCTTAAATGTACTGCAGTAGGAGAATGGTTTAGCAAGTTAGTCCACGTGCAAGGAGTATAATTTTACCCAGTTATCAAAATGACCTTTATGGACAGTTAATTATGCAGTAAGTGGAAATCAGGAAATAAATGTGTACATACTGGAAGATCTCAGTGATGTATAAAAAAATAGAAGGCAATGCACCGAAATGTTAACAACAGTTACTTTGAATGCAGGAGTCTGGGTGGTTTTACTTCTTTGTATTCCTCTGTATTTTCCAGTTTTTCTACAGTGAGTATGGAGATCTAAAACAAAGCCTAATGCAGCAAACGTCACAGATGGATTCCTGAGGCTCCTCATTCTTCTCAAACCGGCCAAAACAGGATGTGGATGCCTGGGCTGAGGGGACAAAGCGTGGGAAATGGCCCTTTCTCCCGATTCCCCCATATCCAGTCCCAGTGTGACGGTTTGCCAGGAGAAGTCGACAGGGTATCTCTGTGCCATCACCATCCAAAACAAAATAGAGCTGTAGAGTTTCTCCAAGGTGACTCCCAAAAGTTACCATTTAACACCCACCCATTTCTTCATGAACTGGGACTGCGCATGCAGTATCAAATTATTTCACTCGTTATTTATTTCTTCGGAGTCTCAACCCCTCTGGTGCCCCCACTGCTTCTTGGCAGATCTGTGCCAAGAGGGGAGATGTCTCATCCAGAGAAGAACAAGTTTCAGTCTCTCCTAGAGAGAGGGAGGGCTTCAGGTGCCCTGGGCGAATCAGTCACGTGGGGTGAGCAGCAGAGATCCTTCTGTCGAAAGAGGACACTTTTTTTATTCTGGACCGTGAGTCTGGGAATCCCCTTAGGCACACCTCGCTTTCAATGGTTGATCAGTCGATCGGTCGATCAACAGGAGTTACTGTCACTCAGATTGTGCCTTAGTGTGAAGGTTCCTGCTGGGCAGGACAGACCTGCCTGGGAAGGCCAGCATACTTATGCCCTAAGCCCTAAAGGTTTGTGGTCACTTCAGGGGCTCTAGTTGGTCTGGAATAGACAGACACACCTACAAAAATAAGTGCAGGAACCCTGACCGGCGTGGCTCAGTTAGCTGAGCGTTAACCTGTGAATGGAAAGGGCGCTGGTTCGATTCCCAGTCAGGGCACAAGCCTGGGTAGTGGGTCTGTTTCCCCGTTGGGACACGTGAGAGGCAACCGATCGATGTTTCTCTCTCTTCCCCTCCCTCTAAAAAATAAATAAATATATTTTAAAAATAAGTGTGGGAGGGAAAATCAAGGCCAAATTAAGCAGAGTGACCAAAGGGAATGTGCACTGTTAGCTATTGGAAAATTTCATAGAATTACAAAGAAATGAAAACATCACAGTCCTACATGGACCCAGGAGTGGACCAGAATAAAGAAAAAAATTTGCAAATAGAGTAGCCATAATTTTTTTGAAAAAAGGTTTTGACAAAGATGGCATTTCAAATAAACTTTTGGGAACACATTTAGTTCTGAATATGACAAATTGGGAATGCTTCAGGAGGAGCACTTACAGATTAATGAAAATTAGCTCATATTTGATAAC
Organism: Pteronotus mesoamericanus; assembly: GCF_021234165.1. Classification (NCBI taxonomy): domain Eukaryota; kingdom Metazoa; phylum Chordata; class Mammalia; order Chiroptera; family Mormoopidae; genus Pteronotus; species Pteronotus mesoamericanus. Next base: position 1,328,583 of record NW_026555165.1, on the reverse strand, counting down.
TGTAGGCTGCCTGGCTTACGTATATGCTCATTTTCATGAATAAAACATACAAACAATACAGGAGCTCATTTTCTCATATCCTCGTCAACTATGAGCTTTATTAGTTTTTAAGTCCTTCCTAAAAAAATGTTATTTCCACGATGGTTTAATTTGCATCTCTCTGATTACAAGTGAGATTGAATATTAAGATGTTTCCACAGTTTAAAAAATTAACTAGTTTCTAATTGAAAAAGTAATTCACGTACATGGTAAAAATATCAAACAGCATTATCCATAAAAGGATACACTGAAATGTGAAGTCTCCTTCCTGCCTGGGAGCCCCTGTCCCTGAGGCCGCCAGGATCAGCTTCTTGTTTCTCCTTCCAGAAATATTACGCAGATAAACAAGCACGTTACACAGGAAGAAATGCATTTATGTACATCTGAGAACATCTTTATTTTTTATTTTTTTATCTTCACTGGAGGATATGCTTATTGATTTGAGAGAGAGAGGAAGGGAATGTGGGGGGGGGAGAGAAAGAAACCTTGATCGGCTGCCTCTCGCAATCAGCCTGACTGGGGCCGAAACCCACAGCCTAGTCATGTGCCCTGGTCAGGAACTGATTCAGTTCCTGTGAACTTCTGGTTCAGGGGATGATTCTCTAACCCAGGGAGCCCCACCAGGAACATGTTTTTAGAGTAAAATACAAATTCTGAGCCCTGCCTGCCGCTCAGACATCATCTGCACTGCCCCTGCCACTGGCCACGACACTCCAGTGGGACTCGCCATCGTGGTGGCCCTTGGCATCCGAAGCTCTTCCCTGCCCGTGGTCCTTGTTTCTTGTACCCTGCAGCCACAACTCAAGTGCCACCTTGAGAGAAGTCTTCACTGACCCCCTGTTCTCAAGCAGACTCATTGCACCCCATGTGTCACGGTCCCATGTCTTTGTTACGTTTCCTTCCTTGCATCTACCACCATCGGCAAGGATCTCGTTTTGGGGCTGTCTCATTTCTTTGTCACCCCTCTGCTTCCTGACAGCTGGAATCTGAGCTGCCCTGCCTGGTTACCGCGATTTCTCCAGTACCTAGGACAGTTCCCGGCATGAGGGAGGTGCTCCTTTGTCATCCCTGGTCCAAGGCACCCCTGCAGAGACCGAAGTCTGAGGATGCTCAAGTCCCTTGTACGAAGGGGCGTGGCACCTGCGCACTTTAAGTCATCTCTGGGTTGCTTACGATACCTCCTGCAACGTGCGTGCTACGTAAATGCTTGTTACACTATCCCGTGCAGGGGTGCCCAGCCTTTTGACATTTCTGGGCCACACTGGAAGAAGAGTTATCTTGGGCCACACGATTAAGTACACAAACACTAATGAAAACAAACAACAAAAAACCTCACCATGTTTTAAGTAAGTTTACGATTTTGTGTTGGGCCGCATGGGGCCCACAGGCCACAGGTTGAACACCCCTGGTTTAGGGAATAATGACAAGGAAAAAAGTCTGTACTTGTCCAGCACAGATACAACCATCATAGGCCTAACGAAACAGTGCATATCAGCAACACTGTAACACTTTTTTCCCCCCAAATCCTTCCGATCTGAGGAGCACTGAACGCCACATTGCAGGGGACTGTCCCATGTCAAGGCCGCCTCTGCAGGCAGCCTTATTTTCACTCCCCGGCCTTCCCCTCAGCTCCACGGCCACGGGGCCCCCCCTCGATCCCACACGGCATTGGCATTGCGTGTTGGCGATTCCTCCGGTGTGTAGCCTGATCCTCTAGGCTGCAGTAAGAACCCATTCTTATTAAAGGCCTGGACGCAAAGCGCGGTGACAGAGGCGGTCTGAGGCGAATGACATCTGCTTCCAGTGAGGTCCCCGCCATGTCTGCCAAGAAGAGGAGGGGCTGCTTCTGCCAGCCAGGGGGCTTCAGGGGAGTTTTGAGTTCAAGGTTTTCAGGCTCATCCACCCACCCAACATCCCTATCTCAGGGTCCTAGTCATTCCCGGGGGGTGGGGGTGGGGCGCCTGGATTTGACAGGACATCTGTCAGAGCTGCGCATTCAGCCCCCTGTGGCAGCTCTGTCTCCCTTCCTGTCAGCGGCTGAGCCTGACTTCTCGCAGTTCGCCGCAAAGCTGTGGGAGAGTTGAGTCTCCTCAAGGATAGCCATAAACTCCCATGGCTTCTGCCTGTCCTGAAGTTGGTTGGTAGCTACCCTGACCTGATCCTTTTTTTTTTTTTTTTTAATTGATTTGGGCGGCAGGGGGAGAAAGATCACTTTATTCTTCCACTCATTGATGCATTTATTGATTCTTGTATGTGCCCGGACCAGGGATCGAACCTGCAACCTTGGCATATCAGGACGATGCTCTAACCCACTGAGCTGGCTGGCCAGGCCTTCCCTGTCACTTACTCTTTAGCAAGGTTTCCAGTGTTAATAAAAGGCAGCTTACTCTACACGTGCTACCGTTATCACGGCGTCCACGCAAATCAAATGCTGCAGGCACTCCCTTTCCGCTCAGTTTCACTGGCACCTCACCCCCAGCAACCAGTGACGAAACCTTCATAATTTTGATGCCATGAGCACACGCTTATCACCACCCACTTACCGTTAGCAATCATGTCCCTTTTGCCATAAGAACAATAGGCAACCCACTTTCACAGCCCGATCCTTGCTGTAAGGAGCAGCCTTGGGACCGGCCGCCTTTGGGGGCCAGTGATGTGGTGCAGCCACGAGAGGTACGGAGGATTCTTTCCACGCCTGTGCACCATCGGTGGGAGCCCAAGCAGAGGGGTCACTACGACGGAGAGGCTGGGACAGGGTATGTCAAAGGACGAGAGGCTCTGAGGCGGCATGGAGTGATGTCTGATGCAAAGGCGTATGACAGATTTTCTCTCCAAACAAAGCTTGCCCCATTTGCATTTATTGATGTCACATGATGGATAGGTTTCGTTCTCATTCTGGCATCTTATTTTACGTGATGCTTTCTCTCCTGAGTGCTTCCTTTGTTTTGTGTCTTTTGCTCTGTGCAGTGTGTGCGTGCACGTATGTGTGTGTGTGTGTGTGTGTGTTTCCTTCAGGTCATTTCACTGCATTTGTGGCAACTGGGCGCTCTAGTTCTGGAGCCACCAGACTTGGTCAAGATAAGATGTGTCAGATACGCTGCGATGTGATCTGATGCATAAAACCTCAGACTCCATGCACACATGGGCCCCTCCTTTGTTTTCTGGTTCCATATCTGTACCCTGCCGGGATCCTGATAAATTCTATGTTGCCCAATGCCCACCAAAAGAGAAAAATAAACCTTGATGTGTTTATAGTTACACACAGTTCTAGCAAGAACGTTCCTGAAAGAGCTTCCATTCTGACGCAGGTCAACGAGAACCCAGTCTTCCACTTACAGTTTTGCCTGTCTGACGAGGGGGATTTTTGGCACCAGTGGCTGGCCGTTTATCTTTCCCACCCTCCTCCTTCTCCAGCCCCCATACCGCCTCAGCACCACGCCCTGCAGGACACGTTTCTCCTCCAACAGGACCCCTTGCCCTGCTTTTCCTTGTCCCACGCTTTCTGTGAACACCAGGTGAGCCGAGCAGAGGGTGCTAGAGCCCCCCGACCCCGAGGCGGTAGCCAAGGCGTAATTGTAGGTGGGAGAAACTCCAGCCCAGGTAAACCTATTCCACGAAACCCAAACTGCAGGTGTCCCATGTCCATGTTCCGTCACTCAGACCCACCCTGCCGTCATCGGACGTGAGATGAAGAATTCCAGGCAAAACGAGAAAATGAGCCTAACTGCCGGCACCCAAATTGCCTTACCCGTGAACGTGTGACAAAACCATGTGCCCAAGGGAACACATCGTGAGGGCCCTCCAGCTCCGTGCATGGAACGGAGGGGCCTATAGTCCCCTCTGTTGCATCTGTTGGTTTATCATTTAATAGACATCAGTAATCTACAAATAGGTGTAAGAAACTCCAAGAGCATTCTGTTTTTTACTCACAATGATTCAGGCTTTTTAGGGAATAGTTATCAATACCTTTTCAAAAAGGGTTTGTGTGTTATTTAATTATATATTTTTAAAAAATCCTCACCCGAGAACATGCTCACTGATTTTAGGAAAAGGAAGGGAGGGAGGGGGCGAGAGAAACACCGGTTGGTTGCCTCTCACGGGGACTGAACCCGCAGCCTAAGCATGTGTCCTGACCGTTCCGGACGATGCCCCAGCTGAGTCACATCAGCCGGGGCTGCTCGCTCTTTTAGGTCTCCTGCCTGGCTGGCGCCTGGCCTGCCAATCGGACGTGCAGATGGGGTGAAAGTTTAATTAATTAAGAGGTAAATTTGAATAGCCACCTGTGGCTCGAGGCTGCCACGTAAGGCAGCAATCATTTGGCCCCATTTGACCGGAAAGAAGGCACCGCAAGGGGTGAGAGGAGGGGAAACCCCAGCCATGTGGCTGTGACGGCCTGGGAAGTTTTTGAGTTTGTTTTTGAAAGCGTTTGATTGAGGTGTGACTGACATAGAGAAAGCTGCGCATATTCAATGCATACGACCTGGTGAGTCTGGAGACAAGTAAACGCCCACCCGTGAAACCCCTGCCAGAATTTACGCCATAATGTCAACCCTCTTGGTAAATTTCTAAGCAGATAATACAATACTGTTACCCCGCAGGCACGATGCTGCAGGGTAGCTCTCTAGGTCTTCCTCATCTTGTGTACCCGAGCCTTTGTTCCCTTTGACTATTACCTCCCCGTTTCCCCTGCCCCCGGCCCCTGGCAACCACCGATCTACACTCTGCTTCTACGGGTTTGACTCTTCTAGATTCCTTATGTAAACGAGTTTATGCTGTCTCTGTCCTCCTGTGCCTGGTGTCTTTCACTACCAGGTTCTTCCATGTTGTTGCATTTGGCTGGGTTTCCTTCTTTTCTTTTTTTAAGATTTTATTTATTTATTTTTAGAGAGAGGGGAAGGGAGGGAAAAATAGAGGCAAAGAAACATCAATGTGGCTGCCTCTCACGCACCCCCTACTGGGGACGTGGCCCACAACCCAGGCACGCGCCCTGACTGAGAATCAAACGAGGGACCCCTTGCTTCGCAGTCCAGCCAGCGCTCAATCCCCTGAGCCACACCAGCCAGGGCTGGGTTTTCTTTTTTAAGGCCGAATAATAGTATTCTACTCTATGCATATACCACATTTTTTTTTTTTATCCGAGCATCCACAGCTGGACATTTTGGTGGCTTCCCTGTCGGGGCAACTGTAAATAATACTGCAAGAAACCTGGGAATACAGGTGCCCCTTCGAGGTCTTGATTTCAGTGCCTTTGGACGAATACCCAGCAGTGAGATTGCTGGACCATAAGGTCATTCGATTTTTAATTCTTTGAGATAACCCTCGACTGTTTCCCAGAGCGGCTGCCCCAATCTACCATCCCATCAATGGTACCCGAGGGTCCCCTTCCCTCCACATCCCCCCCAACAGTTGTCATTTTCACAGTGGCCGTTCTGACTGGTGTGAGGTGACACCTCACTGCGGTTTTGGGTTGCATTCCCCGATGATGAGTGATGTCAAGCAGCCTTTCCTGTACTGTTGGCCATTTGATGTCGTCTTTGGAGAAATGTCTTTTCAGTGTCTTTGTTCATTTTTCAATCAAGGTTTTTGTTGTTGTTGTTGTTGTTGTTTGCTATTGTTTTATAAGAGTTTCACAGCCCGGGGATTCCCACCGTAGTAAGTCCTTGATGTGACACCCAGGCGCGGGCTCCTCTGGCACAGGTCCCTGTCACCGCGGGGCCCCTGTCGGCGCTAAGAGTGGATTCCGTGCTCACCACGGGCCGTCCCTCATGGCTTTTCCCTTTTCTCCGTTCCTGCTCTCTGGAAACCCATTCCCTCAGAGCTCATCCTGCAGGATCTCTGAGCCTCAGTTTCTGGGCGTGTGTCGGCGCAGGGGTCTCTGTCCAGTAATAGGAAGAGGGACAGACAGGGAAGGAAGTGCCAAGGCCCCAGCCCAGGGTCTTCCCGGAAGCCCCCTCCCTCCTCGGTCCTGCCGACAGGAATGAGGCTCTGCCCCTTTAAGTCCCGCCCAGGAACTCTGGGGCCACCGCGCCCTTCCCGGATCTGCAGTCGGATTCCTGGTCTCCCAGCGCCTCCCCTCTCGGTGCCCCAGGTCCCGCACAGCGGCCTGTGGAGAATGAGCCGCATCTACCAGGACAGCGCGCTGCGGAACAAGGCGGTGCGGAGCGTACGGCTGAGCACGGCCTGGGAGCCCGCCGCCCACCAGGGGTAACCTGGCCAGTCCCTCCCGGTGCCTCGGCCCAGCCTCCCGCCTGGCTTGCCCCGGTCAGGACGCGGCGCATGCCGGGTGCGGGTGGGAGGAAAGGCAGGTGGTGCCAAAGCTCCCGCCCTGCTCCCTTGCCCTGGAGCCTGAGGAGCGCGCCTACTAAGACACCAAGCAAGACGGCTCAAAAGGCAGCTCAGCTCTCAGGGCCTTTGTCTCCTCCCCACCCCTGTGGCTATGAACTCCCGCCCCTTGGACAAGCTGCACTGCCCCCACCCCAGAAAGGCCAGTGTCAGGCTGTGACCGGAAGCGGGTGACCGGGTTGAGGCGCCGGTGGCAGTGGGGTGGGAGGGCCAAGCCTCCCGTCAGGACAGGAGGTTGTGAGAGCGAATGGACTGCTTCATTTGCAATTACAAACACTGAAGACCCGAGGGTTGAGGGGGGTGCTAGGGACCCAGAGGCACAGCCAGTTGTCACGGGATGCCCCCACTCCTCCCATTTCTGTGCTTCTGAAAAAGGAAGCCCGTGGATTTTGCTCTCATGGACATTGGAATCAGGCAGTGGGCCTAGCTCTGCTCAGAGGGGTCCCGTGCTCTTGGGCCATGGGCTTCTTCACCTCTACTGGGGCTTTGACAAAGAGGAGTAGGAGAGTGCTTTACAACAGGTGCGAAGGAAAGATACTTTGCAGCAACTTAGACACCCCTCCTAATTTGGTTAAATAAACAGCTAAACCCTGCTCTGTTTACTGAACACTGAAGAGACTACCAAACACCTGCCCCTGCAAGGACTCCTGTCACCCTCCCAGAAGCAGAGTACGGTGGCTGCTGCTCTCCCAGGCTGCAGATAAGAGCACCGAGGGTCTGGTGAGAGGACGCCCTGCAGGAGCGGCCGCAGCTTGGTCTTGCCGCCTCCTCCCCTCCGGGCAGCGCCCCAGCCTTTGGGACTCTCCAAGAAATGGAGGTTCCCATGTGGGAAGTGCAGGGAAGGGGGCTGCTCGGTCCTGGGCCTGCTCAGGGGCCAGGCAAACAGGAGACACACATGGGAGCTCCTTCTGTCCCAGGGCACATGCTGACACGGGCCCTCGAAGTGGAGGCTCTGTCCTGAGAACTGGCAGACGCAGCTGATCCCCCCTTTGTGCTCCTCCCCAGGGGAAGCGGCGTCCTGCTGGAGGGAGAATTGGTCGATGTATCTCGGCACAGCATCTTGGACGCCAACGGCAGGAAGGTAAGGCTGTGGGGTGGGGGGCGCCCACAGGAACAGACACCGGCCTTGCGGACCCCACCCACCGAGGCATCTTCCTGTGTTTGGTGGCTCAGCCAGTGCCCAGTCTTGGGGTCCAACTCTTTCTTGAGGGGCTCCCTGGGCAGGAGGGTCAGGAGATTAGCAGCCCATAAGGGGTTAGGCGGTGGACAGATGGGAGGGTCTGGTTCTTGCTGAGAAGACAGACCAGGCCTTCCACCCCGGCGGTGTGTTTGGGGTGGAGATTGGGAGGGTGGAGAGTGGGGAAGGGTGAGGTGAGTGGTTGGGGCAGAGGCTGTGGGCGGTCTGTGGCCTGGAAGAGGTCCCGTGGCCTTCTCATGAACAGATTTGGGGTGCCGGGGCCTTGCTGGGTGGGCTGGATGAGTGACTGTCCTAGGAGGGCTGCGGGCTCGGTCTCCTGTCCCCTGGCCTGGTGGTTCCCCTTGCTCCTCCTGAAGGACAAGGCCGGAGCGGGGTGTTGGCCCGTGCGGGTGCAGGGTCAGCAGTGACCTTCCCCTTTGCGGACCTCAGCTTGGTTCCCAGGAAGTCCTGGGTACTTTGAAGTTTTTTGGAGGTGAATTCCTTTAAAAGCACCAGTGGAGTTTGCTGTTAGGAGCTTCGAAGTGACTTTATTTGCAAAGTGGTGAATGGCTTGGTGTGAGCTCACTCATCTTTTTTTTTAATTGATCTTAGGGAATGAGAGAGAAGCATCGATTCGTTGCTCCACGTATTGATGCATTCATTCGTTGCTTTTTGTATGCGCCCTGACCGGGGATCAGGCCTGCAACCTTGGCGTATCGGGATGATGCTCTAACCCACTGAGCTACTCGGCCAGGTAGCCCCAGTGTGGCCGCACATCCTGGAAGGCCGCGTTTTGATAAAGCAGGTCCCCACTGTGGACCTGGACCTCCGCTGTCCACAGCGGGGAGCCGTAGGGGGGAGGAGGTTTCTTGTGTTCCGGCATCTGTGCAACTTGAATATCTTTGGAGCCGAGAGTGGGGTTCCAGGGTAGACAGTGGGCTTGGGGAGGGCTGCAGGGAGCCCCGTGGGAGTATGTGTGTGTGCTGGAGGGTGGGGGGAGTGGAGCAGCCCCTCACTCTCTCTGCCCGGCCCCCAGGAGCGCTACTACGTGCTCTATGTCCAGCCCAGTCTCATCCATCGCCGCAAGTTCGACCCCAAGGGAAATGAAATCGAGCCCAACTTCAGCGCCACCAGGAAGGTGAACACAGGCTTCCTCATGTCGTCCTACAGTAGGTGCCTCTGCCCGTCCCACTCCGCCTCACCCACGCTGCCCCCTGCCTGTGTCTCCAGGAGTCTCTTGGCCCCTCGAAAGTGTCCTTTTAGCCCTTGCCTGGTCTGAGGCCCCCTGGCTGGACTCCTGCCCGTGCCCCATTCGCTCCGAGGACCCCAGTGCCCCACCTCAGCCTGGCAGCATTGCCCGCACACCTGGCTCCAACTGCCTTTGTGCAGAGCCCAGCCTGGGGCCCTGCTGGCCTCCACGTTCCTGCCACTGTTCTCATTTAGTTCTTGGGATTTGATTTCTTTTCCTGGTGGTGGTGGTGGGAGGACCCCTGCTTGTCACCTCTGTGGCAAGGTTCGGAGGGGGCACGGGGACCCATCCATCCCCCTGCTGTGGCATCCATTGGTGTTCCCCGTGGCTCGTTAATTCTCAGGACATGTAACGAGCCTCCGCCATGAGCCAGGCCCGGAGCCCGCATCTAGCCTGCCTCTGCGGGGAGCCCCGCCATGAGTCCTGTCAGGGTGGGCTTCCCGTCCTTCCGTCAGGGGCTGTGAGCACGGAAGACGCGCAGCCTGCGCCTGGCGGCTGAGGCCCTCCCTGGGCACTGCGCTCGCTGCGGGAACGACCCTCATGCGCTGTGTGCCTGCAGAGGTGGACACCAAGGGGGAGACGGACAGACTCACGCCCGAGGCCCTGAAGGAGCTGGTGAACAAGCCCGAGCTGCTTGCCCTGACAGAGAGCCTCACGCCCGCGCAGACTGTGGCCTTCTGGATGCCGGAGTCGGAGATGGAGGCGCTGGAGCTGGAGCTGGGGGCCGGGGTACGGCTGAAGACGCGAGGCGACGGCCCGTTCCTGGGTGAGCAGTGCAGCCCTCAGTGTGGGCTCCTGGCCTCCCGGCTGAGGCTCCCCCACCCCTGCTGCTTGGAGCTTGTGGGCGCAGGCCACGTCTGGCCTCCACGGGGACGTAACCCCTTGAGATTTATTCCTGAGTCCCTGGACAGGTGCCTGAGGCCAGTAGCCTAGACACTCTGAATCCTGGGTTGCTGCCCAATCCCATGGTTCCTGCGGTTGCCTTGGGGGTCCCATCCAGGGTCTCCCTGGGGTCCACGCCCAGGCCTGAAGAGAACAATGGCCTTAACTGAGACCCCAGGAACCCCAGAAGACTGCGCCAGCCCCCACTGTGTTTCCGCCACAAGGAGAGGCCACTCAACTTCTTCCCTTCTTTCAGATTCATTAGCCAAACTTGAGGCTGGAACAGTGACCAAGTGTAATTTCACCGGTGATAGAAAGACAGGGGCATCCTGGACTGACAACATCATGGCCCGAAAGTCTTCTGAGGGGGCCACGGCGGAGACCCGAGAGCAGGGGGACGGGGCAGAGGACGCGGAGTGGGTAGGTCAAGGGCGATGGCCATGGGCCATGCATGGGTGTGGGTTATCTCTTGGCAGGAGTTTGGTTCGTAGGACAGGGATACAGCAGCGTGAACTGGACCCTCCAGCCCTGGTGGAATTCCATGGCATGCCTGAGGGTGTGTTAGCATCAGGAAAATTACTTCAGGGTGCGAAGGCGGATGATCTAGGGCCTTTCTTTTTGGTGGGTCTGAACTGTGCTAATCTACAAGAAAGCCCCAGAGATTTATAAAAGCAAGGGATGGGAAGCATGGACAGCAGAGGGGACCAGTGTGACTTCATACTGCGTCTCCAAACATTGTCACATCGAGTGGCTACGTTAGCCATGCGGAGGCAGTTAAGCAAATGAATGAGCCTTTTCGCCCTTTGTCATGAGCTCCCTGCCCATAGTGGCCGGGAGATGGGTGACTTCATCCTTACTAGTTTTGGGGGTTTTTTTGTTTGTTTTTTCTTTTTGCTGTAGTCAGCCCCCTAGTTGATATGTTTTCTGAAGTATCAGCCTACTCCCAGTTGATATGTTTTTCTGAAGTATATTTTACCTCAAGATTTGAATTGATGTTGGAAAGGCCTCAAATTGAACCTTTAAAAACAAAGTCACAGAAAAATGGGCTATTTATCCGGGTGATGCAGATGGTGACCTTTGCTGGAGAAAGCTGGGGCAGGTAGAACAGAGGGTCTGGATTCCCTTGTGTCTTAATAAAGAGAGGCTTGGACTGAAAAACAATTGGAGACCTCCGGCTGGCTCCCTGGGCCACCTCTCAGGAGGTGAGGACCAGGCAGGTGGCCAGGGGCCCCACTGTTACCGCTCAGTCAAGCCCTTGTTGTCTGGTGACCTTAGGACTTTTATGAAATGTGCTCTGTTCACATCTCTTTACTTTATCCCCAGGACGACTGATGTTCATGGGAGATGCTGTGTCCCCGGGGGCTCACCGGTGCTGTTGAGAACTTCGTCCATCAACTTCCCGGCTAGAGTTCACGGAAGCAGCCCCCTCGGCCTTACCCGGTTGTTCCCTGCGGCGCTGTGGAGCTCGCTTTGCACCAGCCCTCCTGAGACCAAGGCCACGCCCACAGTGTTAGCAGTGGGGCTTGGGGCTGGGGCTCACGGAGGGTCCCTCCCTGAATGTGAGTTTGGCCTCCCTGATAGTTTCGTGATGGCCCTGCTTTGTTGGCAGCCTCTGCCAATGATGGCAGCCTCGTTTCTGGAGGCAGGTGGTGAGGGAGGGCCCTAGGGCACTCAGAGGAACTGGGCGTGGTCTTGGTGCCGAACTGGGGACCGTCCCTCACCTACGTGCAGAGTGGCTCCTTCCTGTCCCTGTGTCTCCCGCTTTTGCTCCACACCTGCCCCCGCCCTGGTGCTGTGCGCTGTGGTCTTTGCTCTCCTGCCCAGTCCTCCTCGTCCCTGTGCCTTTTCTCTCCCTGAAGCTGCCTCTGGTTCTCTGCCACCTTGGGGGTTCCTGCCTGCTGACCTCTCTGGCTGCTTCCCTGGGGATGCTGTGCTCAGATGCGCTGGATGGCCCCTATCTCTCAGATATACTTGCACTCTGCCAGGTCCCATTTTTGATAACGCCTTGTTTTGTTGTTGTTTTGTACCTTGAGGCCTTTTTTATACATGCGTAAATCTTCATAAAAGGACTCCTCTACATGGACTGGGTTATTCTCGACGTAAACAGTCTTCTGGCCAGGCGAGGTTCCTAGAAGCAGGAAACCATTTCTTTTCGGTCATGACCATTGTCACGTACCATTTCCTCCCCTGGACTCATGAAGAGATCTGGAAATTTACATGTCCTAATAGGTAGGGGCTTGGTGGCATGTGGATCTTGCTTGCCGCAGGAAAACAGGGTGGGTGGTGAACTAACAACGATCAAGTCCCCTAATGTTCCCAACCTTGTCCTACATGCTTTTCATGATAAGAATGATAACCACTGAGTGTTGAGTCCTTCCTGGTGCTGGGACTTGTGCTAAGGACTGGCTGTATCTAACTTAATCATCACAGCAATCCCATGAGGTGCATGGGATTATTACTCGTTTTGTTCCTGAGACTGAAACTCTGAGGCTTCATCAACAGTAAGTAGTGAGCCCCAGGAGTCCGATTTCAAAGTTGCCATCCTTTTATTTTTTTAATTTTTAAAAATGTATTATTGATTTTAGAAGAGAGGAAGGGAGAAGGAGAGAGAAACACCAATTTGTTGTTCCACTTATTTGGTTGCTTCCTGTATGTGCCTTGACCGGGGGTTGAACCCGCAACCTTGGTGTATCCGGAGGACACTCTAACCACCTAGCCAGGGCAGATAATTCTTTTTTAGTTGCTATGTAATGCCTTTCCATGTTGCTACCTGGTCTTCAGAACCATTGTTTTTAAGATTGACTACCATTTAATAGCTCTCTCCAGTTTAGGGGTAATTAATTGGTCCTTTTTTGGAGCTCATATTAATTGTGTCAAAAACTGTTGTGAATTATACAGCCCCCTCAATCTCATCCACCCACCCATCCCCCTTGCACCTCCCCACCTCCCCACTATATTTTTGAGTTATTTCTTTAGGGGCAGATTTCCTGGAGTCAGATTACTGAGAATCTAGGACTTTCTTGTCAAGGTCTTATTATATTGCCAAATTGCTTTCCGAATAGGCTGTTCTAAAATATAATTCACCACCAATGTAGGAGAGGACCATTTTCATGCTTCCCTTGCCAGATTAGGTATAACATTTTAAAAAGTTATTTTTGATAAGGTAAAAATAATTTTAAAGTTAATACTGTAATTTTAATTAGCCTTTTCCCCATTAATAGTTATCTTAAAACATTTTTTTCACATTCATTTTCCTAGCTTTTATTACTGTTTCTTTGTCCATTTATCTCCTGAGGGGGTAGGTACTTTTGGCTTTTCACAGTTATTTATATTTTTGAATAGAACCGTTTGCCACATTTTAACAACTTTCCTGGGTTTTTTTCCCCCATTTTTAAAATTTGGTTTTACAAACGTAAAATCTTTATATTGGTAGATCTGTTGACTTTTTGTGAATTTTTATTGCTTCTAAGATACTCTCTTTTCAGATGTTACACAACTTCATTTTATCCCACTCTGGTTATTACCTGGTTTTATAGTTAACTCTTTAATCTACTTTGCCTTTAATCTGTGGGAGGATACAAAATGAGATAACTAAATTGCTTGATTTCAAATTGCAAACCAGTTACCCCAATATATTCATTGAATTTTTCCCCCACTGTCAAGTTATGATGTCTCCTACCTCACATATTATTTTACACTTAAATTATCCATTATATTTTAGCAGGTCTCCCTATAATGTCAATTTGTACTATCATAGTAGGTTTCAATAGTTGGTAGAGCTAGGTCCCCTCATTCTTCTCTTTTAGACTTTTCTTTGGTATTCCTTCTCAACATTTAAAACATTTTGTGAAGTTTCAGTGCATATTTACTGCCTTTGGTAGCTCAATTGGTTAGAGTGTCTTCTGGATGCACCAAGGTTGCAGCTTTGATCTCCAGTCAGGGCACGTAAAGCAACCAAGACCAATAAATAAGTGGAAAAACAAATCAATGTTTCTCTCTCTAAAATCAACAAATACAATTTTAAAAAAAAATCCCAGGCTACAAGAGTAACGCATATTTATTTTAGAAAAAATTTAAAAAGAAAGATATATAATTCTACTACCTTTTTAAAAAATCACTTAGGCAGCACTCCGGTGTGAGCCATGTATTGCTCCCAGTGCTTGAAAGCCCTTTTGCGTTCCTAACAGCCGCCCGAACACATTTTTTTTCCAAGTAGAAAACCCCCAGTTTTACAGCAAAGGAGACTGACGTTACGCCAGTGTTACAGATGAAGACACTTGCCCAAGGGGCCCGGGCGGTCAGCAGAGCAAGGGCTTGAATCAGGGCACTGTGGCCCCAGGCGTCTATGCTGATCACCCAGGTGCCGCCACTCCACCATGCACAGTGGTTCATATTTTGGTGTATCTACTAACAATTTTTACAACCTGCAGTGCTCCTGCCCATACTTTGTATAACCTTTTCACGTACAGCTATGTCATGAAACATTTCCGCATACCATAAATCTTTCCCTCCTTGATTTTTAACACCTACTGAATAATTTGTCAGAGGCATGTGGATCAATGCATCTGAGACACAACCAATTTATTTTGGAATAATTAGTTTGCTTCCCATTTTTCCATGTAACAACACTCCTGAGATATGCGTTCTTACAGCCCAACCTTTCCACACATTGTTTTACTATAAATTCTAAAGCTGGAAATGCTGGCTCTATTATTCTATGCATTTCAAAGGTTTTTGATACATATTGCCAGTCACCTGGATAGGTGATTCCAGTTTGCAGCTCTATCTGCAATATAGGGACGTGCTCCACTTCACCCCGACTAAATCATTAAGTGAAAAAGAAATTAGCAATTTGGGATCGCTGGTAACTTTTGAATGGGATTGCATCAGAGATTTTTTGATTCCACCATTCTTTGTATACCATGGATGGAATACCGAAAAATGAAAATGAGCTTAGTGTACCCCAACTGGGAACTGGCTAAAGCAGCTGGCATCTCACACCAGGAAGGGAGGTCTTGATGTTTTGGCCAGACGGTGATGAAGGGAGGCTCCTGCCGCCCCTTCGCGGCGGCAGCGCGGCAGGAGTTCCTGTGTCCGGTCCTGCTTTCCCCACGTGCTCGGCTTTGCGTTCGGCCTGGGGTCAGCGTCAAAGCGGTCGGTCTTGGAGAAGGACACAGATCCGGGCTGGCGTCTTCGCCAGGACTGACTCGCCAACCGGCGATGCCGATGGAGGGGACGATCTTCCCCAGCCTCGGGGGCCCGATGTCTTCCCCGGCCCTTCTCCCGGCGAGCCCGTCGCCTACCCTGGAGCCTTCTCCTCGGCGTGCGGGCAAACGGACTCTTCGCGGTCCGGCCACTGGGCACCGGGGAAAGTTTCCGCCGGCCACTTTCAGAGGCGTACCCGCCGGAAGTGCCGGGCTGTGGCGGAAGTTGATGTTTTCTAGAAGTAGCGGCGCTTAGAGAAGTGGGGTCGGCAAAGATGATTCAGGCGATTTTGGTTTTCAACAACCACGGGAAACCGCGGCTGGTCCGCTTCTACCAGCGTTTCGTGAGTGCAGCCCAGCTTCGCCACGTCCCTTCCGGGCACCCGCGTCCTCTCCCTTCCCTTAGGCCCTGAGGGCGCGCGCGGCCACCGCCCGCTGGCCGCCTCGGGCTCCTGCACTTGGCGTGACCCTCACGCTCCTTCACCTCCGGCCCCGGACCAGTGTCAGGCCTTCTGTCCCCACGCCCCGCTGCTTCCGCCCTCCCTGACCGCTTCCTGGACCCCGGCGTTTCTGTGCCATTTTGTGACACTTCTCTTAGGGTCTCGGGGCCCTGCAAGTGGGGCGGGGGGAGGGAGGTACCTCATTGAAAAAAGGGAATGATTTAAGCCACTTTAATCTTGCTTAAACTCAGTCGCACGAGGAGGAGGAAATATGCAGCCTTTTAAAAGTTTTATTTGCTTTAGCCAGAGAGTCAGGATTACTTTTTCATTGAGTTGTTTTAAGCTAGCTTACATTTTATTAAATAATTATATCGAAGTAAAAATATTATCATTCGATAGGACTACTCAATCTGTATTTGTGTGTGTTTGTGTGAGATCTTCCCTGTTCTTCAAAGTGTTGAGACCATACAGTTCACCTTTCTAGCACGTATAATTTCAGTGATTTTTAGTAGAGCCACACAGTTATGCCACCGTCACCACAATCTTAGAAAATTGTCATTACCCGGAAAAGAAACTGCTACGTCATTAGCCATTATTCTGTATTTTCCCCTCAAGTCTCCCAGCTCTAGGCAACCACTAATCTACTTTCTGTCTCTCTTAAGTTTGCCTATTCTGGGCATTTCATGTAAATGCAATCATATAAGATGTGGTCTTTTATGACTGGCTTCTTTCACTTGTCACAATCTGTTTTCAGGGTTTTCCCATGCCATACCATGTATCAGTTTCTCAACCCTCTTTGTGGTATGGCCATACCACGTTTTGATTGTCCCTGTATCAGTTGCTGTTTCCACCTATGGCTCTTGTGAATGATGTTGCCAAGAACATTCACGTACGATACGTTTTTACATGGACATATGTTTTCCTTTCTCTTGGTTTCCTACCTAGGAGTAGAATTGCTGGGTCAAATGGTAACTTGACAGTGAACATTTTGAGGAACTGCCAAATTTTTTCAAAGTGGCTGAACCCTTTCACATTTTCTTTAGCAGCGTATGCCTTCCAGTTTCTCCACCTCCATAGTAACTTTCGTTATCTGGTTGATTAAGGATGTTTTAGTGGGTGTAAAGTGGATTTTCATTGTGGTTTTAATTTCCATTCCCCCAGTGACTGATGATGTTGACCAGCTTTTCCTGTCCTTACTCACCATTGGTAGATCTTTTTTGAAGAACATAGGATTTTTATAAAAACCGTATTAGCTCACGAGTGAAAATTACCTTGGAAAATGCAGAGTACTGAAAGATTTGAGGCATAAAAGGTAACCTGTCAGTTGTTTATAATTGAGGTCTAGAAACAATTAGTAGGTTATCCTTTCGATGAATTAGAAATTAGGTAGACTCACCATTTCATACCACTTCCCCACTGACTGCTGCCACTTCCCTCAGAGTCAGATAAAAGGCTTTAGTTTGAAAGATGTTTTTGTCGGTTTTAAAAAGTGCTGATGCTTTAGCACAGTTTTGTGTTTCCAAGTACACAGTTAATCCTTTAACTCCTGTCATCTCTGAGCCTCTTTAAATGGAAACCAGGAAAGTAGCAATTGATTTACTTGAACTCACAGGGGCCAGTGATTAGCAAGTTTTCGTTCATCCTTTCAGTAAATACTGAGAGCCACTGTGTACTCATGCTGAATCAAAGTTAGGAAAAATAATCTCTTCACAACATTTTCCCTGTTTTTACCTTTGTTTCTTTTAGATAACTATTTCAAGTTTAAATTCTGCAGGAAGAAAGGGATTAGCATTTCTTGAATCTACTTTCCACTTCTTAGGGCAAGTCCAGTCTAAAGGTTTTCCTAAGCGTTGCCACTCTAAGTGTGGTCCCCAGATCAGCAACATTTGTATCACCCAGAAGAAGCCTGTTGGAAACAGTCTCAGGACTTACCCAGACCTACTAAATCAGAATGTGCATTTTAGTAACACTCCCAGGCGACTTAGTGCACATTTGCTGAGATTTGAGAGCACTGGCCTGGAGCTCCCCATTGCTTCTGTAAATGACTTACTGTGAGCCTTTTATATATGTACAAATAGAAATCAAATGTGGGTCACCAGGAGACCCCATCACAGTTGAGCTTTCTCATCTGTAGTCAATGAAAAGAAAGTATTTGTAGCTCTGCAATTATTCAAAGGTCTTAATGTAAATAGAACTTTTTCTATCTTTCTCAGTAACACTTTTTTTGAAACGCATCATCTTAAATGTAATACCTGCTGGTGAATCACCAATAGAAAAATGGCAAGTTCAGTTTTTTTAAAAACATGTACGTGATTATATCTTGATCTCTTTAAGGTGTTAGACTTATTGACATTATTTACTCTGGAATAGATGTTTTCTAGGGAAAGACAACTATTCCAGGATCAGGCCTTCTAGTTATTCTTTCACCTTGCCTGAGAGTTTGTCAGTTCTCCTTTGGTTGGTAATTAACTGTAAAGAAATATCAGCTTACCTATCCAGACGGTAGTGCTTCGTGACCAGATATCTAGGTAAATATACCCTTTCTTAATTCCTATGACAGAGCCTTGTCCACTTTTTCAGATTCCCCTTTTGTTTTTTCTGTACTCCTCAGTTTTATCTCTTTGGAAACTGGTACCAAATGTTCAGATCATTCCCAGCTGGGAGGCACTTGTCTCCCTGTCCATTTCTGTCAATGGGATGTATTTTCAGATGTCCTCACTGATTCCACTTTTGTTTCTTTTATTCTGTAGCCAGAAGAAATTCAACAGCAGATCGTTCGGGAGACCTTCCATCTAGTTCTCAAACGGGATGACAATATCTGTAACTTCTTGGAGGGCGGAAGGTAAATGATCAAATGATCAGCTTCGGTTTGCTCCCCACATGTCCACTTTGGGGTGGACTCCGTCTTTACTGCTTCTTGGGGCAGCACTGCAGTGTTGGGTGGGCACCCTATGCAGCTGGAGCTGAGGGATCCAATTCCGTTTGGAAGCTGTTGAACAGTTGTGCTTCATGTGTTACCCGCTTAGAATGTGGTTCCTGGGAGGATGGGCTGAAGGAAAGGGGAGGTGAAGTGGCATTAGGCACCGTTGCCCGATGTGGTTGCATTGGCCTGGTTGGACTGGCCTGTTCTTTGGCCCATCCTCCCACTCTCCATTCGTCCCCTTCTCTTTTCCTGGGACACAGTTTCTCTTTGAGGTGTTTGAGATACAGGTATTTAAATATTTCCCATCTTCCACAGTTTGATTGGTGGCTCTGACTACAAACTGATTTATCGGCACTATGCTACCCTCTACTTTGTATTTTGTGTGGATTCATCAGAGAGTGAACTGGGGATCTTGGACCTCATCCAGGTATGTAGAGTCAGCTAATAGCAGCCACTCAAGAGAGTGAGCACTGGATTTTCGCGTAACCAGCCTGTGCAGATCCTTTTGTAAGTCTCTTGACTGACATTGGTAAAAGTTGCCAGGTGTCCACCAGAGGGTGCTACAAGAACGCTCCTTAGTGACCCTTACGCACTAAAGAGCTTGGATTCTTTGGTTTCTACCCAGCCCTCTTGCTGCCCTTGGTTTTCAGGTACTGTTCTGACGCCAGTTCCAATGTGTATGTTTTCCCTCTCCAGCCACCAAGCGATTAACTCAGTTCTCCGTGGACACTGACCAGGTGTCCCATAAACTTAACTTAATTCGGACACTGTCTGGAGATAGATACCAAACACAGGGTCAGATTATCTGTCCCTTGTGCTTCTCACGGACCAGCTGCAGATCAGAGGTTCCCATGACTGCTTCCCTGCGTTTGGTTAGTTTGCTGAAGTAGCTCCCAGGACTCTGTAGAGAAACATTGTCCTTCCGGGAGTACCAGCTTGTTGTGAAAGGATGTGACAACGGGCAGCCAGGTGGAAGAGCAGTGCAGATCAGGGGTGGGGAACAGGCACTGGGCGCATGTGCTCTCCAGGCTCCCCCCTCTCCCCGAATCTCCTGGGGCTCACTCACCTGGAAGCTCTGAACCCTGTCCTTTTGGGGTTTTGTGGAGGCTTCCTCACATAGGTATGGGTAATTAAATCATTAGCCATTGGTGACTGATTCCACCTCTAGCCCCTCTCCCATCCCGGGATGGGTGAGGGGGACACTGAAAGCTCCAACCCTCTAATCATATGGTTGGTTCCCCTGGGAACCAGCCCCCCCGGCCTTAGGTCTTCCCAAAGTCACCTTAGTGGAAACCAGTAATTTCCTTTTCTCTCAGCAGGAGCTGAGAGAGATGATCATCCAAACTATATTCCTGAAATACACTTAAATTGGAATAGGAAGCATTTTTATTTGACTATTTCGTGCATGTTGATTTATTTAGCATAAACTGTTGTTGAAGAAATAGTGCATTTATGTTGTTCAGAATTTAAAAAGTACACCGGAAGTATACAGTGGAAACTATCTTGTCTTCCCCAACCTGCCCCCTCCAGTCACCTCTTTTATTTTCCTAGAAGCAGCCAGTTTTAGTTTTAAAACCAGGAGCCAGGGACAGTCTTGTCTTAGTGGCGGAATCCACTGACGGTTATGTAAACAAGGTGTGTCTTACTGTTTATTTACTTCAATTTGAACAAATAATTGAAATGAGCAATAGAAAAGGATATGAAGAAATGACGTAGTAAAGGAAGAAGAGATAAGTTACCACTCTAAGATAAATAAGTAGGTACGTAGAAAACCTAAAAAGGAAAATGCAAAGAATGTCACAAGCAATGAATGATGTGAGCAGAATAGCAGGATACAAGATAAAGTCATCAAAGTTAAATTTTCTGTGAAAACAGCTAGAAAATTCATTTTTAAAGAAATTTCACTTATAGTGGGGCAAGGGATATTTAGTGTTTGGAAATTAGTATGGAATACTTCACATTGATTCCAATAAAATTGTAAAGTCATCAAGGAATCCCTGAAATAAATGAAGCTAATAAGCCTGCCCTTTTCAGGAAGAGTCAAGCAGAGATGGCGGTGGCAGTCAGCAGATTAAATGGGAAACCCGGGTATGATTCCACCAGAGATCTTGGTACAGGGAAGGTTGGTCAGGAAAAATGAATGGCGCGGAAATGCAGAAGTACGCTTTGGGGGAAAAGGGGGCAGGAGCCGGGTATGAGCTGTGTTATCCTTAAGAGTGTGTAATGTTTGCAGATGAAACTACCTACCTAGAAAACCCGAAACAACTGGAAAGCAATTAGAACTAATTCCAGAGTTCAGTAAGGGGGCTGGGTACATATTTAACACATAAAAATTAATAGCTTTCTTTTAGCACTAGTAGGTTAGAAAACAATATTTTAAAGGGGTCCATTCAGAAAGCAAAAATGTCCATAAGCTACCCAGGAATAAATGTAAAAAATGTGCGAAGTCTGTATGAAGAAAACTTTAAAACTCTATTGAAGATATGAAAAAAAGAGCAAAATAAATAAGTAAAACTTTTTTTTTTTGCCTGTTGAGAAAACTCATTAAAATGTCAACACTTCCAGATTATAAACTATTGAACACCCTGTCAGAATCCCAGTAAGATTGTTGTTCTATAAATTATATTTGTGTGTAAAACGTGTGTGTACAAAAAAATACACAAGACATGCCTGTATAGTTTCAAGCATGCCCGTACAATGGAACTGCCCCTCAGATTAGGAACAGCATGCTGGTCCTTTAAAGCGCCCGTACGGCCCCGTTCACTGCACCCCGCTCAGGGTTTTCAGTTACCGCTCTGCTTCTCATTCCAGTTCCACCATGAGAGTATATTCCCTCAGTGATGAGAGGCTGAGCACACTTAGCTGTGTGAGGAAAGGGTGGTAGGCCACTTTCCGAGGAAGGTTCCTCCCCAGATGAGCGGAACAAAGGGTCCGGGGTCACAGCCTGGCTTCAGTGTCCTGGAGAGTTCACAAGAGCCCTTTCTGGGGAGGTCCAAGATCAAGGTCATATGAGTGAATCCCAGGAAACAGAATAGTTTGACATTTATAAAAAATGACTGTTTTCTTTTTTCCTCAGCTTCCTTGAGATGTAATTGACATATAACATTGTGCAAGTTGAAGGTGTGCAGCCTGTTGATCTGACACAGGTGTAGGTGGCAGAATGATGACCACCACAGCATTATCTAACACCTCTTATCACCTCACGTAATCGCCTTTTGTGTGTGTGCGAGAATCACACTTTTCAGTAAATTGCAGTGTGACACCCATGCGAGCTAGGATGCTAGCTGTTCGGTGAATGAGGACCTGGCATTAGAACGAGAAGTCTGGCCTTGTTCAGACTGTGGCCGACACTGCGGGTGTGAGCACTGCCCCGCCCCTTCTCCCCCGCCCCCCTCACCATTCCTCTTGGGGTGGGGGGGGTGTGATCTTGCCACTTCAGACCGAGCGTTTCCATTTCCAGATACTTCTTCCTGTCACTCAGAGTCTTGTTGCTTTCCTCATCAACTGAGCTACATCCAGCTTCATCTTTATTCACCCTTAATGCCCATTCATTTTCTAAATTTGATGTTTTGGTCCTTGTTCTCAAAACTCAGTTGATCCCGTCTTTAATTAAGCAGGCTTGGGTTTGTCTCCTTGTTTCTCACCTCGGGGAAGCGAATTTCCTCCTGTTCAGCAAATTTCACCGGGTTTACCAGTACTGGGCTGTACCAGCTAAATGTGGCTGTCCGCTCTGCCAGAGCTCTAGCTTGCGGGGATGCCGTTGGAGCTGCCATTTCCAGCTCTGGTTTGGGGGACACCAGGCAGAGGTGAAGTGAGTCGTGAGTGTAGGCCTTGTGAGCACTGTGCACTGACCTCCCAGCCCGTTTCCCGCCACCCGGCTCCGGAGATGTGGCAGCTCGCCTTTTACTCTTCAGGCAGGACAGGATAAAATTGCCTTGGGAAATCTGACCAGTCTAGGAGAATGAAATAAAATGGCCCAACGGGGTAGAGGGGAGAATCCCCAACAAATAGCCATGATTGCAGAGCTTCCAATCAGCCTTTTAAAGAGTAAAAAACCAAGAATAATCTGGCCTCTCAGGAAAGCCTCTGACAAAGACTGAAATGAACAAACAGTAAAAATCAACTTAGAGGAAGTAGAGGCCATACAAAGAAAGGAAAGCAATAAGACAAACCCTTGTCTTTAAGCAACAGAGAAACAAGACAGACAAAAATGGGCTGTTAACAAGAAACACAAAATGATCTCTTAGAAATTAAAAACCAGGGAGGAAAATGGGAGGGAAAAGGTAAGAAAATAAGGAGGTCCAATAGCCCAATAAAAGCAGCTCTGACAGCAAAGTAGAGACCTGGGAAGGGAGGAAATCTCAACAAATAACGTGATCGTTTCCCCAGACTGAAAGACCTAGAGTCGCTGGGCCGGGAGGGCTCACGGGGCCGGCATGGTGGGCGAGTGAAGGCGAGCCCGTGTCTGTGCTGTCTTCACAGTGAGCTCGTCTGTCACGGGTCCGGGTGGACGGGGTTAAGAAGAGTGCAGTTAGGAAGTGTTTTTGGCCATTGTCTGTGCGTTTCTGCTCAGTATGTACCGAGGAGAGTTGCTGGGCCGTAGAGTATTAGTAACCATGTCAAAGAGTTCTTCGAAGTAGTTGTAAATAAAATTTCCACTTATATCAACTTACACACAGTCCACAGTGGAAACGAGTGTCCTGTCTGTAGGTGAATGGGTAGGTCTCAGTGTGAAGTGCCGTGCGGCAGTGAGTATGAACAGGTTTTGATGGTGTGAATAAACGTGGAGGAAGTCAAAACCAGGGCTCCGAGAAGGAGGCCAGATCAAAGGGGGTGGGGGGAGAGTGTGTGTGTCATGCCAACTGTGTAAAGTGTGAGTCGGGTAAGACTTGCCTGTGATCCTGGGAGCCGGGCACTTGCCTTTGGAGGCGGGGGTTTGGGGGGTGTGCGGGGGCCCCGAGGGAGCCGTAATAACCCATCTCAGTATCTGCATGCTGGTTACCATGTGTTCGTTCTGGAAATTCATTAAACAGTAAAGTGCACCTTTGTCATTTGTACGCCTTTCTGCTTAAATGTGATACTATGTGAGTTAAAATTGTAATCATGTTAATTAAGTTGGTTCATGGTAAGGTATTTGGAAATTAATGTTAATTGAAAGTAGCAGGACAAAACTATGTTAATACACTAATAGTTACACTTGTTATATGTGTGGAGTCTCTAGATACATAGTATTTCCCTTTATTATTATTTTATGTAAACTAGCGTCTTATAAAGGAAAGAAAACCACGTATGTCTGCTGTTTGTGTTGCTATACTAGAAGCATATTGCTGATTGCATTTATTTTTTTAAGATTTTATTTATTTTTAGAGAGAGGGGAAGGGAGGGAGAAAGAGAGGGGGAGAATGCACTGGGGACCAGGCCTGCCACCCAAGCATGGGCCCCGACCAGATATTGAACCGGTGACCTTTCACTTTGCAGGACGACACCCAACCCACAGAGCCACACTGGACAGGGGCTGATGGCATCCTTAAACCCTCTTGGTAGCTTAGCTCTCAGTGCTTCCAAGAGATGAATGGATGCTATAGAAACTGCAGGGGAGTCCAAAAGGCTGTATTTCTCCTGTGGTTCAGTCTTATTTCATACCTGTAACAGCTTTTAAAAAAAAAAAAAAAAAGCTTGCCCTGTTCTAGGTTGTCCTCCAAGTTGGATTTAGTAGGGTGACAACTAATGGCGGTAGGTTCTGTTTTGTTTGAGATTTACCATAAGGTAAACAGTATCATGCCTGCCTCTTGACTTTCAGGCATGATATTTGTGAAGATGTGAGTATTCCCTATTTCTCTTCTTTACCTATTTCTTTTTGTTTCCTAGGTTTTTGTGGAGACCCTGGATAAATGTTTCGAAAATGTTTGTGAATTGGATTTGATCTTCCATATGGATAAGGTACCTTCTCTCCCAAACCAGGGTTACTAGAAAATAGAGAGACTCGGGCATCTCGAGCCACCTCTACATCTTCAAGTTTGTTCTTCTCTTTTCTTACTCTGGGAAGATTCCCAGAACCTGTTTTAACTTAATAACTGAAAGGTGACAGATTTGGGAGTATCTCTGCTACGATCTGTTACCAGTTTACACACACAGAGACCCCTCTCCAGCCTGTGTCATGGTTCATCCTTTCAGACACGCATCCTGATGCATGGCAGTGGTGGCGCTGGAATGACCGGCTGGCAGGCCATCAGGGAGATGAATGGTTTTATGTTGACTGTAAATAGTTTCATGTTTCCCTGGCAGCAGTCCAGTGAGAGTGCCACTTTGAAATAATCACAACACTGAGGCTTTGACTTAGCTTGTAAAATGTCTATTTTTCGTTATGAGTAATGCGGTGACTAAGATATCAGTAACGTACTTTAGAGCCAGGTGATACTCTGCAGGGAGGCAGGCTGTCAGGCAGCACTGAGGTGGTTCAAAGTACATGTTCTTAAACAGGGCCTGTGTCCTTGTGTGCCAGATTAAACGTGGGAGATAGCAAGGGGTGGGAATGGCCACATTTTTTTACCCAGCTGGGCACATGCTGTGCCCACTGTTCTTTACAGGAGAAGGTTGGTGCGTCTTATGTTTGCTTGGTCATGATTTTTCTTTAACTGATTGCTGTTACTATGATCCATGGTGTTTGGAGGGAGATACTGATCTTTAGGAAACTACTCATTGCTAAGCTGGGATCCTTTAGTGTCTGTTTTCGTCCTGATGAGGTAGGTGTTTTTAGATCCCTCAGTGTTAGATACAGAGATACAAAGGTGGAAAAGACACATGCCCTACACTCAGGAAGCTCATTGTCCAGCTGGACAGATGGGTTGCGTGGCGATGTTTCTTGCTCCGGGAGGAAGCCGTGCTTTGGGAAGGTGCCCCGCGTTGCATGCAGCTGTCCGGTGGGCGTGGCAGTCTGTGAGGGGCCCGTTGGCAGCTTTTGGCTGAGAGCGTGGGATCCTTTATGTGGGAACGTGTTGGGCAGCACTGCCCGAGCACAGTGGCCTTGTGTGCTGAGCGTGTCACAACCTAGGCAGGGGTGGGCAGGCACCACAGGTGTGACGGCAGTCTGCAGTTAGCTCAGCGCCAGGCGAGGAGAGCCGGGGGGGCTATATGAATTCCCAGGCCCTGCCATCACCAGGGAGGGCAGGGGCCCCCGCGGAGGAGGGTTGGCACTGCTGGGCAGCGGCCGAGTGCCAGGACTGCCCTGGGTGCCTCGTGCTCCACGGGCCCGGGTGAAGTGGGTGGCTGATGTCCCTGTGGAGCCGACCGGCAGCTTAGGCTGAAGTGCCCGACACTTCAGAAACCCGTCTTTTCCACTCAGCTGCAGAATTGGAGGATTCTAAAGCATGACTATTATAAAAGGGCATGGAAAAATCTACAGAATTTGTCAATTTCTATTTCTAAAACCAGAATCCCAGGAGAATGTAGGTTTTCAGAATTCACGCACCTGAAGCAGCAGGAACCCAGGTTGTGTGAATGTGAGAGGTGAAGGCCGCCACAGATTTGGGACTGTGCACACCTCCGGCTAGACAGAGGGTCGCCAGCGGATGGTGGCGCATGGGGCAGGGCGCATGCGAGGGCCAGTCAGAGCCACGTCTGAAGAGGTGGGGGCGGTCAGACAGGGGGGCCTGGCCCTCTGCCCCGACTCAAGTGGACCCTTCAAGTGTCTCTTCAACCAAGTGGGTTTGGCACTTTCTCATTCTTAAAGCATTCTGGGTTCCTAATTCCCATGCCGTACCTTCTCCTGGTATTTTATCTACCTGGCCTTTTCTTGCCTCTTAAATAGTCCTTCTTCTTTTCCTTTTTTAGACATTCTCTTAGGAAATCTCCTACAATACTGTGACATCAGTTATCTGTCTGCTGGTGGTTCCTAAATTACCATCAAAATTCACTTCACTTCAGATTCAGTTATGTTTAGAACAGCCTCCAGCCTCTCCAGACTGACAATTCCAGCTCACCCTTCAAGGAAATTGGCCTTCATAAAACCTTGCCTGACATTCCTCTCGGTGCCCACAAACTGAAACAGCCGTACTTGTCTTGTCAGGCCCAGCCTGCCGCCCCCACACCCTCAGTTGCTGTTGCCATGCCTCTCGGGGTGGGCTCTGGGGCTCGTCCGCCTGATGCGGGGCTGGCACGGGCCCGTGCGGCTGCCAGGACCCTGGCTCTGCCGCTCGCTCGGGAGCTGCCCGTGGATGGGGTGTTGTGATGGCCGCCGTCTGTGTGGTGGGCGTGAGCTCCAGCTGGACAGAAGGTGCTTCGGCCAGGGCCTCTGCGGAGTGTGCCCTTCTTTCATTGGCCCCCCCATCCCACCCACCCCTCGGATGTTATTAAGGGAAGGATCGGACTGTCCTGGCCGCCACTGCTGTTCCAGGTGTCAGCACAGCGCCGGGCACACCCTGGTGCCTTGTTGCTGAATCCAGTTAGCCGTCCACTATCCTGGGTGCTGTCTGCATGAATCTTATCTGTTGGGGGAGACAGAACAAAATGAAGGGTGGGTGGTGAAGGAGGCGGGAGGAAATACAGTGGGCGAAGTGGGTAAGCAGGGCTTGGTGTTTTACAGGGGACTGGGGCGGTGGGGGGGGAGGGGGGCGTGGCGTGTCTCTGAGGAGGTGGCATTTCAGCACAAACCCGAGGGAAGTCAGAGGCACGGCTTGCTGGGGAAGGACATCCCGGGGGTAGGAGACAAGCAGAGCCCTGGAGGGCAGCGTGGCTGACCAGGAATGAGAAGGGTGGGAAGGAACAGCGGTGGGGTCAGGGTGGGGACAGGGGAAGGGACTGGGGAGGGCGTCGCCGTGGAAGAAATCCGTGAGAGCCCCGCGTCCAGGGCGGGGAGCTTGGCGAGCCTGGGGACGGACTGTCAGAAGTGTGGTGCTGTGTGCACGTTGTCTGCTCGTTGCCCTGGGTCCTTCCAGCCCACTGCACTGAGAGCACAGGAAGTCCTCTTTCCCTGGGCTTTATTGCCTAGCACGGTAAACAGTTTAAATCGCTCTGTGCTGCTCTGAGGCGGAGTCCGAGCCAGATGAGTTGATAGACAGTCTGCACATTACCCTCCAGCGTAGCCTGGGAACTACGTTAACTCCCGGAGTACCGGCGGGGAGGGCCGCGGGAGTAGGTGCTCAGCAGTGCCAATGGCCCAGCGTCTGCCTCCGCGTGCATTTATGGGCCTGAAAGCAGATGGATCTGTTAGCTTGGGGAAAACACACTACATTTATGTCTCTGCCATTGATAAATCCTGGTGACCATATCAGCCGGTGACCTCGAGAGTTAAGGTTCCCTTTCTGTAGAGAACTAGTTGCTGAGCCTGTTTCTGAAGTCAGCCAGGTCTGCACCACGAGACTCGAGGTGCCGTCAGCAGCTCATGGCAGAGGGATGCCCAGGGAAGGGAGTCACCTGGTCACAGCCCGGAGCCGAGTACTTCCTGGGTTTCCCCGTCACTGCACAACGGTGACCCTTTGGAGTCTTGGAATCCACACACCTGAACTTACCCATAGGTACCGTGTTAGTGGTGGCCGGGGAAACCTCCGGGAAGGACGAGGAGGCCCTGCTGACTGGGCCCAACCCCTGGGCTTTCAGGCTGTGGCCCCTTCTCCCAACCCAAGGGGGAGACGTAGTGCCTGCTGACTTTCGGTGCCCTCACCCTGGCCCATCCACGGGGGTGCAGGCGGGCACACGTCTGTGCTTCGTTCCGACCCAGTGAAGGCTTGTGCTTCCAGGGGCAGGCAGTGCCTCTCCACCTGCACAGCCCAGCCTGCCTCCTGCCCTTCCCAGACCTGTCAGTGATGGCCGTCCTGCGAGGCAGAAAATCTCCCCCTTCTGCTTCCACGTGGTCACCAGATGGCATTGGTGTTTTCCTCAGCATTTGCTCTGGTCCACCTTTCCCTTTTCTGTTCTGTTTTTCAACTCCCTTTACCCGAATCCAGGTAACTAACGAATCAACTTTAGGAAACTACAGCAGCTATGGCCAGTCTCTCCCCTACCTCCCTTGCCTGGTCTCATTTTCCGTAGGGAACATCTCTCCCGTTTCCCCTTCCATCTGCATCCCTCCCTTTGGCCTCCAGGATCTCTGGGTTGCAGACCCTCTGGGCCTCGGTCCTCCCTGCCCTGGGATGCAGACCTCTCAGAGGTCCTCTGCTTTCCACACCGACCACGCCAGCCCCCGCCTCTCCGCCTGTGTCTCTGCCCTTCCCCACCCTGGAATACCCCACCGTGCCCTGTCAGGCCTTCCCGCCTTCGGGGGGCCGCGCGCCTCTGCTCCCCAACGTGGCTGTCCCCCAGCCTGCTGGTCCCCTCGCTCGTGCTCTCAGCTCTTTGTCCTGTCCTGCCGGATGTGGGCCCTGGGAGCAACGTTGGCGTGGCGCACAGTGCTTGGCTGGTGATCGGGACAGCACAGGGCTGCCCAGCACAGTCAATTGGTTGGTTGTTGTCCAAACTATGTGTGGTTTTTAATTTTTTAAATTTGCATAGTCCTTTTCAGATACAGCTCTTCGTGGGCGTTTCTCCAAGCCGGGGTCTGACCAGCGCCTGACTGAGGGCAGGCCCCGCACGCGCTTGCCGGGTCCCGGGTCTGAGTGAGCGGCGAGGGCAGCCCCGAGCACCTCTTTGTCTCCTGTGGTTCATCAGTCCCTAGACTCCCTTTTTCTGTGATGTGTATTATTTTAACATATCAAATCAAGATCTGTCATACAGTTGGCATTTATAGTTTAATTGGCAGTGTTTTTATGACCAGTGGACTCTTGACTTTGATGAAGTCCACTAACCTCCACCACTCATGATGATTTTGCGGATTGCAGTTAATAATTGCTTAGCTCAATAAATGGTGATTTTTGTCTTTATTTTTACTTTTTTCTTACTTTTCCCCCCTCCTCTAAGTTCCCCCTGAAACCCACCCTTTACATGCCTCTATGATGACACCTCAGAAGGGGTCTTGGCTCCGTGGCCCCTTGTTTGAACTGTTCTGTGGCTTGCTCCCCGCCAGCAGTCGTTCTTCCTGAGAAGGAGGGCGAGCCTCACTCCTTCACCTGCTGTCCTCAAAGCCCTTCAGGATCCTGTGATTGAGGGACGTGTGTTAAGCAGGCAAATTCTTGGGAGTGTAGACAAAGACGTGTTTACAAAGACCTGGGAGACCTCCCCCGCCTGCCCCTTGTGCTCACCACCTGCTCTGCCCTCCCTTGCACTTTGTGCTGCAGCAGCGCTGAGCTATTTGTGTACCCTCTGTAGGAGGTTGCGGCTCTGAAGTTTCAGTCTAGCATGTGAAGGGCTAGCGAGGGCGGGACCCAGGGCCTTCCCAGGACCAGGGCTTTAGAGGGACTGGAGCCCTGGGGACCCAGACCGTCTCCTCGGAAACAGGCTTCTGGGTCCAGGCTCGGTGTTTGCTTGTTCTTCTTGATGGCCAAACAGTGTGCTTCACTTACCTGACTGCCTGCTGTTTGGTCAGATGGTGAAGAGGGGCAGAACGCCAGGGCGGCCCCAGGGCACAGGCCAGGCGGGGGTGGCAGTGGCTCCGCGCACGGTGCGGCTGGATGCAGTGGAGAGCTTCCGACTGTCCCCGCTGCTGCCCAGAGGCCGGGCAGCGTGGGGCAGTGTGAGCTCTCTGCACTGAGGGGAAGGGTCTGTTCTGTCTCTGGAGCCAAGGACTAACCCCCTGCTTTGGGAAGGACGTTGGTGAAGATTGTGACTGCTACATCAGCTAGTAGTTGTCAAGTGCTTAGGGGTCGGGCACATAATAGCTGAGTGCTTCAAATACAGTGTCTCACTTACGCTGCATCCTGTTCTGGCTTTGGAATAGGCACGTCAGGGAAGGACTCTAGTTCTGCCCATTTTACAGATGAAGGAACTGAGGTTTAGAGCCAGGATGTCTGTTTCTTCAAGGTCACACAACTAGCAAGTGGCAGGGACTGTATTCAGACTCTGGGCCCTACACTGCCACGCGGCCCTTAGCATCCTCTCCTTCTTGAGCATCCTCAGCGTGGAAGGAGGTGTGTATTTGGGCTGTGCTGTGTCAGCACATATGCAACCAGGTGAGCATAAAACTCAGGAGGACAGGACCTGGGTTCCTTCTCACCTGGTACAGTGTTAGCACCTGGGGCCAGGACTGCTGACGGAATGACTCGGGAGGCAGGCGGTGAAATAGCAGACCAGAAAGAGAAAGTCCTGCTGCAACATTTTTTACAAGTTTCTTCACAGAGAACTCTGACTCATAATAGGGATGCTTTTTTTTGAAGGGAGAATACTCTTCAATGAGTGCATTTTGCTGCGGTCAGCTCTACATATGCAAGGCCACGGGGTGCGCAATCCTCTTACAAAGTAAGAGTTACTGGCAGAGCCCAAAGAGTTAATGAGTTGCTGGGAAATGGGTCATTTCTTCCTCTGAACTTTTATATCATTGTGTCCTTGAGTCATGGTGCTTACCACAGTCTTCCTTTTATTAACAGCTAATTCTCCATGTTTTATGTTCCCTACTTGAGTCTAAGCCCTTTGAGGACAAGGTCCATGTCTTATCATCATTTCCTCCTTCCAGCCCTTAACATTCTGTGGGATGAAGGTAGACCTTGGTGCAGATCACATTCTCTCGGTGAAAACAAGGGAAAGCCTTGACCTTGACATGTGAGCCCTGGTCCAGTACGTCCCATGGGTTCACAGGTACCGATTTAGCTTATGCAGACTCAGCTCTGGCCATTCGGCAAAAAGAAAGAGAATAAAAAGTCTAAGTACAGAATGGTTCTGCCCACAATTCCCCTCAGCTAGAGTGTGCCCAGGGTGAGGCGGGGGCTGGGGCTGGCTCTCCGCTGCCTCCGCCCTGTCACGAGCGTCACACGGTGCCTGGAGTGATTTCAGCGCAGAAAGTTGCAATGCCGATCTTCAGTCTATGTGGTCCCTAAACAAATGGCTCACTTGGCCTAGTGCTCAGTGGGGAAGGAAATCGGTTTCATTGGTGGAGGAAAAATGAGCTGGGCTGGACTGCACAGGCCATACATGGGATTTTTCGCTGTGTCTAGTTTCCATCTTACTTGGTGACTTTGGAACTTGATCTCGCATAAAGTGAGATTCCACTAGATTCATTTGCCCTTCATTGAAAGAATGGACGATCATGTGAGAGTGAGTGAAGAAGGAAGGTCAAGAGCTAGGGACTGAGTCTTAAGAAGATATCTGGAGAGAGCTGTAAATACCCAGCCTAGAGACCAAGGAAGGTCATAAAAGTGGTTCAGGAGACAGCAAGAGCAAGAACAAGAGAAAGCATGGAGCGGCACCCAGCACGCTGCTTTCCCTGCGGTAGCGGGGCTGCTTGGGGCCAGACAGCCTTGGGTGCTCCAGTTCGAGGCGTCTCAGCCCAGAGCAGGTGCGTTCTTCAGAGTTAACAACGAGGGGTGAAGGAGAGGCTCGGTTATGTTCAGAAGGTTCTGTTTCAGCAGTTGGAGCGTGCATGACACCTGTGACAGTTTTCGTTAACACAGTGTAATGGTGACTGGGTGACTCTTGGGTGCATTGCCTTGTCTCCGTGGCTGGGAAGTCAGTTGCTCTGGGGACTGGGCATGTCCGGTGCTGCTCCGTGTTCCCTATGGTCCTTGGCAGTTAGACCTGCGAAGACACTCAGCTGACAGATGTGGGATCTAATTACTGTGTGTTCATTTGTGGACAAGGGAGATAAAAGGCAAGGCATGGGGACAGGCCGTCCTCAGCAAGTCCTAAAACACTGATAAAACAGGGGACTTTGGAACGAAAGTGGGTGTAAGAGACAAAGCCTATTATGTGTTAGGTTTCTGGAGGGCGTTTTTATGTCCTCTTCCCCTTTCATGTTTTTTCTAAAATGGACCATAGAGGAAGTAGAGACTGGCTCTGGGCTGAGAGGTTTCGGTTTTGTCTTCCCCTGGTGCTGCTCAGTCCTCTCCAAGTGTCCCCTGTATCTTCTGGCTTGTTAGTCACCACACCCAGGGACCAGGAGGTGCTGCCCCACCAAGAACTCCTGCTCCTCATTCTCGGGAGCCCTTGCCTAGGAGTTAATGAAACTAGCCTAATAAGGAGTGGAAATAGTTGTCCACACTTAGCTTTATATACAGTAGACTCGATATTTTATTAGCAATTTCCAGTTGTGTTTTAAAACTAGAGTGTAGCAATGCGGCGTCCTCATGTTTCAGTACAAGCCATGTGCTCCTGCTCTTTTGGATTTGGTCCACTTTACTGTCTCCTGTGCGGCGACAGCTTTAAGAAAGACAAGGAGAGTGTGCATCGGCAGGGTTTGTGGCACAGCGGGCGCGCGTCTTCCAGTGAAAAATGCCTGGAGAGGGATTGACCGAGTCTGGAGGTTTCTGAGGAGGTGCGGGTCTCGGGCTCGGGTGTGTGTTAACGTGCGTGGCTGCCCTCCCTGCCTGTGGAGTTCTGCCAGGTGAGTTCCTGCCGCCCCAGGAATGAAGAGCATTTTCCTGCAGAAACCCCGTTATTCTGGTACTTAGCTGTTGCTACAGGGGTGCTCTGTGGTTCCACGTTCTCAGTCGCATCGTGGCCCTAAGTCAGTCTTTGTGAGCCGCTAGCATGAGAAGCTTATTATACCTGTAGAAAAATACATTGTGAGTTCAGTACTTACAGACTTTAAGTGCATGGCCAGTTTAAGGTTGGGGAACTCTGTTTTCACTAGAGGAAAAGAAACGTCTGTTACCTTCTGGCTCCAAATCATTTTGCTTCCAGTGATGGTCTCTGTTGACCTGGGCTTGGACTCGGCGCTTTGTGACTGTGAGAAACATAGAGGAGGGGCGTTGTGAGGCTCCTGGGATTCTGTGGATGAAGTGACTCGCGTCCATCCCAGCAGCGCCAGGGCTGTGTCTGTAAGGAGCACCTCTGTCCTTGAGGCGACGCTTGTCTGTTCCTTCTTAGACGCTGTCCATGCTGACACGAAACTAGCAAGCTCATTGTCACTCACCTTTACCTGCAGAGGTGGACTCTGTCCCAGGCAGTAGCGCGTTGCTCAGTGACGGGACGGGAAGCCAGGCCCTTCCATCCACTCAGCCAGCGATGTTGAAGTGCTGCTGTTACCCAGCCCGGCGCCCGGCACCTGGGGCTGAGACGAGCGCGCATGGGACCTGCCCTCAGAGAAAGGCATGGTCGGGGAGAAGGGACAGACACACACCCGGGAGGGCAGTGCCATGCGGGGCGCGCCCGAGCGGACACGCGCACTGGGCACAGAAGCGTCCCTGGGAAGGTGGCTATCGTCTCAGCCTGTCCTGAGCCTTTCTTGAGTTCACTTGGCCTAAGCCTTGGGTACTCAGCACCTCAAATCCTGGAAGAATGTCCCCGATTTTCACAGACCTGCTTCGCAGGATCCCCGTGAAGAGTGGTAGGAGGTAGAGAGGGTTAGCATTAGTGATGGCAGCAGAGTCGGCTGCACTGGGGGCCCTTGTTCCAGTTTGGAGAACTTCCTTTCCATCAGGAAGTCGCAGCAGGTTTGACAGGCAGGGAGCTCCCTGCTATGCCGCCCAGGGTGCCCGTGCCCTTTTGGTGCATGCCCACAGTGGAACTGCTGGCCAGGCCCGGTTGGCACAGAGCCTCGGGTTCAAGCTCCTCAGAACAGGAGAGGCACACCCACCAGGAGCCCCGGAGCTGCAGCCAAGCACTGTCAAATCCTAGGTGGGTGCCAGACCCGCTCTCCCAGTCCATCTGTTAGTAATCTAGGTCACGGGAAGACTTCCTGGGGGAGCCCAGGGCACAAACTCACAGGTCCCCCTCCTGGTCAGGGTATTCACATGGCCTCCGGGGCGGGGGCGGTGCTCAAACACTTACCTTCCATGGACAGGAAAGGGGAGTGGGGCCCAACGGGATGCCCAGTTGGTCCCCTTACAGAAGCAAGGAGCTTTGGGGGAGGGAGGGCAATGGGACAGCTTCCTGGAGGAGAAATGTGAAGGAAGGCAGATGTCCAGCTGTGGGGGGAGGGGAGAAGGGAGGCTTCATCGTGGGTGAGATTGCCTTCAGAGGAATAGGCACTTTGATTTTGGTAATTACTGCAATGTGTTGACTGTTTAAAAGAAAATTTTTTAACAGGACAGGATTATAAACTCCAACTTTCAAGTATGGCCCTAAATTTATGTATCTTGGTCTTGTAAAACATCAGTTTCCACCTAGCACTTTCCCTGTTGACATTTCTGACTCATCACTCAAAGTATTTTCTCTGTTGCCTTCTTCTTACATCAAGATAAACTGTTGGTTTATTGGGGTCATTGTAATCTTTCTGTTCAGATGAGAGACTTCCCGGTTGGGACGACTCCTGGATCGAAGTGCCGGTGCACTTGACAGAAGTAGCAGCGCTTGTGTTCTCTGAACAGACGCTTGTGACTGGATTTTGCTGGTGTCATTATTTTAGGTGGTTGCTGAAATAGCAGAACGCGTGGATGATTACTCCTCGGTCATTCGTGTCCATTAAGAACGCCCTGTGTCAGGCTGGCCCGAGGCTCTTGAGGAGCTTGTCCCGCTCTGCGATCTGTTGGCGTGGTTTTGGGGCTGCCTTCCCAGAGCAGGTTTCAGGCGTCCTTCCCTGCCTCCCTCTGTCACGTTGGCCTCGGGGCCCGTGGAGCGCGAGCCCACGCCTCCCTTGGCGTCCTCAAGATCCTGCCGTCTGTCGCCGCCTGTTAAACAGAATGATTCTTTGTTCGGTTATTACCCTCCGTTTGTTAGGCGCTGTTTCAGTGTTGGGGCTGACCTGCCTCCGCCACACCTGGGCTTGGCAGCCTCCAGCTTCCTGAAGCCCCTCTGCCTCCCCTCACAGAGCGAGGCCCGTCCATGGTCAGTGGGAGAGGAAGCTGTGCTCCCCGAAGGCCTGGTGGTGCTGGCTGTACTGGCATTGTAATCACGTAACGTACTTAAAAATATACAGGAAACCATGTGTGAGAAGAGAATTGATCTAGGAAAACAAAGGTGAATGCTTTGGAAAGGCCAGTTACCTAAAAAAGGAAATAAAGTTCAGTTAGATTTGGGCAAGGTAACAGAGGAGGAGGGGAGGAGGGCTCCAGGAGGCCTGGAAGGACCGGTTCTGAGCTGGCCGCCACACTGAAGTCTGCGCTCTCCCTCTGCTTCAGGGAGACTGGAGGGCGTAGAGGATGGATGATGGGTGGATTTTATGCAAGAAAAACGGCACAGAAGTCTAGTCAGTGGAAAAGGTCCTGTTGGCCCTTAAAAAAAGTTGGTGGTTCTCAAAGTATTGTTTTTAGCAAATGCTTGCAGGCTTGGGCACGGGGGCGGTGGGGGCGGGAGGTCACAATAAAGTCATAATGCCTGTTTCTTTATGACATGAGTTGGCGGTTTTGAGTGACAGCGATCGGCTCTCAAAGTCATTGCGGATGGGGAACCAGTGTGGTTCTTCTTCCTGCTGCCCGCTTCTTCTCCCCTTGTCTTCCTCACTTCCGCAGCTGTTACTTTTCTTCAGTGTCGAGGCACAGCACTGACGTCCTCTTGTCATTCCAGTCCCGTTTAGTCCTGGTCCTACCAGTACGTAGACACGGCGCCCGCCGCTGGCCTTCCTGCGGTCCGTTTTCCGGTCACACCCTGGCCGCCCTGCTGCGCCCTGTAAGCTCCTCCAGAGAGGCTCGTGGGTGCGCGTATTTTTCCTTCTTGCACTTTGCACTTGGAGTACATTTTGAACAGCATCTAAAAATTAAGACTTCACGATGCAGCGTTCAAATCAGCAGCCTTAGCTGGTGTTTCCGACCCCCCGCTCGTCCTGCAGCCGGCCTGCCACAGCGTCCCGGCAAGGCCGCCCCGCTCCCGTCCGTCTCTGCGGCGAGGGCCGCGCTGCTCAGGCTCACGAGAAGCCTTTCGGCCGCTCGGCGTGCCTGCCCAGGCCTCGGGGGTGAAGCCTGTCTCAGAGAGCTTCCTCACAGACCGGGGTGAGGGATGAGCGGAGTGGGGGACACACCAGGATTTCATGGAAGGGGGGGGAGCCCCAGATTCTGCAGTCAGGCAGCCCTAGATTCTGTGCTCAGTTCTGTTATTAATATATGTGAAGTTGAGATAGTTCATGTATCAGTTTCCTCATCTATAAAATGAAGATTACATTACATATCTCAGGTGTAATGTTACAAAATTAAAATAAGTTATATATAAGGTACTGAGCACATAATAGATGCTCAACAAGGACGACGTCCCATCCCCATGAAGAAGGGGTTTGTTAAACAAAAAGATTAATATTAGGAGTATTGATACAGAGACCTACTTTTTAAAATTAGGGTAAAATTTACATAACAAAGTTTACGGTCTTTGTTTTTAAGTGGGCAGTTTAGTAGTGTTAAGTACGCCCATGTTTTTGTGTGTCCCACCTCCAGATCTCCTCTCACCTTGCAGAACTGGAGCTGTGCACCCCTTAAGCAGCAGCCCCCATTCCCTCAGCCCTTGGCCACCACCGTTCTACTTTCCGCCCCCATGATTTTGACTGCTAGGTGCCTCCTAGAGGGGCAGTCAGACCCAGTTTGTCCTTTTACATCCGGCTTGTTTCGCTCAGCACAATGTCTTTAGGGTTCATCCCAGTTGTGGCAGGTGTTGGAACGCTCCTCCGTTTGAAGGCTGAGTAGCAGTCCATTGTGTGCATGCACTGCATTGTGTTTCTCCACTCGTCTGTCACTGAGTGATCATACTGTAGTGACTGTTCCCAGTATTTGTTTAGAATGCAGCGTGCGCCAGGCACCAGTCATCTTGCCCAGTCTTTGCCACCACCCCTGAAGGGAGCCGAAGCATCGGAAGGGTTAATGTGCCCAAGCTCATGAGCATTATCGTAGCAGAGCTGAAACTGAACCTAGCAGAGCTGAAACTGAACCGGGTCGGTCTGCCCTCAGAGCCTGTGTTCTCAGCCACCACCTCGCTGCCTTGGGGGTAGCCAGGCACCTCCACCACGGCTCGTGGCAGACATCCCTGGGATATGAGGGAGCGCCGGGGAAGCCCCCGCGGCCCCCTTGACGGGGTGAGCCGGGGGCCTCGGTGCCTGCTGTGGGTCAGCAGCCGGGGTCGGGCCCGGCTGCCCTGCTGCGGGAGGGCCTGCGAGTTTCCGCTGGGGCCACGCTGGCTGCTGCAGAGGGCGCTAACCCTTGTTTCTTTTGCTCCCCCGTCAGGTCCACTACATCCTACAGGAAGTGGTGATGGGGGGGATGGTGCTGGAGACGAACATGAATGAAATCGTGGCTCAGATTGAAGCTCAGAACAGGCTGGAGAAGTCGGAGGTGAGTGCACGGCTGTCCTGGGCCCTGCCTGGATTGGGAGCACTTGGGCAGGCAGGGGAGTGGGCGCCTGCATTGGTTTGTGCTGCTGCAGCCTTAGGAAAGTCTTACACTCGCCTTCCTTCTTCCTTGGGCCCATCAGAGCTTATTGGTTTAAGGGCCAGGTCAAATGAGGCCAACAGGGTACATGGGGAAGCCAGCTGGCGGGGAAGGCAAGCAGCTTCGCGAGTAGGGGGTTATGGCCCGTGTTTGTCGCTTGTAATTCTTCCTCTCAAAGCCAGACATTCCTGGGGGAGAGGGGGGCCGGCGTCCCCTCCTCTGATTCCAGTGTGGTTTCCTAGTTTGTGTGCTAGATGACTCTGCTCTCAGCAGCCATTGCTCGCGCTGTCTTTCAGACCTCAGAGTCACCGGTTTCCTTATTTCCAGTTAGCCTTATAAAAAGCTGCAGTGGAGTTTGGCCTCGGTCTGAAAATAATACACCCCAGTCCACCCGCACATCGTGCAGATGCTCGCAGTAAATCTGTCCCGGCCTCCGTGGTCCCTCCATGGCCTGCATCAGCCTTATGAGGGAGTGAGGTTACAGGGGTCCACTGTCGCACGCAGCGGAAATCGCAGACCAAACGACCGCTTCGGTTTCCCAAGGGTCCTAAAAAGATTCCTTGCTTTGTGTAACGGAACTTGATGTTGTGAAACCAGGAATTCCTCTTTCTGTAAGGACTGGTAATCCTGCTGAAGAAGCTTTTCCAGACCACAGCTATTGTGGCAACTATAGTTCTTCTAGAAATGCAGGCTGGGAAGCTTCCTGGAATAGTAAGTGAGTCAGAGGCAAGGGGGTTGGAAACCAGAAGGAATGGAGACTTGCTGGGCGAGGGTGGGGTCGGAGTTGGGCTCCAGAAGGTAGGCGATGAGGAGCAAGTGGCTTTGAGAGTCCCTGTCAGCTTCTCCCCTTGTCTGCACCGGGCGAGAGCCTGAGGGGTACATGCTGACCGTAGACGCCAGGACTGTCAGTGTTTGCTCCCTGACCTGTGGGCCTGTGGGCCACGCCACCTCCTGCTGGCCCTTCCTCCCACTGTGTTGTCACATGGCATCCTGAGAGCCCGTCCTTTTCCACGCCACACCCACCGCACATCTTTAGTCAGTTGGCAAGCAGGCCCCTAAGCCGTGACATTCGTTTTCCTTTTAGAAATTGCCCCATGACTGCACTTGTTTATGAGTCCTCAGTCCCTTGAGGAAAGGGTTTTATTTTGTTTTGTAACCTGATGAGCGCCCTTAGAATATTTCCACAAGCATTTATTGAGCGCTGACCATGGGCCAGGTCCTGTGACGTGCTGGGGCTATAAAACTGCAGCAGCCACATGCCCCTTCAGGAGCCCAGGGTCTGGATCCCTATATCTGAGCTCCCCTCCTTCGTCCGCCCTCCTCTCCCGAAGGTTGTTTGGTTGGCTCCCTTTGAGGGACAGGAGGGAAGGGTGAAACTTGTGCTGTGTGAGCTCAGGTTGGATGTCTTCCAGTCCTCCTTCCCTGGTTTTTCCTGCACATTAAGTAGACGACACCAAGGATCTGTCTCATGCCTACCTCCCGTCTCTCCACAGGGCGGCCTCTCAGCAGCCCCTGCCCGGGCCGTGTCTGCCGTGAAAAACATCAACCTGCCGGAGATTCCTCGGAACATCAACATTGGAGATCTCAACATCAAAGTCCCCAATCTGTCCCAGTTTGTCTGAGGGCTGAAGCTGGGCTGAACTGGAGTCCTGGAAAAAGGCCAAGCCAGTCCCACAACAGAACCCACTCTGAGCCGCAGGGGAGAAGCCTCGGGCCGGACCTGCGCTGTCCTGGAGCGGGGAGGGGAGTCCTGTCACTGCCGGCGAGTGCCCCATTCTCACGTGTGCAGCCCTGCCTGCCTCTGCCTGCAGATGTGAGGGGGCCTGGCTCCCCAAGGGGGTGTCAGTGCGCCCAAGCAGCTCCCCCGCTCTCCCGCCCGCATGCCGTCACTCCTGGGATTGGGGGCCGAATGGAGAGGCCCACCTGCTTCCTAGGACCCCCACTAAGACCTTGTACAGCTAGAGCCTTCTGCCTTCGCACCACGAGGTGTCTCGAGTCCTGTCGCATTTCTTTTTCTGGGGAGGCGCCTTAGCTGGGAAAGGCTTGAGCCTTCAGACCCAGGATGCGGTGAGGGGCAGACGAGGTCAGGGCCCTAAGAGAACTAGGGTGGCCTGCTGGGTCGCCACCCCCAGAATCCCCCCCCGTGTAGCCAGACTTCCTGCTTACCGCCGCATGCAGGACACGCCTCCCCACTGCTGTGGGCTGAGCCCTCGCAGTGTCCATGCAGGCAGCAGTCCCGGCCAGGAGCCTCCCGCCTTCCTGCTCGTCGGGAGAGCACCCCCGCCGGCGCGCTCTCCAGCACAGTCCGAGGCGCCCCCTTCAAAGGGGAGAGGCCCTGTGTCTGTAGAAGATAAAGATGGCAACACATGGAACATCTCAGAATTACGACTCTTTCTGGGTTTAAAATACATTCTCCTCACAAGGACCAGATGGGTCAGTTGCTGTGTTTTGAATGACGAGTCTCCTCTGTATGGGAGGCCCAGTGCTGTTGTACCAGCCTCTGGAGCCGGGGCCGGGGGAGGTCAGGGACCCAGAAGTGTGCTGGCTGAGGCTGGCCGCCGGCAGACCGTGTGAGGGGTCCCTCCCGGTGCTCTGCCTTCAGGCATGCCTCATTTCCCGTAGGCGGCGTTCTTGCAGAGCTAGCTTTGGAAACGTGTACATGTTTACATGTGATCAGCCCTTCCCATGGTTAATTCAGAGCTGGGGCTGCTCCTCAGAGTAACGCCTGCTGCTCCCGCCCAGCCTCGGCCAGGTCTCGGGGACCATGATGCGCTGCCATGGCAACGGGGTCACTGCAGTGTCATGGCGTCTGCCGGCCGGGGACCCAGCCTGCTTTCACGGCCTCCCGGTGTGTTCGCAGAGCCCATGCGGCATGGCACCCCCCAGGACCGTGTGTCTGGGCCCACGGCTCTTCCCTGTTTGGCTGGTGCCCATGGCTCAGGCAGCCTCTTGTCCCCAGTCTTTCACATCCTCCCTGGCAGCCTCAGAGGTGGGCCGTGCTGGTTGGAAGCCATCTTGTACGGAACAGGGAAATGTCGGGGAATGTATTTGATGTCAAAGCCTTTAGAGGGGTTTAATTTTCTTTTACAGACGTTTCAGCACACTCACACCCCTTTCTCTCCTGTTTGCTGCATGTGAAGCAGGAGCAAGGGAAGCACGCCGGTGCTGCTTTTGCACCTGCTGGCAGGTGGCTCGAGTGGGACCTCTGCAGTCCTCGCAGCAGACGTTGTCATCTCCGTTTTCCAGGTGAAGCAAGCAAGACTCAGGGAGGGGGGGTTACCTGAGTGAGGTCGTGCAGGGCCAAGAATTGTCTGCCTAACTCCAAAGTCCTTTGTTTGTTTTTCACTTCTCTTTATTTCATCTTCTATCTTATAGATAAGGAAACTAAGACTCACAGAGCTTAAGTTGCTTCTCAGAGTCTGATTAAAAACAGGCTTGGCTCTCTCAGGTGGCCAGAAAGCCGGAGGGCCCTGTGCGCGCTGTACTGCAGCGGGCGGAGTGACCCAAAGCCGGAGCCAGGCCCTCTCGATTTGGTGGTGGTTTGGTGCGTTACAGCAGGCAGCCACGTGTCCTGGGGTTCCTGGGATAGTCTCAGACATTGTGCCTCCCACAAACCGTGGTCTGGCCTGACCGGCTCCAGCAGTGGGCACACCAGCAGCGCCGCTCCTGCCGCCCTGAAGCGGTGCGCAGCTTCCGCCTGGCTTTGGGTCTGGATAGCTCAACCCCTGCGGACAGGCCGCAGTCCTCACTCATTTTAACTGCTTGGGGGTGCGTGCAAGTGCAGCCAGCTTTCTTGCTATCAACAAAGCCGTAAACTTTTTTTTTAATGAGTGAAGAGGAAGTCCTCATTGGCCTATGTTTGGAGAGGGGTAGATACTGCTGTTGAAAGAGTCAGTCAGGAAAACAGGCCAGGCCTGAACATGGGAGACCTTGGCCGTGGATGGTTTCGCACAGCATTTCCTAAAGTGGCATGTGAGACTGGGTTTCTAGTGCTCACTGCCACTCATTAAAATCTAAAATCCTGTCGTCATGAGTTTCTAAGCGCCCAGTGAGTGCAAGCTGAGTTCTAGGCCGTGAACGTAGACAGAGAAACGAGGCTCTGCTCCTCTCGTCTTTGAGAGCTCAGACTGAGTCTGGCCGAGAGCCTAGAGTCCGGGGCTTTATCACATGGCACATTCAAGGACCACCCGCACCGCCCCCAGCTGACCCCACCGTGCCATCCTCCAAACAGCCTGTCTTAGTTCAAACTGCTGTCACAAAAGCACCATAGACGGGGAGACTTAAACAACAGACATTTCTCTCTGCTCCACGGGCCGGTCAGGGCTCAGGTGCCAGCAGATGTAGTGTCTCACGGGGAACCTGCTTCCTGTTTCCTAGCTGCTGGCAGAGACAGGAAGCTCTGTCCCCCATAAAGGCACCAGTCCCATCACGGGCTTACCCCTGGGACTCCATCCAAACCGGGGTCCTTCCCTAAGGCCCCCCCTCCACGCAGCTTCCTCCTGCGGACTAGGCTTTGGCATACAAACGGGGGGCGGGGGGCCGGGGGCCGCACGCAGTGCACGCAGTGCCCCGATGACCCACGTTTCCTCGGGGGCTGGTCGTGGCCCTGTGCACGTCACGCTGAGGATGAAGTCAGGCTGTCTCGCCTTCAGTTCCTGTTATTCACGCCTCTGCCACATAAGAGCTGCCCCCTGGTGAAACCGTCTCTGGCCCCGGCTTCACCCGACGAGAAACCGGGGGCTGTGAGCGAAACCAGGCTGCCGGCCAAATCCAGTCTCGGGGACCGGCCTTCCTCGGGGCTTTTTCTCAGTGCGGCCTCCTGCTCCTGGCTTTCCAGATGGGACGCAGCAGGGGGTGGTCTTCAGCCACGCCAGTCCTCTCACCTGCGGGGAAGGTGCCCGTCTCACGTGGCCACTGTTGGCCAGGCAGCTGCTAGCGTGGTCAAGGCTTTGGCCTTGGAGCCCATGCCTGTGGCGTCCGGCAGCAGGTGGCAGATGTGCAGACAGGAGCCCTTCAAGGAAGCAGGTCTGTGAGAACCATCAATCTTTTCCTAAAGACAGTGTAAAACGCTTTCCTATTTCAATGATCGAGTGCTTTAACAAGGAAACCGTGTCATTCAAAACTTAAGATAACAAGAGACTGTTCGGCCAGACTCTCACCCTGTTCCTCCAAACCACCAAAACGCACCCCCTCCGCCCCCGCCACCCCGGTTTCTGGCAGAAACAACTGTTCAATGGAGAGAATTAGAAAGTCCCAGGATTTTTTTTTTTTTATTACCAAAAACTGGGTGTGTCTTCCAGTGCACAGAATGGGGCTGCCCCCAGCGCTGCCTGTTCTTGCTCTGCCTCCCTTTCTGTGGACAGGGACATCCTGAATGTTTGGGTTGTGGTTGCTGTCTGTTGCCCGCGAGGGTGTGTACCCCTCACATCCTCGCGGGGGACAGACAGCAGGGGCAGAGGTGTGTCTGTCGCTCAGGGCCGTAGCCCAGCTGCTGTGTGCAGTGTGTGTGGTACACAGCATTCAATAAATAACTGTTGAATGAGCGTGTGGTTGAGGTCATCAGTCATCCTTCATAGGGTAACTCCCAGCTCGGGCTCCCCAGGGCCCTGAGCTGGGCTGTGGGGCAGATGTCCAGCAGCCAGCTGGGAACCTGGGGGCGGGCAGGCTGTGTGGCCGGGGGTGCGGCGTGGGCAGAGGAGGTAAGAGGAGAGTCTTAGGCAGCAAAGGGAGGGGCGCCTGTGGAGAGGCCAAGGGGCCAGGGACTGAGGAGAAATGGCCTCCCCGGGGCTTGCAGCTGCCCCCACCAGGCCCCCAAGGCAGGCGGCGAGATGGGGACCCAAAGGGGTTGGATCTGGGCAGCGGTGGTCGTGTGAGCGTGTGGCTCACAGCCCAGCTCTGGGACACAGCAGCCCCTGGAACGCTGCCTCAGGGGGTGGGCGTGAGGCTTCACTGAGAACTGCTGTTGACCGTGGAGGGCTCCCTAAACATCGGGATTTATGCAGGGGGAAGAGGAGCTGATGTGGGCACAGAAGGCCAGGGGAAGGTGGGTGCATGGTCTTGGGGTCCTGGCAGAGGGGGAGCCAGGCGGGCCTTGAAGGAGTGGGTGTGCAGGGGGTGACGGGTGGCGGCTGAGGCCCTGCCGGATGGAGCTGCAGGGGATGTGGTAGCATCTCTGGAAGCTTCCCTCAGGCTGAGTGTGAAGACGGAGGCGCAGGCTCAGGACTGGGAAGACCAGCAGTGTGGGGACACGGCCCGCAGCTTCCTTCCCTGGGGTCCACAGGGAGACCGCGAGGCCCCGCAGGCCCAGGGGAGGGCCTCCAGCCAAGCAGACCTGGCTGAGGGAGGTGGGGTCCTGTGGACAGTGCCACACTCCCCGTAAAAAACGGGGTCTCGGGCCTTCTCAGGAGCAGGCTTGACGTTCTGCACCTTGGACATCAGCCTGGCCTCCTGAGAGCTCTTGGGAACGGGGGGCTCCCCTGCCTCCCAGGTGTGCCATCCACGCCTTCAAGAGGGCAGGGGAAGGTGTCTTCCCCATGGACGAGAACGAGGACCTAACCTGTGTACACTTTTCCTGGCACAGGTTGGCGCCTGAAGGTGACAGTCACAAAGTACTAAGCAGCACGGCCCAGGCACTGCCCAGTCAGAGTGGAGGTACCAGGCCGGGGTGGCGGTGCAGCGTGACTGGCGGGCCTTGTCGGTTCTGCCACCAGAACCCTGCCTCTCCTGAGGCAGCAGAGGGGGCAGCGGCAGTTGAGTTCTGTGCCGCCTGGGGGAGGCCCAGATGAGGCTTTGTTGGTTGAATGTGTGGCTTGCTGAGTTAGCATGTCTCCTT
The DNA here is from genome assembly GCF_021234165.1 of Pteronotus mesoamericanus. NCBI lineage: Eukaryota > Metazoa > Chordata > Mammalia > Chiroptera > Mormoopidae > Pteronotus > Pteronotus mesoamericanus. The sequence goes on along the minus strand of NW_026555165.1, from coordinate 1,284,191 downwards.
CAACTCGGACACTGTGGTGGGAGGGACAAGGGGCCTCCTTGTGCCCCGTCTCTGGACCCTCACAGACTGGCAGTGAAGCCGGAGGCTGAGAGCGAGCCACAAACCCCGGGCACTGCCCGCTGCAGAAGGCCTCTGCCTTTGCCTGGGCAGCCGTGGAGCAAGCCTCCCTCTGGTCTCTCGGGTCTGGGCACTGGGTGCCGTTCCCTTGACCCCCCCCCCTTCCAAGCCTCCCAGCGGCCCCCAGCCGGCCGGAGGCCACGGGAACCCTGGCAGCGTGCATGGCCTGGGACGGAGCCCTTTCTTGCTAGGAAGGCGCGTGCGTAACCGTGACAAGGTGGGGTTTGAACTGCCAGCTGCTCATCCAGTTTTTCCAGGATTTCATGTGTGGCTGGGAGGTCCGCCAAGGGGGTGGCTCCCTCTCAGGTGCTGGACTGGGCACTGTGAGGGCATTTCCTGCTGAAATCCACCCCCGAAAGGTTCTCAGCCGCTGCCTGCCTCTTCCCCACCAGCTGGACCCTGTGAAGTGCCAGCCAACCCGTCGGCTGTTTCAAGTTCCAGCGATGACACAGGATTGGAGGGAAATCCTGGGTCCAAACTGCCAAACACATGAGCGTCACCGTGACACTGCCTGGCACCGAGCCACACCTGGCACAGGTTGACTGCAGGATGAGAACCGTACCTGACAGGCCCCTCCCTGAGCCACTGTACTCCAGGTCATGCCTCTTTCCTGTCAGGTCACCCTACTCCCAGCCCCTGCCCAGCCCTGCTGAGCGGCTCTGCCCCACCCCCTCACTCCCCCACCCCCCGGCCTCCGCGTGATGTCTAGTTCTCACGTGTCCTCACAGATGGTCCCTTCAGTGAGCTGGCAGTCCCCAACCTTGGCCCGGTTGGAGTCTCAGGTGTCCCAAGGGGCAGCATTGGGGAGAGTGCCCGGCCGTGGTGGCGTTACCATTGTCCTGTCACTGATTGGCCTCTCCCACCCCACCAGGACCCCCGTGGCCCTCCCCGGCTGGGAGGGACCCATGTCCTCAGAGCTGGCGCTGCAAGTTTGCGGGTCCTGAGCGGGTTCGTGGGAGAAGAAAAGACCTCTGGGTCAGCACGTCTCGGCTCGTTTGTCAGGGACAAGCCAGCCCATCCCTTGGCCTTCTCCGTGACGCTGTGAGGCCCAGTGCTCGAGGCACTTGGTAGATAACTGTGCCAGCCTGGCTACAAATCCTGACCCTTAATGGCCACTGGCCATGCCCTAACCCTAAGTACCAGTGTAGGTCCTGAAACCTCTGTCCAGGTGTAGCCCCCAGGCCTCCCAGAATCCTGGAGCGGCTGCGATAACCAGCAGGCTCATGGCCCCACGTCTGTGGACCCGCAGCCCTGGGGGCCCAAGTTCTGGCCCACCTGCGTACCAGCAAGAGGCCTGCCTGCTCCCAGGGCAGGAAGGCCTCTTCCCGAAACAGCTCAGAGCCACTGGGCTGGGGGCTGGCGCACTAGGGCCCCAGCCTCCTGAGGGCTCCAAAGACAAGATGACCAGCCGGGGGCTCTGGTCATCTGGGGGTGGGAGTGAAGAGGCCTGTGTCCATGGTCTAGGCGGGCGGCCGCCTGCAGCCAGGGTGGCTGTGAGCGCGGCCCGGCGCCATGTAAATTTACTTAAAACACTATGAGACTTGTGTGTGTATGTGTGTGTGTGTGTGTGTGTGTGTGTGTGTGTGTGATTACACGTCACAGTGTATTCAATGTGTGGTCCAAGACAGCTCCTCTTCTTCCAGTGTGGCCCAGAGACACCAAAAGGTTGGACAGTCCAGACTAGAGTTTCAAAGAAGGAAATTCTACGGAAGGCCTCAGGCTGCCAGGGCAAGAGGAGGAAGCCGATAGGCTGAAGAGTGTCCCAGGTGCTGGGCAGGAGGGAGGGACACCTCCTGGTCTAGTCTCTGGTGCTGTAGGCAGGGCTGTGGGCTGTTGGCGGAGGCTGCCCTGGGAGAGGCTGGGGGGCCACACCCTGCTGGGAGTCCTGGGGTAAGGGGGACCCCCAAAAGATACGTCCATATCTTAATCCCCAGAGGCTGTGAATGAGATCTTATTTTAGAAAGGGGTGTTTGATGTACTTGAGGATCGAGAGAGGAGATCCTCCTGGATTATTCAGGAAAGCCTGAAATCCAGTGCCGCGGGTCCTTAGGAGAGACACAGAGGAGGAGGTGGCCCCGTGACCACAGGCAGAGCGCTCGGAGTGGTGCAGCCACCAGCCGAGGACCGCTGGGAGCCCCCGGAGCCTGGGAGCACCCCGGCAGGATCCTCCCCTAGAGCCTCGGGAGGAGCCACAGCCCTGGGGGCACCTTGACCTCAGACCCTGGGCCTCCAAATGGCAAGAGGATAATTTTCCGTTGCCTCAAGCCGCCCTATCTGGTGCTTTGTTGTGGAGCAGGGCTGGCAGGCTGCTGCAGGGTGGGCTAGGCTGGGTGGGCAGAAGGAAGCCGCAGAGGGTGGCAGACAGGGAAGGCTGCTGGGGGCGGGGGCCGCAAGGGTGCAGGCCTGCAGCTTTGGGGCTGGGGGGAGGACCTGAGGGGGTTCCCAGGACGAGGGCACTTTTAAGGACAGCAGGGCCCTGGGAAGGGTTGCAGGAGGGGCGGCTGAGGAGGGGGCCGTGGGGCAGCCCCCAGTGGGTTGGGGGTTCCTGGGAAGGAGGCTCCAGCCCCAGGGAGTGGCCAGAGAGGGTGCAACCTGTCCGCGGAGGAGTCCCTGCAGAGGCCACCCTGCAGGCTGGACACCTCCTATGGTCTCAGGACAGCTCTCCAAGGACCGCCCCCACTTTTCAGAGGAAGAAGGCGAAGGCTGCAGGTGGCCCAGCCAGTCCACGCCAGGCCCTGACGGGAAGCCGCTGCCTCAGTGCAGAGCCGGCTCTAAGCACCCTACCCTGCCTGCAGGGGGCTCCCAGGGCGAGAGGTCAGTGCCCAGTGTGAGGGCCTAAGGGTTGGCGGGCTGGGTGGGAACCCGCCGCGCCCGGGGCAGGGCTCGGTCTGCGGCCCTGCACTTGCTGGCCCCACCCTCCCTCAGCCGCCCTGGGCATCTCCCGCTGGGCGGCAGATCCCCTCTGTCCTTGTCTGGCCCCGGCCCCGTCCAGCCAGCTCCCATTAGCCTGTCCCACGGCCGGCCTGGCCGAGTCGGCTTGTTCTAAAAGTTGCTCTTCGTTCTTTTGATTTTCATTTTTTTCAAGAAAATGTGTTTTTAATCAATTTCATAATGAAACCCAAACTGAGGTCTTGAAAACAACAGCAGTGAGAAATAATAATAACTGAAAAATCTCGGCTCCCAGAGGCGCTGACTTCAGCGCCATCTTCTCCAGCCCAAGCAGCAGCTCAGGCGCCCCGCGCCCCCGCAGTGCCCTGTCACCGTGCCTCCCAAATGTCCTGGAACCGCTCCTCCTTGAAGCCCCCAGGCCTCTGCCTGCTGCTGAGGTCCTTCTTCTCTGCTGAGCCCCCACCCCCTCCCAATGAACTGGCCTCCCTGCCCCCCGTCAGCCCCTCCCCAAGCAGGTCCTGAGTGTCCCCGGAGGCTCACTCTAAAAGGATGCCCTTCGCTGTGCTTATCCCAACATTCACAGCCTCAGCTCCTTGGCAGGACACTCAAGGCTCCCGTGCCCAGCCTCCGCCCGCCCCAGGCTCCCATCCCCCCATGCACCTGACCTGTCCCTGCCTTTGTTCATGCTGGTCCCTCTGCTTGGGCCACCCTCCCTCCACCTGTCCCTCAGGCTGATTCCACTCAGTGCTCAGGACTCAACCTGAAGAGTCCCCTGTGTTTGTGGACCCTGCCCACGTGCAGAGGAGCCCTCCTCCCCACCGTCAGACAGACAGCTGGTCATTTCTGCGCCTGCCACGTGACAAGCCCTGTGCTAGGCGCTGGGGTTCAGGGAAAACTGCAGACTCCCCCGGGCGGCTGGGAGGACAGGCGCCGCCTGCAGGCAGACTCGCGTGTTCTGCCCCGTGCCTGCAGGGGGGGTGTGCTCCTTTCATGTTTGCAGACCGACAGAGCAAGTGAATCTCAATATCCCTTCCCATTCCTGGGGTGGGGGCTGTGCTGGATTCCGAGTTGAATCACCTATTCCCAGTAGGTGCTCAGTTCTCTCTCCTACCAACCCACGCTCCCCAAGGGGAGAGGAGTGTAGGGAAAGGGCAATGAGGGGCGAAGAAACTGAGTGCTTACGATGCTCAAGGCTGGGGGGAGCCTGGGTGTCCACACCCCGCTCCTGCCCTGCCCCCACACTAGGCTCTCATGGGAAGGAGAAGGGTGGTCTGCAAACGAACGCCCCTGTCCCAACCAAGGGACTCCAGCTTGGAAACGGGACGTCCAGGAAAGGTCGCCATGGAGCGGCCTGGAGCTGGTCCCTGCCCCAGCCTGAAATCCAGCCCACCCCCCAGGGCTCTGCCCCGCAACCTGGAGCAGAGGACAGGCCCGGCCCAGCCCCCACCCTCTCCTCCTTCCCCAAGACTGTCGTGTCTCCTTTTCTTTTTCAAACAATGCTGTAATGGTTTTGAAGGTGGTGGTGGCAACTACCAAAATTGGACGTGTGTGTGCTAACAGTTCAAGGAACACGCAGGTCATGAGGATGAGGATGGCAGTCTGTCCCTGCCCCCCCGTCCCCCCCGCCCCCGTCCCCTACATCACAACCCCACCAAGACCCCTTAGGCTTGCCATTCGGCACGTGTGTCCCCTGCCGCCTCCCAGCTCTCAGGACGTTACACAGGTGCCCAGGCACCGAATCCTCCTGTGAAGATGGCATCGTAAGGGGGTGTATTGCTTTGGCACTTGCTTTTAAACGGAAAAGACGCTATGGACACCATTCCAAGGGACTACGCACAGAATTAGCTCGTTCCAATTGGCATGTAATTGTTCTGTGGGTGGACCCGAGGGCCTTTAAGTTCTGGTGTGGTCCCAGGGTCGAAGGGCATGTGCATTTCTCAAGGGGCCAGAGCCTCTCCCCAGGGCCCAGTTCTAGATGGCATCAGCCATCTGGCCCTTCGCCAGTGTCATGGGCAAGAACTGACATTTCGTCGTTTTAAAAGTACGTCTCCTGAATATGAGGTTGAACATCTTGTTCATCTGTTAATTGGCCTTTTTTAATTTCCTCTTCTGTGAGTTTTTGAATCTACTCTTTTGTCCAGTTTTCAACTGTGTTTTTATTTATTTATTTTTAATTGCCTCCTAGGACCTTTTTGAACGTCACTAATATTAATTCCTTGTTTCCTGTGTTGCAAGTATTATAGTCCAGCACGACAGTTGTCTTTGGCCATAGAGAAGCCTGTATATACTTGTTATTTTTAACTCTTTGTTACAGAAATTTGAAAACATACTCAGGAGTAATAGGAACAGGCCCTGGCCGGTGTGGCTCAGTGGGTTGGACGTTGTCCTGTGAACCGAAAAGGCACGAGTTCAATTCCTGGTCAGAGCACATGCCAGGGTTGCAGGCTGGGTCCCTGGAAGGGGGAGTGTGAGAAGCAACCAATTGATGTTTCTCTAGCACATTGTTGTTCTCTCCCTCTCTTTCTCCCTCCCTCCCCCTTCCTCTGAAAATAAATAAATAAATAATTTTAAAAAAAAACAAAACAACGAAATAATAAGAACAGTCTGATGAATCCACACTGCACCCACCTCCGGGCTCCAACAGTGATCCGCCAGGGCAGAACCCCCCACCCCGTGTGAAGTTCCTTTGGACGTTGCTTGTGGTGGTTTTTGCAATGCAGAGGTTTGTGCTTTCATGCACTCACGTTTCTCAGTCGGTCTTTGTGTGCCTTCTGGGCCTTGTGCATTACCTGGAAGGGTCTTCCTACGCCATGTTATTAACAAAACAAAGATTCTCCTAGTTGTAAAACATGATTTATTACCTTCTAAACGGTGGCACGGTATTTGTTTTCACACGGAGGACCATAATTTATTTAACCAATCCCCAATTACTGAGCACTAGGTTGTTTAAGATTTCCCCTCTTTTCAATCCTGCCGGATGGAGCCGCCAGGCCTGACTTCCCTGCCCAACCTGGCTTATTTCAGAGCAAACCCAGGCCTCAAATAATGTCATCCGTAAACACGAAGGGTTTTACATTTTTACGCCGTAAAACCCCTGAGTTCTATGGCCCTTTTGTTTTCCACTTGTAGTTGTGTGACGAGACAGTGTATTCACCGTCCCGAGAACGAAAGGTTACGTGGGAAAATCTGGTTCCCGCCCTGTCCGCTGGCTGCCCAGCACCCCCCTGGGCAGACCACCAGTGCTGTCAGCGTCCCGTGCGTCTGTATTTAGTGTCACTGCCTGCAGGGGTGGGCAAAAGTAGGTTCACAGGGCATGCGGATGCTGATACAAGAACAAACTCCGTATTTCGCGTGCTCGCAACCGTAAACCTACTTTTGCCTACCCCTGTATCTATCCTACCACGTGGCCAAAGGCAGTTCGGCTTGTGGGCAGGATTTAGAACGTCTTATCTGTGGACCTTAAAATTCAGAGATGATTGTGGATAATGCAAGCGGAGGCCCTGTAGCCACCAGGATGCTTAAAAAGCAGAAGCCAGAGGAAAGTTAGTGTCTAAGTGACGCGGTGGTAGGAAGCCTGGACAGGCCATGGCTGGCTTTGAAAATGGGAGGGGCCATAAGCCAAGGCATGTGGGCCACCTCCAGAAGCTGGAGAAGGGCAAAAAAAAAAAAAAAGAAAAGAAAGAAAGAAAGAAAAGTAGCTGCTCCGCGGGTGGCCAGCAGAAAACCCCACAGAGACCCTTGAGTGTGGTGGCCTCGTGAGACCCACTTTGCACCTGGCTTACAGAACTGTGAGATAAGCCGCATGCGGTGGTTTTGAGTGTGTGTCCATCTGTTGCAGCAGCCAAGGGAAACGAACGCTGGTACCACCTGGTCCTGCACGGGGAAAAAGATGCTCAGAGAAGAGGAGGACCCTGCCCCTGTCCCTGCCCCTCCCTGCGGGCGGAGGCCCTGGAAGTGGCATCCCCAGACTCCTGTTGCTATACGTGCTAGGTCCAGCATCTGGAAGCTCTGCCTTCTTTCTGGTGAGTCCCTGGAATCACAGAAGTCACGTTAACATCCCGGCAAGGCAAGGTGCAGTGTCTGAAGCACTGGTCTCTGGGGTGGGTGGGATACATGCTTTCCTTTCCTGGATGAGCAGGGCTCCCCCAGCCCCAGCTGGACAGCCAGGCTCTGGCAGCTGCTGTCCAGATATGGAGGAGTAGGGCCCTGTGCTGGGGCCACGGGGCCGGGGGGCCGGGTAGGGTAAGGGTGCTGCTTGGGGTGTGTGGCAGAGCCGGAGACCAGAGGGGGAAGAGTCCTCTGGGGCCCTGCTGTCTGGGGGCGGGCGTGCAGGCGCAGCCGCAGGCGGCCTGAAAGGGTTAACCTGGAGGAGTAGTGGTCGGGTCAGGTTACTTCCCTTTAAAAAGCCCGGAGAGGAGAGGAGGAGTTAGGTCCTGTCCGGGCAGGCGGGTGGCTGGTCGGCACCGATCCTCCGGAGGAGGCTCCCGTGACCTAGGCAAGTGGAGCTCGGTGGAGGGGGCACGGGGGCTGTTGGGGGGCTGCAGCACAGGGAACCCCACATCTGCTGCTGCCCGCGTCCCCTTCCCAGGCGGGCCCATGGGGGCCCAGGGGGAGCCAAGAATGCCTTTGGCCTTTGGCCGAGATGCCGCCGCAATCTCCTCATCGCCCAGTTGGGGCAGGGGACCTGTCACCTAAAGAGGTGGCCCTGGGGCGGAGAGGAAAGGTGGGGAGACAGGCTGGCGGGGCGGGCGGCACCCTGCTGGGGACGGCAGCGAGGGGCGCAGAGGGCGGTGGGGCAGCACTGATCGTGGGTGGGGTGGAGCTGGCCCTGACCGGCATCCCTGGGGGTCTAGATAGCGCCCGAGGAGGAGGAGGAGGAGGAGGAGGAGGAAGAGGAGGAGGAGGAGACGGGACCCTTGAAAGTTTGCCTCTGTCCCCAGCCCTTCCCTGGCCCCTGGAGGAAGAGGGAAGGGCACTCCCCCTTTTAAGCACCCGCTTTACAGTCATCGTCTCCCTGTCTCCATACAGCCACCCCGTCAGGGTGTGGGGTTTCCCAGGGTGAAGCTGAGGCTCCAGCTTGTGGGACACCCCTGGGGGAGACAGATCAAGGTGCCCACTGCACCTACCCTTGTTCTGGGGAGGGGCCCCCCAAACGGGACCAGTGGGGTCCTTCTCCTGCTCTTCCAAACCTCCAGCAGTGCAGCGGGCAGGGCCCAGGTGAGCCCTGCCTCGGGTTTCGGGCCGCCGGCCTCCTGGCCCGGGGGCTGCAGCGACCAGCGTCCCCCAGGGGTCAGGGCGCCAGTCGCGGGGGGGCGGGGGGAGGCCTGCGCGTAGAAGGGGGCTCTCAGCAGATGGGCCCTCGGGCCACCTGTTACTGAGGCAGGGCAGCAGACAGGTGGGGTGATGACGGGGTGAAACAAGGGCGCAGCTAGGAGGAAGTGGGGAGGTGCCCCCAGCGTCACCAAAGTAACAGGTGTGCGGCACCCCCGCCCCCTCCCCGTGGTCTCTAACCCTCCTGGGCACTGCGCCATGGAAAACAGGGAGGGGCCACATGGGAAGGTGCTTTAGGAAGCAGCGTGGTTAAGCCTACAGGACCTGCTGCTAGCGAGCTGTGTGACCTTGGGCAAGCCACTTAACCTCTCTGTGCCTTGGTTTCTTCAGCTGCCAAATGGTGGTGAGGATCCTGGTAAAGCACATAGTGGGTGCTCAGTTAAATAGCTGGGAGCTGCCAGACAGCCTGGCATGACTCCTCCGTGGCTGGTGTGCTTCCCTCCTGAGTGCCCTGCCCTGGGCCCCAGAGGCTAGAGGGGAGTTGACTTCCCATCAGGGGGCCTTCTGAGGTTCTCACAGGACAGACAGTGTCCGAGGCTCCCAGAGGAAGCACCCTGGGGACTGGCCCTAGCCCAGTCCCGTGCAGCTGCGGGTAGAGGCCTCCGAAGCCTGGAGAAGGCCAGCAGGCAGCAAGGCCAGAGCGTATCCTGCCCCGAGGCCCCAGCCCTGTCTTTGCCCGCCTTGCACTGCTCCTTCAGAGCAGACAGAGGGGCTTGGGTCGTCCCTTGCTCCCAGCTCACCTATCCCGGCAGCTGCCAGGATGCAGGGGGTTTGGTGGGGGCGGGGACTGAGGGAGCAGGAGCAGCTAACCCGAGGCCCCAGCGTCAGGGAGAGCCTGTAAGTCACCGGCAGTCATCTGGGTGCCTGAGGTAGCCCTTCCCAGGCTCCTGGCCTTTACATGTTTCCATAAAAGGGACCCGTCCCCCGTCGCCAAGACGCAGCTGCCCTTTCCCATTCAGTTGATGTTTTCTACACATATGGATGTGCCTTGAGTATTCTCTCACGTGATTGTTGTCAACCTTAACTTTTTTTTTTTTTAAATTTAGGGGAATTTTTGTCCTCTGGACCAAAACATAGGCAGGGCAGAAATCAACCAAGGCTGCCTTGGTTGAGGTGGACCTGAGGTACTTGGTTTCTCCCCATTCAAGAGAGAGACAGGAAAAGGAACACACATTTTGTTCACCTGCCGAAAGGCTCCCCTCCAGAGGCAGCCACATGTGGCGCCACCCCCAGCATCACGCGGGATGCAGCAGTGACCCCCAAAGTGGGCGTGGCCACATAGGATGACTTCAGGAAAAAAATGTAGCGTAATACAAACAACCCCCGTTTTGTGGTCATTGTTGTTCAGAAGGAGAGGAAGTCACGAACTGATTTAAAGAAAAATAGTAAGCCCTGTACAGGAGGCTCGCAGAGATGGCAGAACTCGGAAGGGTCGTTCGTGTGCCTCGCCTGGGACCCCAAGGAGGAGAGCAGGGGGTGGAGGGGAAGCGCGTCCCAGGATGGGGGGGATCACGCTGAATGCCGTTTTTAACCATCACCTGTCTTTTCTTACTGCTGCATCCACTCCCTAAGCACGTACCACCCACCCAGTGAGTACTGGGTACCTGTGGGGGCGCGGATCCCATCTGTGTGGCTCTCAGCATCTCGGGTGCTCGGGGCTGTCCTAAAGTGAGCCTCCAGGACGGGCGGGTGGCCGGTGAAGGAAAGACAGAAGCTTTCCAGGCCCAAAGAACATCTTCTGTGGGGCTGCTGTGGGGCGGGGGGTGGGGGAGAGCCTGGGGGGCTTGATAAGCTGACAGAGGCCAGTGGAGCAGAGGGGAGAAGGATGAGCTCAGAGGATCATGGCGCGGGGGGTGGTGCTGGATCAGGCCGGACCTATAATCCATGGCAAGGAGTGGAGCTGTTAGCATTCATGCACTCAGCCAGCATTCATTGGGCTCCTAGCCCGCGCGAGACGTGGAGGGGCGTATGAAGCCACCGAGCCTTCCCTCGAGGCGCCTAGGTCTAGTGGCAGCTCTGAACAGGTAGATGGCCTTTTCCTAAGCGCTGTGGTCATAGTATGAACCAGAGGCCAGGGACGCGCAGAGGGGCTGCCGTGCGGGAGAAGGCAGTGACACTGCAGCTGGGTGTTGAAGGAGGAGCAGGCGTTGGACAGGAGGGAGAAAAAAGGTACCCCTGGCCGTGGAAACAGGATGGGCAAAGGCACAGAGAGGAAAAACCCAGGGGGTTTGGGGAAGTGCCAGCAGTGGGAACCTCAGTGAGCCCTGGAAAGCAAGGCCAGAGGGTCAAGTTCACGACCTCGAGGCCCAAGCCAGAGCTGAGGCTTCATTCTACACCTTCCGGGCAGTGAGGAGCCGGAGAGCAGGCTCCACCAGGACGGGGAGGTTTCTGTGCCAAGGTGTGTGGTGTGCTTGGGTGGCAGGAGGTTCAGCGTGGCCACCTCTCTGGGGGGTGAGGAGATGGCAAGGCCCGGGCCACAGCAGGGGCTGAAGGAGGGGGCCCTGTCCAGTGTTGCAGAAGTGGGGGCCCTTCCCTGCGCCCCCCAGCCCCCAGCCGGGGCTGGCTGGCTGCCCGGAGCAGGGATCTCTCGTTACAGGGCAGTGGGCCGCCTGCTGCGCCAGCTTTGAAGACCAGAGGCCCTTTCCGACAGAGTCAAGAATCTAGCCAGCTGGGCCCCTGGTCTCCATCCAAAGCAAACAGGAAAAGCCTACGGTGGGCCAAGCGAGGCCTCTTTCTTTGTTTGGAGAAGGGATTAGGCCAAGCAGATTTGTGGGTCTCTCTACTGCAGAAGCAGGAGGGGGCTGCAGGCCCAGTCGGGAACTTGGTGAGATGCGGCTCAGGGGCTGCGTGGGGCCTGGGTACCAGCCTTCCGGGGTGCTATTCAGACGGCCTTCCTCGGCGAACTCGAGCCCTGATGGAGGGAACCGGGAGCACATGCTTCCTCACCCGTGGGTGTCAGCTTGCCTGGGTCGCAGCCCTACCCTGGGCCCTTGGCTTCCCACTAGTGTCCCTTGACCATCGGCCCACGCCTGCCGGGAGTGGCTGCCTGCTGGCCATGCAGTGGGAAGTCCACACAGCCCAGGCCAGGGCCCTGGGGGCAGGCCTCTTGAGAGGAAGGGGGAGAGGCCGAGGGCTTGGGGCCCTTCCCTCTGAAAGATGGGCTCCGAGGATCCCCTGAAGACCTAGCACTCAGAGCCTGGCCTCTGCTGGCCAGGTGACAGGTAGCGGCCATGACGGTGATGCCCGGATGAACTCCTCTTTGCATTGGTGCACACGTGTATTCACTGGCCAAGCCTGCATGCAGGCTCGGGGAAGGGGTGGGGGGTGGCAGGTGAATGAGGTCCTCAAGGAGCCCAGGAGATGAGGGAGCGGACAGATGTGAGCCCCGAGTCCTGCAGTGCGTTCGGCCCAACCAGACTCTTGCCTGTCTGTTTGCTGTGAATGGAAGTGGGCTCATGGGAGGGGGCAGAGAGTTCCCCCAGGGCGAGAGTGGGGCCAGGGCCAGAGATGGAGGTGGGCTAGAAAGGCTTCAGTAAGGCGGGACTCCTGAACCGACTCACTCATGTATTCTCTCGCCCACGGGTGGCTTCACTCAACAGGTACCTACGTGTTGAGCACCTGCTATGGCCAGGGATGCGCCAAGTACTGCTGAGCGGAAGCAGCCTAGGCCCGGCTCTCACAGGGCGTTCTGTCTGTGGGGGCAGTAGGCAGGGCTCATGTGGTCAGTCACACAGGTCGAATGGAAAATTCACTGAGTTACAGGGCTTTGTGGAAGAGGTTTGTGGTGCCGACGGAGCTAACAGGGGCTTGACCTGGTCCAGGAGGTCAGGTATCTTCTCTGAGAAAGACTCAGAGGGTGAGTAGGAATTAACCCGGGTAAGGAGGGAGTGATGGCCCAGGCAGAGGGCACAGCGTGTGCAAGGGTCCTGTGGCGAGGGCGCTGGGTGAAGGCCAGAGGGGCTGGAGGACCAGGACGGGGGAATGCGGTGAGAGGAGGCTGGGCAATGGGTGGGCTGGTAGCACCTGGACTTGTGTGTCCCTTTAGAGGACCTGGCCTGGATTCCAAGACCAAACAGAAGGCTTTAAGCAGTGGCAGGAAATAATGGTCCAAGTTGTGTAGTGAAGAGCTTTGAGGGGGTCCACGTGGAAGCGGGGAGTTCATGAGGGTCCTGCAGTGCCCAAACAGCCAATGAGAGTGGCTTTGACAAGGACATGGTGAGATGGGGGGGGTGCGGTCGGGAGGTGTGGCCGGGAGGGTCAGCTGGTGTCAAGGTCTGAGAAACCGGGCTGGTGGCTCCGAAGGGTCATAACGAACACGTTGTCCCTTAAGAACCTATTTTATTGAGTATGATACGTAGTATCTTCATTCCTACCAAGGATAGGAAAAGAGGCAGTGGGTAAACTCTGAGGAAGAAAGGAAGGGATGATTTTTAGATTCTGCTAAACAAGAGAGGTAAACGCTATCATTATGAGGAAGGAGGTCTCAGAGAGAGAAAGCTGCCTATCTACCCAAGGTCACGGCTGGTCAGGAGGTTAAGCCTCCATCAGCTTCCTCTCTTAAAAAGGGAAAACAGCTGATTTCATTGTGCTCAGTGAGCTGATAATCAAGGACAAAGGGAAAGGGTAGGGGGCACCTGGGAGCCCTGCTTGCTCTGGAGGAATGTCGGGGAGGCTGGCAGCAAGTCCCTGAGGAGCCTGGGCCGCCCTCCAGGTCCCGGCCACAGGGGAGACCCTGTGTGTTTGAGACCCAGAAACCAGCTCTTCCCCTCTCTGCTCTCCCACCTCTTGCTCCTGGGAAGTCCTTCCCTCACTGTCCTAACCTGGCCCCTCCTGCCTCTGTCCCCGCCATCTCAGCTTGCACACAGATCGTGCCACCTGGGCCCCCAGACCCTCCAGCCCTCAGGCGGGGCGGGGTGGGGTGGGGTGGGCGGGTGGCTCCGGCCACCAGCAGCACATAACCAGACACCGTCTTCTTCCAGCAGGTGCACTGTTCCTGGATCTCCTCTTGGGAGCCTGGAGGGAGCGCGTCCCTGCCCAGCGCAGTGACCTTTGCCTGTCTAAGCCCTGGTTAATTTTTGCCCAGTCTGCAGGCTGTGGGGCTCCTCCCCTCCAGAATATAAGCCTGGCCCCAGGCTGCCCTGTCCCCTGCCTGCCCGGAGCCTCCCGAGCCCGTGCCCACCCTCGCCATGGCCCAGGGCTTCTACATTTCCAAGCCCCTAGGCATCCTGGGCATCATCCTGGGCCTGGGGGCCGTGAGCACCATCATTGCCCTGTCTGTGGTGTACTCCCAGGAGAAGAACAAGAACTCTGCCCAGACCCCCACAAGCCCCTCCACCACTGTGGCCCCCACGTTGGACCCGAGCAAGCCATGGAACCGATACCGCCTCCCCCAGTCGCTGGAGCCCGAGTCCTACCAGGTGACACTCAGGCCCTACCTCACCCTCAACAAGGACGGTCTGTACATCTTCGAGGGCCAGAGCACTGTCCGCTTCATGTGCAAGGAGCCCACTGATGTCATCATCATCCACAGCAAGAAGCTCAACTACACTAAGACCCCAGAGAACCACATGGTGTCCCTGCGGGGTGTGGGGAATACCCCGGTCCCTGTCATCGACAGGACCGAGCTGGTAGAGGCCACCGAGTACCTGGTGGTACACCTGAAGGGCCAGCTGCAGAAGGACAGCCTGTACGAGATGGACAGTAAGTTCCAGGGCGAACTGGCTGATGACCTGGCTGGCTTCTACCGCAGCGAGTACATGGATGGCACCAACAAAAAGTGAGTTGGAGCTGGGTCCGCCCAGGGTGGGGGCAGGTCCTTGGTGCCGAGGCAGAGCTGGAGTCTGGGGGCCATGGAAGGGCTTGAACCTTCCAGAGCCCTTGGCTGGCCTGTGGTATCATCTGCAGCTCACGGGGAGCAGCCACCAAGACAGCAAACCCTTTCCTGGAAGGCCTCCCTCCCCTACTACAAGGCAGTCAATCACAAGTGATGGAAGTGCCCCTTGTTTAGACAGGAAAACTGAGGCTCAAAGGAGAGAGGTTTGGTCTCCTTGCACGCACAGGGATGGAGCCTGCCAGGACTTGGACCCGGAGTCCAGAAGGAGCTCTGATCTCCCAGTCAGCTGGCCTGTCAGGGCCCAGACGCTGTCTGAGTGAGGCAGGGAGGGCAGGGATTAGGCCGGACCAGCTTCTGTGCACCCCTTCCCCTGCAAACCCAGCAACACCCTAAAGCCTCCCCCCACCCTTGGGTATAGGCATTCTGCTGGCAAACTCTCTAACACTCTGGTCTGGACAGGGTGCTGGCTACGACCCAGATGCAGTCTGCAGATGCCCGGAAGTCCTTCCCGTGCTTTGATGAGCCGGCCATGAAGGCCCGGTTTAACATCACCCTCATCCACCCCAGTAACCTCGTAGCCCTGTCCAACATGCTGCCCAAAGGTGAGTGGGTCTGTCCTGGGGCCACACAGCCTTGGGAAGCCAGCGCCCCAAGGTGCCCAGGGCTGGGGTCCAGGGCAGGGAGAGAGTGCATGCCCATGTGCCTGAATGTGTCGTGCCCAGGACCCAGCACCCCACTTCCGGATGACCGCACCTGGAGTAAAACTGAGTTCCACACGACCCCTGTCATGTCCACATACCTGCTGGCCTACATCGTCAGCGAGTTCACGTCTGTGGAGCGCGAGGAGCTGATGGCACCCAACAATGTCCTGGTACGAAACTTGGCCCGCCTGTCCTATGCACGATTGGTCACACCTGAGGGATCTTCCTGTTTATCTTCACGTCTGTCCTGGCCCCTGAGCTGTTAGGTCACTGTTTGAACCCCACCTGAGTCACCTGAGGCAAGTTCTCTGACCCTCAGTCTCTGCATCTGAAAAATGGGCTCCTCTTAATGAATGGCGTTCCCAGCCAGTGGGTGCCAGGCAGACAGACAGCGGGTAGGACTGTCGTCTGCTATTTCCCAAAGGCTCCTCACTGGGACTCCCAGCCTCTCAGAAACCCCTGTTCTCTCTTCTGCTGGCCAGGCCTGCCCGTTTAACCTCGTCCAGGCACTGGGGCCCAGGAGGGGCCTTCATCACCCCCACCCTCTTTGCAGATCCGGATCTGGGCCCGGCCCAGCGCAACCGCAGCCGGGCACAGCGATTACGCCCTGAATGTGACCGGCCGCATCCTGAAGTTCTTCGCCAGTCATTACGACACACCCTACCCCCTTGAAAAATCTGGTGAGTGAAGGTTTCAGGGGCCTCACGTTAGGGGGGGCTCCATGCCCAGAGGCCATCCTGCCAACCACCTGGCCTCCCCAGACCAGATCGGCTTGCCTGACTTCAACGCCGGTGCCATGGAGAACTGGGGGCTGGTGACCTACCGGGAGAACTCCCTGCTGTTTGACCCCCAGTTCTCCTCCAGCAGCAACAAGGAGCGGGTGGTCACTGTGATCGCTCATGAGCTGGCCCACCAGGTACCCCTCGGCCCGGGGAGCGCGGAGAAGGAAATAGGGGGCTTGGGGAGGCGATGGAACGGGCTCTGGCTCTGCCCTGGCAGCTGAGGAGGGGGAAGGGTAGTGGCGGGGCGGGGGGGGATTGTCACAATGGTGTCACAAGAGTCGCCAGCCCAGGCCTGGCACGTGATGGTGCTCCCGAAAGGTTGCTCTGGGCACTGTTGGTGGCCGCAGGGCCGGAGGGGCTTGCTGGGCTGACGCCCCTCCCCCACAGTGGTTTGGGAACCTGGTGACCGTGGCCTGGTGGAACGACCTGTGGCTGAACGAGGGCTTCGCCTCCTATGTGGAGTACCTGGGTGCGGACCACGCGGAGCCCACGTGGAACCTGGTGAGCCTGCTCTTCAGGGGCCTTGGGGGGTGTCGGGGGGGGCAGGGAAGACCTGGGTCACCGCTCCCGGGACAGCGTGCTAACGGCCATCGGGGATTTGCAGAAAGACCTCATAGTGCAGAACGAGCTGTACCGTGTGATGGCCGTGGATGCCCTGACCTCCTCCCACCCGCTGACCACCCCCGCCCAGGAGGTCAACACGCCGGCCCAGATCAGTGAGATGTTCGACTCCATCTCCTATAGCAAGGTGCTGCCCCAGCCTGCGGAGACCGTGGGGACACCGGGAGGGAGGAGGGGACTCGGCCCACAGGCCGGGAGCCCTGTCCTGGCCCGCTGGGGTCACAGGGTCCTGCCGGCTGAGCGCAGCTTCCTGAGCCCCTGTCCATCCCCCAGGGAGCCTCTGTCCTCAGGATGCTCTCCAGCTTCCTGACTGAGGACCTGTTCAAGAAGGGCCTGGCGGTGAGTGCGCGTGGCCCACTGGCGGCGGCAGTGGTGGGGCTGGCGGTGGTTTTCTCCGGCCCCTGACCCTTGTCCCCAAGCCCAGCCCACCACAGAGGTTGGGTGGCAGAGCCTGGGACACCAGCTCTGCCCTTACCATGGCCCTTGTTTCCACAGTCCTATCTCCATGCCTTTGCCTATAAAAGTGCCACCTACCAGGACCTGTGGTTGCACCTGCAAAAGGTGGGTAACAGCCAGCCCTCCGAGCCATTCTGTGGGGGGCCTGAGATGCTAACAGTCGCTGGCGGTGGCACCTGTGGAAGGGAATGTGCCCGGCACCACCACTTGCTCACCCAGGCAGGTCCTGTGGAGCCGTGCTTGGTCATGTGCAAAATGGGTACTAGGGTGGCCCCTTGAAGGAGGTGGTTGGAGAAATCGCAGGTCAAGACCCCAGCAGGCTGCCTGCCTCCCCGGTACGGAGCACCGTGATGGGGGCCCAGGAGTCCCCTCTCCTAAGTGCTGAGGAGACAGGCCCTAACGGTGCCCACGCCCAAGCCCTCTCGGGCCGGGAACTTTGGAGCCATTCATTCAACCTACTCAGCAGTCCTGGGTGCCCTGTGCCCTCCCGGCCCCTCCCAGGCACAACTTTGCACCACCCCAGTACCCTTAGCACAAACTGGGACCCTCCCAACTGGCCCCACCTTGCATTCCTGTCAGCTCAGACCCCGAGCACCCCCTGTCTGTGGGGCAGACCCTCTGCCCCTCCTGCCCCTCCTGCCCCTCCTAGGCTGGAGCCTGCCCGCCCTCTGTCCTCCCGCATGTCCCCCTCCTCAGCCCTCCTGGACTGACCCTTCCAGAGCCCCGTGTCCCAGGCTCCCCGCCCCCGGCTGCCCCCCCACTGTTGCCCCCGTCCCTCCAGCCCCCAGTTGCCCAGGCTCCAAGGCCGGTCTGACCAGAGAGGGGAGACCCAGGGCTGTCACAGATCACAGCGGGGCTCCAGTGTCCCCTCGGCCAACCTCCAGCCCAAGTTTCATCGGCCATGAGCCCGGTCCACCTCCCGCTCCTTCCCATTTCCTCAGTCCTCCCCCACCGACTTCCACTGTCTACCTTGCCCTTCCTCAGTTTCCCTCCTGTCCTGCAAAGCTGAGCCCTCCTCCATGCCCGAAGCCCCTCCAACTCCATCCCTCCCTCCTGCCCCTGCTCCCTCTGAGCCCCCTCTTTCTGCAGCCCCCCAGAGCTCCCCCTTCTCAGCCTGTACCCCCTGACATGCTCTTCTGCCTGCGTTCTTGCCCTGATTTTGTTGGTGTTTTCTCAGTTGTTAGCAGGCGTTGGACTTTTATTGTTACTACAAAAGCAATGCAGCCCTGGCCAGTGGGGCTCAGGGGGTTGAGCGCCGGCCCATGAACCAAAAGGTCACCGGTTCGATTCCCAGTCAGGGCACAGGCCTGGGTTGTGGGCTGGGTTCCCAGCTGGGGACGTGCGAGAGGCAACCAATCGATGTTTGCCTCACACATCGATGTTTCTTTCCCTCTCTTTCTCCCTTTCTTCCCCCTCTCTAAAATAAATAAAATCTTTAAAAAAAGAAAAGGAAAAGCAATGCATGTGCATGGAAAAAGAATCAAAAAGACCTATGAGCACAGTAAACAACCACTTTGAGCCCGTGCCCAGGCCCCCACGTGGGTGCTCGCGGCTCTTCCCCCCTCCCCCGGACCGTGACACTGGCTTTTCCTCTTCCAGGCTGTGGACAACCAGACATCCGTCACGCTGCCCAAAAGTGTGAGCACCATCATGGACCGCTGGATCCTGCAGATGGGCTTCCCCGTCATCACCGTGGACACCAAGACAGGGAGCATCACCCAGAAGCACTTCCTTCTGGGCTCCGACACCGGAGCTGCCCCCCCCTCACAGTTCAAGTGAGCACATGGGGTCCCAGGGCAGGCGTCCCAGGGAGGGTCCTGAGGGCCGGGCCTGCTGCGGTCCCAGCCCCAGTGGCTGTAGGCAGGCCCTCCCTCTCGGGCCGGGAAGATGGAGGTGCCTGGCGGCAGGAAGCGGGAGCCCAGGCGGGGCCGCTCTTCGCTGGCAGTCGCCACGACCTGCCCTCTCTCACCCCCGACCTCGGGTCTCTTGTTGCAGCTACCAGTGGATCGTTCACATCTCATCTATGAAACACGGTGCCGTGCAGAAGGACTACTGGCTGGAGGAAGCCACAAAAAGTAATTTGGCGTCGCCCTCGCGGACAGCAGCCCCACCCCAAGCACCCAGTGCCTGGCCCCTGTGCCGGGGGTTATGGCAGCCTCAGTTTACTCCCCATGTGGAGCTGACTTCTTTGGTTGTCATCTCTGCTCCTGCCACCCAGTGGCGTGGCCCTGGGCAAGTTACCATCCCTGTTTGGTCCGATTTTTCCATCTGTAAAATGGGGCCAAGAACAATATCTTCCCCATTGAATTCTTTGAGGATTGAAGGAGACAATCCATGCGAAATGTTTTAAACAATGCCCGGCATGTGGTGTGTGCGGCCCCACTCTGCCAGGCACAGGGGAAACCAAGGTCAAGGCAAGTTGTCCTCTGCCTAGGCCAAAGCTGCCGACAAAGGGAAGGAAGACAAGCAGTGATAACTGTCCAGAGCTCTTTGTTCTGAGTGCTATAACAGAGGCATGCATGGCCTCCGGGCTGTGTGGGCACAAGGGCCAGGAGCTCTGGGAGTAAGGGGATTCAACTTCCTGGAGAGCTCAGGGGAGATTTCCTGGAGGAGGTGGCCTGGGTCTTGGAGGAAAAACAGCCATTAGCTAGGCTGACGGTGGCAGAGAAAAGCATTGCAGGCAGAGGAAATAGCAAGTGCAAGACACAGAGGCAGCAGAGAACGCAGGATGCAGGAGTCACCATGTCCTCAGGCCAGGAGGAGCTAGGGCAGGTGGGAAGTGGCAAATGATTGGGTCTGGCTGCAGGTGTGGAAGGGCACCCTCTGGCTGCCAGGAGAAGGGATGGCAGGGTGAAGGAGAGCAGGGAGGAGGGATGCCAAGCCCCATGGAAGCGATGGGCAGCGCCGGGGGGCTGACTGGAGGGGAGTCTGCGTGGACCGGACGTGTGAGAACAGAGATGTCCAGGTAGCTGGCACTGGCCTGGGCACACGCGGCCCGTGGGAGGCAGGGCAGGCACTGAGGCTCGGACATGGCGCGTGGCCTGGCTGAGTCACTGGCCGACCAGAGGCAGAGCCGGGCAAGGCAGCCTGCACGAAGCCCCTTCCCCTCCCTCCGCGGTGCTGCCCCAGAGCCCTGCGGGCCAGCTGCCACCGGGCTGCTGTGGTGCCGCTCCGGCCTGGAAAGAGGAAGGTCAAGGGTCAGCCTAGGGCCTTTTGAGCAGCCCCACCCCAGCTCCGGTCTCTCCGCACAGCCGAGGAACTGTTCAAAACCAGAGCCGATGAATGGGTCCTGCTGAACATCAACGTGACGGGCTATTACCAGGTGAACTACGATGAAGACAACTGGAGGAAGATTCAGGGTCAGCTGCGGAATAACCTGTCGGTGGGTGTCTGCTCCCCCAACCCTGTCCACTGCCCCAGGCCCCAGCCCGAGGTCACACCCTGAGGTCACACCCTCTGTCGCCCCTTCTAGGTCATCCCTGTCATCAATCGGGCACAGGTCATCCACGATGCCTTCGACCTGGCCAGGTAAGCATTGTTCCTCAGGCCCAGAGCGGCTCTGCCAGGGAGGCCTGGTGACTTGAGCAAGTGGGTCTCTCCATAGTGGGAAGTCGCTGCCCTCACCGTGAGCCAGGCCCAGGGCAGCAGGCTCCCTGCGCCCCGTGCACCCCTCCCTGGGGCCCCATTTCCCAGATGAGGAACCCGAGGCTCAGAGTCTGAGTGCCTTGCCTGAGGCCGCAGGACTGGGCTGTGGGCAGCCAGACTCAGGCCCGTCCAGCCCCACAGTCACACTGCCCTGCACAGCACCAAGCTATTCCTGAGAGCTGTGGGCCAAGTTGCTGTGCTAGGTGCTAAAAAATACCTGGGAAGGACAGCACAGGCGCGTTCAGCCTGGATTAACAGATGCCACCCATAGATGCGGACGTTGACGAACCCAGTGTGCACGGACAGCCTGAGGAGGGGGAGGGAGAAAGACCCAGAGGGCCGTGTGAATCAGAGAAGCAGCGGCTGAGGAGAGAACACAGGCTTTCTGTCCTTTCGAATCTAAGCTCTGTCTCTGTGAGCTCTGTGGCCTTAGTTAAGTCACTTTACTTCTCTGAGCCTCAGTTTTCTCATCTGTAAAATGGGGGTAGGAAGCAAGGGGTTGTGGTTGGCAGTGGGTGAGGGCTGGGCCTGGGCTGGCCTTGTTTGCGGGACTACCCTGTGCCTAGGTCCCCCGCCCCCGTGAACACTGAAGCTGGCCCAGTTGGGGCTCTGGGACCTCAGGCCTCAAGAGGGGCTGGGGTTCCCAGAGAGGACTGGGTGGGGTGCTTACTTCAGCCCCTCTGTTTGTCCTCCAGTGCCCACATGGTCCCTGTTACCCTGGCGCTGAACAACACCCTCTTCCTGATCAACGAGAAAGAATACCTGCCCTGGGAGGCCGCCCTGAGCAGCCTGAGCTACTTCAAGTACATGTTGGACCGCTCCGAGGCCGAGTATGCCTCCATGCAGGTGCGGAGGGGCGTGGCTGGCAGGGGACAGGGCCAGCCTGCCCAGTGCCCGACGCGGCGCCATTAGGAGGTTTATGGGGATACTGCCTGTGGCGGTGAGCCCCCCCAGGCTGACACCGCGCGGGCCCTCTGTGGGCACGGGCTGGGCAGGGCGGTGAGACCAGCAGGAATGGTGGAGGAGGTGGGGGAGAGCAGCGGAGACTGAGGAGCTGGGCGGGCTGCGAAGGGCAAGGGGAGCACCCAGGCTTCCAACAGGGTGTGCCGCTTCGGAAGTCAGCCCTTTCAGAGAGAGCCGCTGCGCTGGGGGGGCGGGATGCCTGTCCTTTAGCAGGTGTGTGGCCTCAGGTAACCCTCTGCCGCCCGAGTGATCCCCGCTGTGAGGTGAGCAGCCCGGTCCCTGTCTAGCCCGCCCGCCCACCCATGGGGCAGAGGCGAGGGAGATGCAGGTGTTCGTGGCTCTAAAGCAGGGGCCGCTCAGACTCCCACCAGGGAGTCCAGAAGGAAAAGCTGGATGTACAAGGATGTGTGATGGTTAATGAAAGACAAGAAAACAGAAACACATAGGTGTCCAACTGTCGGAGTTAGTTAATGGGATATCCATTTGATGGAATATTATGTAGCCATTGCATCATACTGGAAGGGATCATTTTTCTATTTAACATTGTTCACATTATTAAATTCCTATGATGGTAAATGAGGTATTACGGTAAATGAGGTTTTCACTCATCCTAGCTCATTAACCTGCCTACCTTGGATTCACCTCATCTTCTTAATGTGGTTCAGTCACAATATTGGGTCAACTCAGTGTATCGCATTCACTTTGTGGCGGTTACGCCCACAGCGTTGTCTGCTGAGCCACACAGAGCGTGATGAGTGTGTTTTCTTTTTCTCTGTCGTCTGTAAATGCATCAGATAATGCAGCAGCTTTGCTCCAGTCCCCTGGGGCACCCCTGGTCTCTGAGCCCTGAGTTTTCTGTCTCATGGGGCTGCGGGATGGGACATGGGGAGCTCATCTTCCAGGAGTTTTGAGAAAGGGTTCATGAGAGGTGGAAGTTCTGGGGTAGCTTGTCTGAGATGCCTTTATCCCACCTTCACACTGGAGTGAGAGCGCGCCTGGGTGTAGGGTTTCCATGTTGGAAATTACTCCTCAGAAATGTCTGATCTTGCTGTGCTGACATTTCCTTTCTCCTGAGAAACCCAGAACCTGTCCTTTTTCCGGTTCTTTGAAAGTGGCCCATTTCCCCTTCTGGAAGCACACAGGCTCTTCAATCCTGGTGGCCCTTTCTCATCCTTCTGCCCTTTCAGTCTGGACATTTTTGCATTGCTCCTTTAAACTTTCTTCCTCTCCTTTTTTTTGGGGGGGGGGAGGGGAGGCGGGGATTGGTCCTCCTGTGTTCTTCCTCTTCTGTTTTCTAGCTTGTTGGCTTTTTGTTCTGCCTCCTGGGACCTGCCCTGTACTTGCCTCTTAGGTTGCGTTCACTTCGTCTGTCATATCTGCCAACTTCGAGGGCTGTTCTGGCCCCAAGCATCCTGTGCAATGTCCTCTCTGAACTCGTACAGGATATTCATCCCAGGCTTTTCCAAAGTTTTCTTTTTAATTTTCAAAAATGTTTAAAACTTTTTAATGCTTTTTAAAAAGTTTATTGATATGAGAGCGAGAGAGAGGGAGGGAGCGGGGAGAGAGAAAGAAAAGAAAAAAGAAAAACATCAGTTTGTTTTTCCACTTATTTACGCATTCGTTGCCTGACCAGAGATCAAACCCGCCACCTTGGCCTATTGGGGAGGCTGCTCTAACCAACGGAGCTGCCCAGTCAGGGCCTGCCAAGGATTCCAATAGTGTGGGGTGGGGCTTATAGCACAATGCCAGGTAGGAAGTGCAGTGTGCAGACTTCTCGATACCTTAGTAGGAAAGAGAAAAAGGGGGAGGGAACACACCAATGCAGGAACTGCGCTTTAAGAAACGGCGACACTCAGTGTTAGCACTGCTGAGCCTTTGAGGAAGGGGAACCTGACATCGGCTGTTAAAACCGGGGCTGGTGCGGGCCCTTCCAAGCACCGTCTGAGCCTCTGTAGCCATGAGCCCTTGTGACACCTGCCCATCCGCCTCACGGGCTCCTTGGGGCTCCAGGCAGGTCAGGCTCAAGTCTCTCCTTGGAAGCTATTCATGTTTTCCCTTCCTCAGAATTACCTGAAGAAGCAGGTCACGCCCCTCTTCACTCATTTTGAAAATGTCACCAAGAACTGGACTGTGCGCCCAGACAACCTGATGGACCAGTGAGTATGACCTCTTCTGTGTCTGGAGGTCACGGGGGGCCCAGCCACCCTGACCTTGGCAGTTGCGAGCGACACCTGCCCAGTGTCCCTCTCTGGCCCCCCAGCTCCTGGCCAGACTAGGACCACGAGGCAGGGAGTGGCCCGCCTGGGAGCGGGAGGCCCTGCCGGAGTCTCTGGGCTGTGGGCCCATCTGGCCTCTTTGCTCAAAGGACCAAACCACAGCGCTGAGGTCCCCTCCCCAACTTGGCCATTGAAATTCTGGGTGTGGGAGCTGGGGCTGGACCCTGTGCCCGGCCCTGTGGCGCCCCCAGCTGTCAAAGGCACAGAGCAAAGGGGGACCCGGAGGATGGGGTGGGCTGCAGCCTCAGCACCTCACCCTGCTTTTTAAAGCAGGAGTCACGGGTCAGGTGGAGAGTCTGGGCTGGGGTCTGGGCCAGGCCGCTGACCAGGTGTCGTCCCGGGGCAGGTACAATGAGGTCAACGCCATCAGCACCGCCTGCTCCAGTGGGCTTGACGCATGCCAGGTCATGGTGTCGAACCTTTTCGCCCAGTGGATGAAGACCCCCAACAATAACCCGTGAGTGTCCCCAGCTCCTCCCCGGTCTTCCCTCATCCCGCAGGCCCGCAGCCCGGTCCTCACTGGGCCCTGCTCCCACCCTCCCTGCTGCCACTCTACTGCTGACTCTTGCCCACCCCATGCCAGGATCCACCCCAACCTGCGGTCCACCGTCTACTGCAACGCTATCGCCCAGGGTGGCGAGAAGGAGTGGGACTTCGCCTGGGAACAATTCCGGAACGCCACACTAGTGAACGAAGCTGACAAGCTCCGAGCGGCCCTGGCCTGCAGCAAGAAGTCCTGGATCCTGGCCAGGTGAGGACCGGCCGGCGGAGCTGGATGGGTTGCCCTCCCCACGGAGGACCAGGACACCTCACAGGCGCCTCCACACTCTTGTTCAGGGGCTTCCCGCAAAGCCAAGCAGCGGAGCAGGGTGCTCCCATTTCATAGACGAGGGCACCAAGGCTCGGAGAAGCCAAGCACCTTGCCCAAGGTCTGGCAGCTTCAATGAGTGATAGAGCCCAGATACCAGATACAAACTGAGATCTGGGCTCATGCCCTGTGCTTTGCCCTGCTGTGGCCTCTCAGTCTTTACATGACAACGCCTCAGTTTCCCTCTCTGTGAAGGGCTGCGGCCCTGTGGGACTCAGTCCTTCTGGAGGTCCAGCTGAGCATCCCCCAAGCCCTTGATGAGGGCCCCTGGCTCCCACTGGGTGCCTCAGATGCCATCTCCTGGACCCCAGCAAAAAAAGGCCACCCTCAGGGTCACAGACAGGAGTGACTGCCCTACCTGGTGGCAGGCTTGTGGCACCAGTACTCCTTCCTTTCTTCCTTGACCATCAGATGTTTGTCACACGCCAGGTCTACCTCAGGCACGACATGTGGCCTAGCCCGTGACCCTGCTTGGGGCATTGAGTGTCTCATTTACAAGAGGGAGGGGAGACCAAGGCGTCTTGAGCCCCCGCATGCCCAGGGCTGTCAAAGAGTCAGGAGGGCTTGGGAGGGGGGTGGGCCCTCTGCCGGGGCCGGGGGGGGGGGGGGGGCGGGGTCCTCTGTCGAATCATGGAGCTGCAGCCCTTGAAGTGGTCGCCCACGCAGCGTCATGCTCCTGCAGGTACCTGAGTCGCACCCTGGACCCTAACCTCATCCGGAAGCAGGATGCCACCTCCACCATCAGCAGCATTGCCAGCAACGTCATGGGGCAGTCTCTGGCTTGGAATTTCGTCCAGGCCAACTGGAACAAGCTCTTTGAAGAGTGAGTCCTCTGAGGGCGTGGTCTGGGCTGCCCTGAGGGTGGTCCCTGGGCCCGGAGCACCGCCGCCTTGGGAGCGGCGGGGTGGGACCTGCGTAGGAGTGGGCAGGGACCGAAAGACCAGGTGGGGGATGGGCCCTCCTTTTTCCCCCGCTTGGAGGAAAGAAAAAGTCTGACTGTGGGAATGATCTCTGGAGAGAGGGGAGCAAGGACACGGCAGTGACACCTGTGCTTGAGTCTCCGTGGGTGTGTCCTTTGATCTCATCTACAAGATGGAGCCATCACAGGGCAGCTGTGAGGAGGGAGCATCGCCCGCCACACACTGGAGTGTTAGTGCCTCCCCCGCTCACAGTTCTCTCTCTCCCTGCCCTACAGTTACGGTGGTGGCTCCTTCTCCTTCTCCAACCTCATCCTGGCCATCACTCGGCGATTCTCTACCCAGGAAGAGCTGCAGGAGGTAAGAAGCCCTGGGCTCCGGGGTCACCCCAGCCTAAGGGAGGTGTCCGCCTTTCAGTCCCCACTGAGTGTGGTCGCAGGGAACTGGGCTCCTTGTGGTCAGGCCTCCCCCATGAACAGAGGAAGCTGGGTGCCCACACTTTTTAAGTGGTGACAGTTCAATCAGGAGAGTTCACCTTGGCATCTTTGTACAGGCAAAAAGGAAAGAGAGTAACATTATGAACCTTCATGTACCCATTACTCAGACTGAACAGTTACCAACATCTTCCCGATACTTTCTGGGGGTTTCTAATTTTCAAGCAAACCACTGATAACATGTAATTTCAGCTGTAATTACTTTAGTCATATCTAAAACAAAGGAATTTTTAAAACATAATTGCACTGTCATTAGCATACTTAAGAAAATTAATAATTATCTTATACCAAGCCTCTTTTCAGATTCTCTCTTTTTTTTTTTTTAAATTCCTTTTGCCATTGATACGCTATGTTTGCATTGGAAGCCAAAGTTAACTCATTGATTTAGGTTGATTTCTTTTTTGAAATGTGAGATACAGTTTATGTATCCTAAAAACCACTATTTTAAGTGGTTTTAGTATATTTACAAGATACGCAACCATTACCACCATCTAATTCTAGGACATTTTTATGACACCCAAAAGAAACCCTGCACCAACCAAGAGTCCCTCCCCATTGCCTGTTTCCCAGCCCCAGGCAACCATGGCCTCCTGTCTGTCTCCATCCTTTTGCCTGTGTTGGATATCTCACAGAAAGAACTCATACAACGTGGCCTTCTGGGTCTGGCTTCTTTTACTTAGCATGATGTTCTCAAGGTCCATCCATGTTGGAGCCTGTGTCACTCCTTTGAAACATGGATTTGTTGTTCCACTCATCGATGCACTCATTGGTTGCTTCCTGTATGCGCCCCGAGCAGGGATCGAACCTGCAGCCTTGGTTGTATTGGGACGATGCTCTAACCATCTGAGCTGCCCAGCCTCCGCCAGTAGTGTCTTTTTTCTTCCTTTTCAGTTTTAGTTAAATCTTTACTGTAGTTTTTCCCCCATTACCATTGAGTCCCCTTTTACCCGCCTCGCGTGCCCCAGTCGCGTCCCTGTAGTTTTTGATACGTAAGTGTGTTGTTTTGATGAAATCCAACTTTCTACTTTCGCCGTCGTCATCATCGCTGCTGCTTGTGCTTTAGGGATCATAGCGGAGAAATATCGCCGAATCCCCGAAGTCACAGAGATTTACACCTGTGTTTTTTCACTAAGTGTCGTGTTGTTTGAGGTCTTACACTTAGGACGTTGGTCAGTTTTTACTTCATTTTGTATATGGGGTGAGGTAGGGGTCCAAGTTCATTCCTTTGCTGGCTCGTCAGTTGTCCCAGCACCACTTGTTGAAAAGGCTGTTCTTTCCCCCATCGAATGGTCTTGGCACCCTTGTTGAAAATCAGCTGACTCTCAGTTCTCTTTCATTGATCTGTCTGTCCATTCTTCCGCCAGTGCCGTTCTGTCTTGATTACTGTAGCTTTATAATAAGTTTTGAAGTCAGGAATGTGAGTCCTACGACTTTGTACTTTTTCAAGGTTGTTTGGCTCTTCTGAGTCCCTTGACTTTCTTTATGCATTTTAGGATTGCATGCCAATTTCTGCAAAAAGGGGCCATTGGAACTTTGATCGGGATTGCATTATAATCTGTAGATCAGTTTGGGGACTATTGCCATGATAATATGAGCTCTTCCAGTCTATTAATGTACATTTATTTGGGTCTCTTTTCCTTTTATTTAGGTCTTCTTAATTTCCTTCAACAATGTTTTATAGTTTTCAGCATACCAGTCTTATATACTTCTCTTGTCAAACTTATTCTCAATTTATTTTTTATGCTGTTGTAAATGAAGCTTTTTTCTTAATTTCATTTTCAGATTTTTCATTGCTAGTGTGTAGAAATACAGTCAATTTTTACATATTGTTCATGTCCTGCAACTTGCTGAACTCATAAGTTTTCTTTTTATAGATTTCTTAGGATTTTCTATATACAAATCAGGTCATCTGCAAGTAGATATAGTTTTACTTCTTCCTTTCATGTCTAATTGCCCTAATTCCAACCTCCAGTACTAATACATCTTTTAATCTGTAAAATCTCCTTTTTAAAAAAAAAATACCATTTATTTGTTGAAGCAGCTGGGTCATTTGCATTATAGTATGGAAATGGGCACATTTTGAATGTGGCTGGTTGTTTCCTGTGGTGTGTGTTTAGTTTGTCCCTCTGTCCTCCCTTGATTGGGTTGAAATCGTAATTCAGTTAAAAACGGAGAGTCAGCTCAATGAAGACCCACACACTGAAGGCTAAATAACACCCGGGAGCCAGCTTTAAGCTTGGGGGTCCTGTCATCTTCGAGCTCTGTGCTAGGTCAGGACTTGGCCCGAGGGGCGAGGAAGGACTGGCCCTTCCTGTCCTGGAGAGCAGGCTGTGGTCCCGGTTCCCAGCCACATCGTGGAGCGGGAGGACAGAGGAAAGGGACTCCCCTTCCCAGCCTGGGCTGAGAGTCTCCCTCTTCCCGGCAGCTGGAGCGGTTCAAGGAGAACAACTCGGGCACAGGCTTCGGCTCAGCCACCCGGGCTCTGGAGCAAGCCCTGGAGAAGACCAAAGCCAACATCAAGTGGGTGAAGGAAAACAAGGAAGCGGTGTACAACTGGTTCACAGAGAACAGCCGATAGTCTCCGCTCTGTGCCGCCACCTGGCCCGCATGTGAGATGACCCTGGGCATCTGTCCCTGTGGCCCACTGCGGGGCCCCCATTCCCCGACTAATTCCTAGGCCATGATCTCTCCACTCTGCATGTGGGGCCAGCCCAGCTCCTGATGGCCAGACTGTCCAAGCACCTCCCAGCCCCTGCCCCTCGTGCCAATAGCACCCAGGGCCCTGGGGCTGATCTCAGGGAAGCCCAGCTCTAGGGCCAGAGGAGCAGGAGCCCTCAGTGGACTGTGCACAGCCTTGGGGAGCTGCCCTGCACCCTCTCTTGCCTTCCCATGAAGACCCTGAACCTGGGGACTCAACAGGGTACCAGATCTGTATATTTTTTTCTAAGAGAAAATGTAGATAAAGGATTTCTAAATGAGCTTCCAGACTCATTACTAAACCAGAGCAGGAGTGGGTTGGCACAACAGCTGGGGAGATGGGCTGGAGGGAAGCTGGGTGCACAGGCAGCACTGTGGGCTCTGGGGCCCCCCTGCAGAACACCTGTGTGCGCCGTCTGCCTGCACGTTCATTGCACCCGTGTTCCCAGGACGGGCCCGAGTCGCTGGGTGCTGGAGAACCGTGGGAGGTGCAGGGCAGGCACCGGGCGCGGTGCTCACAGGGCAGAGCGGGGGGAGCTGGGCTTGGCGCCAGGCCGGAGCCGGTCCTGACAGTACCCCCTTCTTGTGCCACAGCCAGCATCCCCGGGACACGGAGGGAACAGGGCTGGTACCGAGGGCAGCAAACCCTGGGTCCGGGGCTGAGTGTGACCACGTGCTGGCCGAGGGCCTGTCCTGCCGCCTCTTGGGGTTCCCTGGTGGGTGGAGGCGACATCAATCTGTAGAGGAGCATCCTGAAAAAGGCAGGTGCCCTTTTGATCACCTTGGGGAAGGGACAGCCTGGGACCCATGGGCTCCATGGCCCTCCTTGGACTTGCTGGGCATTTCTTGGCCAACAGAGCTAGGCGGTAGGAAGGGCCCCTGGGCCTCGGCTGAGCACCAGGTGGGAGGGAGGGCGGGGCCGCTCCAAGGCCTGCAGGGCTCTGACAGCTGGGGCCTGGGGCGGGGGGTTGGGGGGGCTGGGGGGGTGGCCGGAGGTGTGGCTTCAGGTCACGGTCCAGCCACTGATGCTCAGACAAGTGACCACAAGCCCTAGGCTTTGGTTCTATCACCTGCCCAGTAAAGAAGCCTGGTCCTAGGGTTGGTGTGTGGAAGGAAGGAGTCACATACTGCCTCTTGGCCTGACATGTAAGATGAGCTGGCCATTGTCATGGTCCTGTCTCCTGTCTCCGGCTTCGAGGCCCCACGAGCCCTCTTCCCTCACTGCCTCTCCCCTTCAGGAGGAAGGCTCCCCCTGTTCTCCACTGGTGTCCGCACTTCAAAGGGTGGGGCGGGGCCAGCCGGGGCGGGGCAGGGTCCCTGCACCAACCCAAGTCTCCTCTGGGCCAGTCCTTCCTGTCGCCAGTGCCCAGCAGCATCCCCAGCAGCATCGGCTGGCACTTGACCTTCACAGGACTGGAGCCCTCAGGTGGTCCCCGCCGGGGGAGGGGTCAGCTCTGCCATCTCCAGTCCCTGGCCTCCCGGGAGAAGTCGGCAAGGATCCTAGTCTCTGTGCCTTGCCCTGACTTATGCGCATTGTCTCATTTGGTTCTCAACAGTCCCAAGAGATAAGGACAGCCTTCATCTAGGCTTTGCTGATAAGGGAATTCAGGCTCTGGACGGTTAAGTCACAGTTCAGCAGAGCTGGGAGGAGACCGGAGACTGGCCCTTCCTGCCCTTGCCAGAGTGGAGCCAGCCTGTCTCCATTTGGAGCGGGGACAGGGCCTGTGACAGCCACACGTCACATGCTCAGGCCACCTGGCAGCTTACCACCCTGGCATTCGTGACGCCCTGTGTAGCTGGAGGAAACCAGCTCCCAGGTGGTGGCAGAGACACACAGAGCCAAAGACCTGCCTGCAGCACCGTGCTTAAAGGTCGCACACGGAGTGGGGGCCCACCTGCTCGCCCCCTGTCCACAGGGGAGGCAGGATCTGAGGGTCAGCAAGCAGCAGCCCGGGCACAGCGCGCCCTTGCACCTCCCCACCCTCCAGGAGCCTTCTCAGGAAGCGTGCCCTCTACACTGTGGGGTCACTGAAAAGCCTTTATGAGGCACTTAGCCAGCGTCCAGACTCGGAGACGCTGACCGGGAGCCCCAGGAAGGTGTGGGTAGACCAGTCACCCCGGGCACTGGAATCAGTTTCTCTCCTCCCCTGCCAGTCACTTAGCAGAGAGGTGCAGCTCCCAGCAGCCCACCTGGGACACAGCCACAGACCGGGTGGGTGGGGGCAGGGCTAAGCCTTCCCTCTCAGCGGAGGACAGGGGTGACGATTGGTCCCATTCCCCGGGGCCCTGCTCCCCTGACTCCAGCAGCGTCTCATCTGAAGCCACTCCAGCTGGGGTGGTGGCAGCCTCTCACCTCTGCCTTGCCACCCCCTCGAGGAACGCCTCTTGAGGGGACCTGGGAGAACAGAGCTGCCCTTGTCCCCTCTGACTGGTGTTCTTAGAGGAAGAGGAGAGTAAGACACAGGCACAGACACACACACACGGAGACCAAGGGGCAGCCACGTGAGAACACAGCAAGAAGGTGGCCCTCTGCAAGCCAAGGAGGCAGGCCTCAAGGAAACCAACCCTACCGATAACCTTGACGTTGAACTTCTAGCCTCCAAAACTGTGAGGAAACACATTTCTGATGTTTAGCCGCCCAGTCTGTGGTCTTCTGTTAGGGCAGCCCAAGCCAACGAATACACTGGCCTAGTACCTTGGGGGCCGCTCACACGCACCTTTGGAAACAATTGCATGTAATAAAGAGGCCTATGGGTGGGTAGGAATGCACCCACAATGGAAAAGAGCAGCAGGATAGGGCGTGAGGCAAGCGAAGGGGTCCAGGTGTCAGCCCCCCGGGTCCCCTTGCACAACAGGCCAGGTGGAGACCCCGCATAACAGATATAGTCAAACTGCCAAGTGAGGGCCCATGCCAACCGTGGTGGGGCAAGACTTGTTCCCCACGGGATGGGAACATTCTTCCCTTCCCAGGGGCCGTAAGAACTCAAGTTGATCGAAGAAAAACATACCAAAGCACATTTTTGTTGTGTTTTTTTTTTTTAAAGAAGCAAAACCAAAGCATATAAACTTCTGCCCTCCCCCCACCCCACTCCCCGAATTCATCCCCCCATCAGGCCCAGCTGCCAGCTTGGTGGTCAAGCAGCTGTGCTCTTCAGAGCACTGGCCGTCCTGGAGGGTGTTCAGGAGCGAAAGGCACTGCCAGCCCCAACTCCAGCCAGGGAGGCCACCAACCACCTGTTTCAAACACTGCTTGCACGAAAGACATCACTCGGGACAGGGACCCTTGGCTACAGGGATACTTGAAAACCACTGATGTCTTAAATGAGGAGGGCCCACACTACAGGCTTGATTCCTCGCTCAAAAGGGGACAGGCAAGGCCATTAGTAGAAGATGCTCAGGTGGCCCCCCTCCAAGTCTCCTTGCCAAAATTCAGGGCAGCCACTGAGCTGCAGGCCTGAGCTCTGGAGAGGGTTTTCATCACCGAACTGGAAGGCAGGGCCTGGTCCCTGGTCCTCGGAGCTGGGGAGCACCTCTGTACCGTGGCCCCAGTATCCCCACTGGGTCTGAGGCTGGAGTCTCTGGCATGCTGGGTCCGGCAGGAGCGGTGGGGTTTCTGGCAACAGATAGGTCTCGGGAGACACAGGGACACCCTAAAAGACAGACGAGCAGTCAGTTCATAGACAGTGCCAAGAATGGTGATGGGGACACAGTAAACATTCAATACATTGTGGTTATTAATATGCTATTCTATGGGCCATGAGTCATTCTTTCATGGGCTTCATGCATGACTGAAGTTTGAAGGAACACGTGTCACTAAGCTCAAAGCCCACTGATCAGGAAGCCCCTGACCCTGGGGCCGCGAGGCCTCCCGCCCTCCTCCCAGCCCTTACTGGAGCACCTGGACCATGGACCCTGCCACCTCCAGAGACCAGGGTGGAAGAGGCAAGTTTGAGGGCGCCTCCCTCTGCCACAGGGGTGATAACCTCCAGGTGGTGGTGGGGGCATTACCTGTCCAGGGCCCCACTTTCCCCAAGGAGGTCTGCGCCCTCTCCACCCCCAACCGGCGTTGGATTAGATCATGAGGATCTAAAAAATAAGGGATCGTCTGCAGACTAGAGCCTACCCACCGCGTCCGTTTCCACGGGAAGCCTGGGGACAGTACCTGGTACATTGCAGAAGGCTCCGCGTTGGCGGGCAGCAGCGCCCAGGACGTGGCCTGGGTCCCCGGCTCTGGGGGTGTCTGCGTTCCGGAACGCGCTGGGGGCGGCGTCCAAAGGGCCGCGTCCGGAGCTCTCCCTTGGGACACTTGCGGAAGCGGCTGCATCCCGGGGCAGTGAGAGGGTGAGACCCAGGGACCCACGTCGGGGACCCTGCTTCTCAAACGTTCGGGCGCAGCTGGGGCTCCGGGGCAGGCGGGCGGGGACCCCCAGGCCCCAGCGGCGGGGGCGGTCGAACCCAGGCCCGACCCGCGCGCCTGCGCCTGCGGCTGTGCCTGCGCGGGGCCGCCGTCGGGGCAGAGCGGGCAGCCCCGAGCGAGCACCGCGTCGCCGCGTCGCCGGCGCCGGCGCCGCAGGCTCTCCTCGCTGAGGCCCAGCACGGCCGACAGGTGGCCGATGTAGCGGATGGCCAGGCGCAGCGTCTCGATCTTGGTCAGGCTCTGGCCGGCGGGCGCCACGGACGGCGGCAGGAAGCGGCGCAGCTCGTGCAGGGCGCGGGCGAGCGTGCGCATGCGCAGCTTCTCGCGCTCGCTGGCGCTCTGCCGCTGCCCGACGGCCGGCCCGGAGCGCGCGCGTCCCGGCGCCGTCTGGGCGGCCTCTGGGGCAGGGGCGCAGCGGACCGGGGGAGGGGCCTGCGAGGGGCCGCGGGCACCGTCGCAGGGGCACGACCCCGACGAATCCGAGGAGGAGGCGGGGGACGTGGAGTCCGAGTGCCCAGCCCAGCCCCAGCCCTGGGGTAAGATCCAGTGGTCGAGGGTGCTCAGAGCAGGGGACTGGGCCATGGCCGGGCCGCGGGCTCCGGGACGCTGGACCAGCCACCTCCGGGCCTGAGCTTTTATCTGGACCAAAGGTGCGAGGTGGCCCCCCGCCAGGTTACAGAGAGGTGTCAAAACCCACAGAGCCCAGGGAAGGTCTGGGCAGGGGGGGCCCTGGGAAAGCGGGCCCATTTGCGGAGGTGTGGATTCTGACTCCTCGGAGGCTCTAATGGAGGCCCCTGCAGCCTGGGAAGTGTGGGAGGGACAATTCGCATCTGGATGGAGCTGCTAAGCTTCTCACCGGGTTCCCACCCACCCCGCCCCGTCCACTGTCCACTGCGCAGAGTGAGTACCCAGGAGTCCGACCACGCTGGGCATTGCCGTCGTCCCAGCGCCCAAACTGCCCCTACGAGTGACTCATGGGCCCCTGCAAAGAGTGGCCGCCTCTCTGATCACCAGTCCCCAGGGGGCTGTGGCCCGTAACCCAGGGCCTGCAAGTGTGCTTGTGAGACACGCCCGAGGGACCTGCCGTCAGGGATGGGGGGCGGGGAACACACAGGTGGACGCTTCCTGGGTTCTTTGGAACCCCCCGCTTGCAGATTTGCTGAGCGACACGGAGAAAATCATCTCACTGCCCACAGTTAATTGCTGTTTCTGAAAAGCAGAACGGGGCGTCGTGGAGGAGAATGAATGAATGGGGTGCAGAGGGTACAGAAATGGGGAAGGTGGGCCCCCGAAGCCGGCCATAGTCAGATCCTCTTTACTTGCTTTGTGACTTTGGGCAACTGACTTAATTCCCCTGAGGCTGAACTTTCCTTGTCCTCAGCAATACTACAAAATACCACCACCTGGGAAGGTTCCCAGAAATAAGTGGAACCGTCCACCAAACCACTTAGTGTGGACTTGGCAAGTGAGCTAAATGTTTTTGGAGCTATCATTTCATAAAGAAGGCACTTACATTTCAGGATGCTTGTTGGCATTTTTCATTTTAATTCATATTTAGTTAGCCACTGGTCATTGTGAGTCACACCAGGGTGAACAAGCTAGCTGTGCCCTCTGCCCACGTGAGGTTTCAGTTGTGTGGGAAAGAGGAGTGAGCAGGCCATTGTATAACTGGGAGGCCGCCCCACACTAGCTGTGTGCCCTGGGACAGAGCCCTTCCCCTGCCTGAGCTTTCTGCTCCTCTTCCTGCTCCTATGAAACAGGAATAATAATTACACATCTGCGCCACAGGACTGTTCTAGTGTCAGAGCATAAACTTGGACGTGGTGAGGCTTATGAAGTAAAACCTCTCGCCCCTCAGCAATAATTACAGTTTAAAAAAGGCCCCTGTGTTCTTTGGGATCTTTTCAAAAACAGGCCTCACGCGGAGGCGAAGGGCCTCACGAGGGCCGACGTCTGTAGAGCTCTGGCCAGAGGCGCAGAGGTCGCTGCCAGGCCTGGAACCGCGCACAGGACTCGGGTGGGGACGCGGCAGATGGCATTCTGGGGGTGGGACTTCGCAAGGTGTTCCCCAGGTGTCAGGTGCAGGCTGGCCGGAATCAGCCTGACATCATCAGTAGCCTGGAAGTATTTTATGGCTGTTTTTAGTCATTAATTTCTAGTCACACAAATTACATGATGAATATGTTCTCTTTGTTGGACATGGAAACACAAGAGAGAGTGCTGGAATCGCCCGAAGGGAGCAGCTATTATTGAAGGAGTGTCAGGTACTTTCCAGGCCTGGTCCGTGCGTTCACGTCCACCGGCGTGTATCCTTCGAAGACACACAGTGAGAGGAGGTAATCATTATGGCACGTTGCACATCCTGCCTGTTATTTGTTCTTTTTTCATTCAGCAGCCTCTTTCAGGGCATTCCCTGTCAGGACATATGTAGCTCATCGTTGGTGACAGTTCATTTCAATGTTCATTTCAGTCATTGAGGGTAGTTTCAACTGAGGGGGGGAAAGTGGCGGGAGGTGCAGATAGACCTTCAGGGATGAAATCACATCCCTTTCTCCTCAGAACTTGTTTTAGGACAGTCTGGAGCCGCGATGGCTCCTGCGACCACCGTCACATTGTGATGACGTGATGACAGACCTGGAGTAGCGTCGGTCAGGGCCCCTGTGGTGTGCTTTCTCGTAGCTGCTCTACGGGAGGAGGGGAAACTAATTTATCCACAACACAGAAAGAAGATGGAGTCCCACTGGGCCAGGCCATGGGATCAGGCAGATCTGGGTTTTAGAGTCTCAGCCCCACCCTTTACCTGCTGAGGAAATAGACGGGGTCTAGATCTAGGAAACACGGTCAGTAGAATGTTCACGAGTGTGGCAGGGACGCCGCTGTCCGTACAACGTGTGTGATATATAGTCTGTATCTTTCTTCGTTCCTTAATACGAGGAGCCTGTATTATTGTGGATGGTTACATGCCCAGCTAAAAAACCTATAGCGCCCAGCCTCTCTTGCTGATGGAATGGCGAATGAAATGTGAGTGGAAGTATTGGAGGGAGCTTCTAGAAAAGCTCTTTAAAGCAGGGCTTTCTGCCTGGAAGACAGATGTGACGGTTTTCGCTTCAGCAACCATTTTGTGATCCTGAGGCAATCTCAAGGGCAGAAGTCACTAAGGATGGTGGAGCAGAATGAAGCCCAAGGCATCAGTGACAACATGGAAGTGCCCCACTAGCCCAGATACTGTGTACCCCCCTGAAGTTTCTTTAATGTGAGAGAAAATAAATTACCATCTTAAGTTACGGTCATTTTGGGTATTAGCTATGAGTAAGCAGCCAGACGCAATTCCTGCCCACTAAATAAAGAAGTGCCTCGGGTATCCTTGTG
Organism: Pteronotus mesoamericanus; assembly: GCF_021234165.1. Taxonomy (NCBI): domain Eukaryota; kingdom Metazoa; phylum Chordata; class Mammalia; order Chiroptera; family Mormoopidae; genus Pteronotus; species Pteronotus mesoamericanus. The sequence goes on along the minus strand of NW_026555165.1, from coordinate 1,247,815 downwards.
AACAAGCGGGGCCAGGTGAGCTGGGTGAGAGTCAGTTGAGTGACTTCATAATATATTTGTTATTTTCACAGACGAACGGACGAATGCTCCCGAGAGGAAGGTCCTTTGTGCCGTGCCCCCAGCTCTGCTCCCAGACTTGTCATGGGCAGCAGCCTGATGATAGGAACTGACCCAATGTTGGGTAAGCTCCACACGCTAGAAGGGGACCGGATAACAGCCGGGATCTAGAGAGACCCCGACAGGCTGGAAAAACCCATCAGATCTAATAGCGTGGAATTGACGGGGCCGTGTGTCCTTCCTCCAAGTTCAGGGTCGGGGCGTCATGTAATCAGCAGCACGTTCAGCGAGGGCCTGGCATTCACTGCCTTCCGGGAATCCGGGGCATGAGAAACCAATGCGACCCCCTTTCCGTTCGCGGCCAACAAGGCCCTCAGCCACAGAGCCTGGTTGCTCGTACCCAGAGAATGTGGTCACACCTGGGGCCATAGTTTATGAGGGACGGGGATAAACTCACGGGAGGGAGGCCAGTGGGGGTGGAAGCCAGAGTTCTCGGAAGGAGCTGAAGGACTCAGGGCTGCTTTGTCCAAAAAGAGAAAAATTAGGAGAGGTGATGTTGTATCCAGAATATTCCAGGGAGAGTCTGAAGAACTTGCCAAGGTCAGAGGGGCTGTCCTGAGAGCGAGAGGCTTGTTTACCGAGGTGATCAAGGAGAAGCCAGGGCGCACGGCCGGTGCAGTGGGAGGCGTCCCTGCCTCTGGCAGCCGTGACAGGCTCCATCAAATGGAGCTGGACCTGCCGATCCTGGGGGACTTGTAGAGCTGGAGCCAAGAATCGGGGTGAGGCTGGGAGGTGCAACCTCCATGAGGGGCTACGGGGACCCTTCGGGGTGCCCTGGGCTCGGGGGCGCACCATGGAGCCTCGCTGTTGCCCCGGCACTCGGAACACCCGTGGCCCTGCTCGCGGTGCCTGAAGCCCTGGCTCAGCCGGGCCTCCTCGGGGGCAGGAACCACAAGGCCACCTCGGCCTTAGGCCCAGTCTGCCTGTGTGGCACCGGTCAGCCTGGCGCTGTGAAGCCAGCGGTGCCCGTGCCACTGTGCCTGTTACATAGGTGAGGACGCCGGGGCCTCCGCCACCAGCCCCTTCACTGGTGTCCCAGGGCTTTGCCCCTGACCACCAGTCAGATGCGGGGGGGGCGCTGCACCCCGGTGCTGTTAGGGGCCATGGGGGGTGGAGGCTCTGGTCAGGCCTGCTCTTGGTGGCCTAGCGTGGGCCTCCCCATTTGTTCGCCACCCCCGCCCCAGGTCTGCACCTGCTCTTACCCTGGGTGGGCAGGGCTCCCGGGAGCAGGTCTGAGGCTGGAGCCGGGTTACAGCCTGGCCTCTGCCCCGCAGGCCTTCCTTCTCTTCCAGGCCCCAGGGGGCCCGGCGCTGGGGACGTAGTAGGGACGACGGAAGGGAGGCAGGCCGTGTTGGGGCGGCGGGGGCCATGTGGTATTCTCATTACCAGCCAGCAGTGCGGCGGCCTGGCCGCCCCCCTGGCCACTGTGGCTGCCTTCACACCTCCACTCTGCCTGCTGACACAAGGCCGCCTCCCCCAGCGCAGAAGGTGTCGACTTGGGAACGAGGGTGTGCAGGGGCCTCCAAAACAGCTGGGCAGCGGGCCCCTCAGACACCCTGGAACGCACTTCCAGGGCGGGGGTCGGAGGCTGCAGGTCCCCGCCCCGGGGTGGGGGGGCCCAGGGAAAAGGCAGATTCTGTGTCCCTGGGCGGGGGAGGGAGGAGCAGACGGGGGCCTGCGGGAGGCCCCTCACTCCCAAAGCCCCAAGTCAGCCCTGCCCAGATGCGGCCCCGCCCCGGCCCAGGTGCTGGTGCGGGACCCTGAGCACAGGCTGGGAGGCCTGAGGGCCAGGCACCGCCAGGCCGAGTGCCCTTGGTGTCACCAGGAGGCCCAGAGACTGACAGCCCCCAGACAGGGTCGGAGCAGCTGCTGAAACTGGGGCTCCCCTGACCCGGCCTCCTGGGCCCTTCTTCAGTGTGAGTGCCGGTGCGTCCCCGCATAGCCATCCAGGGCCCGAACCCCGGGCTCCAGCCTGCTGTGCTCCCCGCTCCAAGGTGGGAAGCCAGGCGCTGAGGCCCAGGCCTTTGCCTCGGGCCCCTCAGAGCCAGGATCTGAACCTACACCGCCACGCACCACACCACTGGGCTCCAGGGGAGCGGGGCGGGGGGCGGGGGTGGACGAGCTCGCCGCCCTCTGGGAGCTGGAGCTGGAGAGCGAGGAGAAGGAGGGGCAGATCGGCTGGAGCCTGCAGTGGCTGGGAGCCCGCAGGCGACAGAGGGGCTCCCTGGCTAGTGCTCAGGGCAGGCTGCAGGGGGAAAGGAGGAACCTGAAGTTGCAGGTTTTCCTCCAAGTGGAGGTGCGACATTCCTGGCAGCGGGCAAAGGTGTGAGCCCATGTCCGGGAGTGGGAAGGCCCAGGGCAACGCCAGGGGGCTGGGGGCCCCAGGGAGGGGGTCGGGCTGGAGGGCCTCTGGCAGAGCAGGTGGGAGCAGGACACACCGTGGGGCGAGGAGCGCAGCCTCGGGGAGGCAGCGAGCCCACAGGGATCCTGAAGAGGGAGAGAGGGGGGAAGGTGGAGAGCTGGGCGCAGGAGACGCAGCGGGGCAAGGGGGGCTGGTGGCGCTGGGCGTGGGGGGCGGCCTGGAGGGGAGAGGATGCAGAGGAAGGCGGGAGGGCTGTGGCCCCTGGCAGCACGGGGCGGGGTGAGGAGGTGGCTACAGGTACCCAGGGAGCTGCCCAGCAAGCCAGGGCACGGAGGGAGACCCCTGCTCTCCCTCCAACAAGAAAGCTGAGCTGAGGAAGCTGGTGTGCAGGGGGCTGCCCGGGGCCAGCCGTGCCTGGGCCTGGGCCATGCAGCGACATGGTGACATGGTGCGGGAGCCCCGGCTAGGGGTTCGAGCCGCGGCCTGGGCTGGCCCTGCACGCACACCTCCCCCACCTGCCAGGACCGACCGCTGCCCTGGCCCTGCACTGTGCCGCTGTGAGCAGCCCCCGAGTGCAGGCGGGGTTAGGAGGGGCCGAAGCCCGCACGTCGTGCCTGGAGAGAGCTGCCTCCCGTGCTTCCTGCAGCGCCTGGTGCTGGGTGTGCCCCAAGGTGGCAGCCGAGCTGGGCCTGCAGATCCTCACCGGGAGCTGGCAAGGGCACGGCACTCAAGGTGCCCCCTGCCTAGAGGTTTGGATGGCTCGTGCTTTGACTATTGTCAGCCTTCATTCCAGGGCTGTGTGTAGGGAAGGGGAGAAGGGACCTGAGCCTTGCTTGTCCCCAGCCCTCCTGAGCCAGTCCCCTTCTCCCCACTCCTCTAGGCTCTGTATTTTTATTGAAAAAAAAAAATTGTTTTTAATCCTCACCCGAGGACATTTTTTCATTGCTTTTAGAGAGGAAGAAAGTGAGAAATGCCGATGTGAGAAACATCAGTTGGTTGCCTTCTCATACGCACCCTGACCAGGAATCGGATCCCCGGCCTTTCATGTTACAGGAACACTCCAGCCCACGGAGCCACGCTGGCCGGGGCTAGGCTCTGCCTCGCCCTGCCTCCGCTCACAGATGTGTGACTTCCCCCGTGGACAGAGGAGCAGACGGCAGACCAGAGAAGGCAAGTGGCCTGTCGGGGCCACAGAGCCCATCATGCCGGCACCAAGCCAGCTTCCCCGACTTCTGCAGGCAGCCCAGCATCTCTGGCCCATGCGCTGGGTGACCGGGCCCACCGCTCTACCTTGCACTGGCCCCGGCTGGAGGAAAAAGACCTCTAGGCTTAGAGGTAGGTCTGCCCTTTTCAGATCCCAAGATCCCAGGTGGCTGGGCAGCGCCCTCTGACATCGGTGGAGGAAATGCAAGCACGCCTAGTGTATCCTGTACCCACCCGCATGCTGTGTCCCGTATGCGTGACTTGGGTCAGCACCGCGGCCTGAGACAGACGCTCTCAGCAGGGCGTGCACAGCACCCAGGACCCCTTAGCAGGCGGGTGGGAGTCCCTGCTCCACTTTGCAGTTGGAGAAACAGAGGCCCCACTTGATGCCTCTGTATCCCCGCCTTTCACTGTGAAGCTTAGACCCCCCTCTGCGCACCCAGATGGAGCAAAGGAGCAACGCGTGCCCCCCCCCGCCCCACCCCCAAGGAGGGAGGCACTGCCTGCTCGCCCGCTTTCTCGCCACGCAGATCTTGGCGCCTCTCTTGACCCTTTCCCGGAATCCGCCAGTCTCCCCCCTTCCTCCCCGCCCCCCCTCCTCAGCACCCCCCTGCCTCCTGTGACTTCCACGGGCGGCACATCCAGCTGACCCGTGGCCAAGATAATCAGATTACCGTGGTTCCAGGATAATCTATTCCAGATGGCTTGCCAACTCAGTGGCTCCGGGAGCCGGAGGTGTGAGGAGAGGGGGTGGTCCCAGCGGGCAGGGGCTCCCCAGGAGCCTCAGGCTGGAGCTGGGAGGCTGCGGGGAGGGAGGGAGGCACGCGGAGGAGGAGGTGGGGTCCTCAGTGCTGGGCCCTCGACTGCTCTGGGCTCCAGGCGGCCGCGGCCCCCTCTCCAGCCCCAGCTCCTACCTCCTCTCTCTGCGGCCCAGGGAGTGCCTAGGATCCCGTGGCGGGGGGCAGGCACTCCCAGGCCTTTCCCACTGTCTGTCCTCGGGGGTGTCCGCTCTAGCCGCTGTTTCTCAAAGATGCCGGGTGTCCTGATCCGGAGAGGTCTCCCTCTCAGACCCAGACTCTGGCTGCGCCCTCCGGTCCAGGGTGGGCCTGGAGACCTTTCTCTTTTTTCACCTCCCTAGGTCCCTCTGATGTGGAGCAAGGTTCCCTGGGGGCTTGAGGACCCCGCCCTGGCACCCTCGCTCTCGGGGCGGCCCTCCTGCAGGACGGGGGCCACTCGAGTCCCCCAGACTCAGAGACAGCCAGGCAACACAGGCTGTGGCCCCAGACAGAGCCAGGCGGACCCCAGCTTGGGAGTGAGAGGCTTGTTTATGGAGGTGATCAAAGACAGGGGACATGGGACAACCTCTCGCCACTCTGTTTCCTCAACGACCAAGTGAGTTGTAAACACCCACATCACAGCACGGCTGTGCTTTGCGACCCGGCTGAGTGCCAGCGCAGTGCCCGGCCCCAGGCAGCCGTGCGGGCCTGCGTGGGGGTGTGATTTGGTCCTTGCCACGCCAGCACGGTTGGTGTCACTTACCCTGGGGCCCAGAGACGAGAGTGAGTGACACAGGTAGGACCTGGCAGGACAGGGACTCCACACTCCAGGAGGGTGTCCTAGGCTGTCTGAAGGTGGGGCCTCTGTAAAGAACAACCACTCCCTGAAAGGGCTTGCCTCTCGGGTGGTGTGAGGGGTGGTGGGGAGACCCCTGGCAGTAGGGGACCCCAAATTAGGAGCCTCCCCAGGGATGAGACGGCTGACGCTAAGCAGGCTGGCAGTACAAGAGCCGCTTCCTTCTCCTGGGGGCTCTGGCTCCAGCAGACACAGGGATTCAGGGCTGCAAGGGGCGTATTGACATAGCACCTTTGATTAGCACTCCTGTGTCGGGGAGGCTGGCCGGGGAACGCGGGCACCAGGGCTCGGAGGTGGGGGAGCAGCGCCCAAGACCAGGCTCGGCCGAGGAGACTGGGGGTTCCTAGCGGGGAGGCAAGCCAGGGGGAAGGCTGAGGTCCGTTCCCCAGCCTACTGGGGCGCTGCCCTGCCCTCCACCCTGGCCAAGGACCCCACGGAACTCTCACCTCTGCTCAGTGGGGCTGCCCCCAGGCCTCATTTCCCAGCCTTACACTTTGGCAGGCGGAGGCAGCAGGCTCAGGCAGGGGAGCAGGAGCCACTGGCTCCGGCACTTGTCAAAACACAGGCCCCTGGGTGTGAAGTCCTCACCCCAGCAGGAGGGCGTGTGGGCCCTGCTGCCTGGAGAACTCATTAGCCGGGACAACTCCCAGATGAACCCACCAGAGAGGCAGGCGATAAGGAGATCAAAGGTGACAGAGGCTTGGGGAAAGGGAAGAGGGAGGTTGCTGGCAGGAGGTGGTAGAACCCAGGCTCCAGGTTGGGGTTCCTCCTCTGCCCCCACCCCCCGGCTCCATCAGGCCCACTAACTACAGCCTTTGCACAGTCTGGGCCCAGAGACCCCAGGGGCAGCAGGGGAGGGAGGGACTCCCACGTGGCACTTCCAATTTGTCAACTCTTTTGTCTCCACACTCCTGGGTCTTTTTAACCCTCCCTCAGCCCTGACACCAGAAACCCTACTGTCACGCACCACGTAGGGTGCCCTCTCCTGCTCCCAAGCTCTCGGTGGCTCCCGTGTTCGCGCCCAGTGAATGGTAACCACCAGGTCCCAGGCATCCCCAGGCACCAGAGCTGTGCGCTCAGGACAGTCTTGTCTGAGTATGTCTAGTTGACTTCGTACTTAATGAAATACAAATTCACTTCAAAGCATTGTTGCCAACAAACGAGTGGAGATCACAACTACTCGTTTGTGGGGAGAGAGGGATTTTTTGATACTTAGAAGGCTGGCGACAGGGCACCCAGACCCTCTGAGATCCCACGCTCCTGCCTGTCTAGCCTTTACCCTGCACCTTTCCCGTGCTGTGCGCAGCACACGCTGCCAGGTCCCAGCCCCTTCTTCCCCAGGGTCCAGCAGGATGGGAGGGGCCCAGGCCCTGGGCTCCAGTACCAGGTTCCTGGCTCAAATTGGGAGCCCTAAGAAAGCATCCATAGCCAGAGTCCAGAAGAGGCAGACCCTGCCAACAGCTGCAGGCTGAGGGGGACCAGGCTCCCCTGGGCGTCAGTGGGCCCTACACTGTGCACCCAGGGTGGGTTGGCCCTGCCTCTCCTAGGTGTGACTGTGGGCGTGGGCATCCTGGGGCTGCTGGGAGAGGCTGCTGCGGAGGGGGCACAGAAGGTGTCAGAGGAGGTCAAAGGCATACGAGATGAAAGCAACAGGGGGCGGGGGCGGTGGTGGGCAGAGATGCCAGGGGAGAAGGGGCCACGCCATTGTGCTTTCTCTCCCCTCAGCTCACCCTGTGGTCTCGCGGGGCTGGAAGCATGGAGGCTGCACTTTAGACCCTGGCACTTCTGAGGACACGAAGCCAGGCACCAAGTGCTGCACGTCCAGCTGGAGAGCGTCACACATGAAGTAGCTGTCATGACAGGGTACAGACTCCACCTGGAGGGAGGAGGCAGGCCATGTTAATTCTCTGTGAGAGTTCCTGTGTGACAGTCATATCGTCTGTAAATAGAGAGGATTTTATTTCTTCCTTTTCAACCTGTATGCCTTTTGTTTTTTCATATTGCATAAGCTAAACCCTCCAGGGCAATGCTGAATAGGAAGGCATGGGTAGGAGCAGACGTCCTTGCCCTTTTCTCAATATTGGCTGGAAAGCTTGCAGTCTTTCACTATTCCATATGTCAGCTGCCTGTCCTTTGCAGATGCCTTTGATCAGACTGAGAACGCTCCCCTCTATTCCTAGTTTGCTGTTGAATTTTGTCAGATGTGTTTTGTTATTTCCATTCATTTCATTGGCAAAGCCTGTAAGCCTTCCCCAAAGTGGCAGAACACCAGCTAGAGGACAGTGGTAGCAACAGGCCAAGCCCCTGATACTGCCAGGCTGAGGGTGTCCTGGAGGCCAGCAGGCTCACCCCTCCCTCAGCTCAGGTGGTCCAGCAGCCTGAGCAGATCGCGCCAGCTCTTGGAGAGGTGCCTGGGAGAGCCTCCTCATCGCGGTTCCCCCAGCTCGCCACCGCGTGGGAAGGGTGCGTCCAGGATCAGCCTGCCTCAGAGGAGGGACGGATTACTGTTCCCCTCGCCTCTAGCGGGAACCAGGGCCTCACGCTGCGTCCCAGCTGATTTTACAGACCTGCTGCTGCAGGGCCTGAGGATCCCATTATACAAATTGGAAATGAAGGTGCAAGGAAATTTAATTCTTTGCATAAGGCCCCCAACAGGTGAAGGCAGTCCCAAACCTAGGTACTGGACTTCGAGGTCTGTGACCCCGCTTCCTTTAACCTGCTGAGCTGGCCCAACAGCCAGGTCTGGGCGCAGGCCCTGACAGGTGCCCGGGTGCCCGCGATGGCTCAGATGGGACCAAACCCATGCAGCCAACTGGCCAGCACCTTCTTCCCCCAACACCCCTGCGTTGGTTCAAAGGGTCAGGCCCCGCCCCCTCCAGGCCCCAAGCCGGCTTTGAAGTGCTGATGTGGCCTGGAAGAGGCCACTTCACACCTCTGGCTCGGGATAAAGCCGTGGCTTCAGGGATAAGGCGGTCGCGCCAACAGTCTCCAGAGGCACCGCCGCTGCCATGGCCCAGTCCCTGTGCCCGCCGCTCTCCGGGTCCTGGGTGCTCCCCACGTGCTGGGGCGCAGCTCAGCAACCTCCCCGTTCCGACACGGGCTGCGGCTGCTCCCCTGCCTCGTCCCCGACCTCCTGGGGCAGCGCCCCGGGCGGCAGCCCCGTGCCGAGCCCGGGTCGGCCCTGCACTCGCGCAGCCCCTCGCGCTCCTCGCGCCGGGCGGCGCGGCGCCCGGAGCAGCCGCCTGGGCGTCGGGCAGCGGCAGAGCGCCAGCGAGCGCGAGAAGCTGCGCATGCGCACGCTCGCCCGCGCCCTGCACGAGCTGCGCCGCTTCCTGCCGCCGTCCGTGGCGCCCGCCGGCCAGAGCCTGACCAAGATCGAGACGCTGCGCCTGGCCATCCGCTACATCGGCCACCTGTCGGCCGTGCTGGGCCTCAGCGAGGAGAGCCTACGGCGCCGGCGACGCGGCGACGCGGCGCTCGCTCAGGGTTGCCTGCTCTGCCCCGGCGGCGGCCCTGTGCCGGCGCAGGCGCGCGGGTCGGGCCTGGGTTCGACCGCCCGCGCCGTGGGGGCCTGGGGGTCTCCGCCCGCCTGTCCCGGGGCCCCAGCGGCGCCCGCGCCGGTGCTCTACGACGAGGCGGCGTGCCTGGAAGGGCTGGCGACGGGGCCGGACGCCTCGTCTCCGGTTAGTATCTCCCGCCCCCGCCGTCGTGGGGGCGCCCCCCACTGGGCGCGCAGCCTGGCCTCTGCACGCGCTCCTGAGAGCGTCACGGCCGGCGTACCCGGGGTGCCCAAGCGGTGACGGGAGGGAAGGGACGCGCAGGGGGCAGGGCTCCCTGAGAGTGGAGCCCACGAGCGCTGAGAGCCGCGCTCTTCCCTGCCCCCCCCTCAGCTCTTTCCGTGCCACGCGCTGCCCCAGCTGGAGACCTGGATGTCCCTCTCGCCCCTGGAGTGGCCACCGGCCTGAATAGTCGAAGTAACGCCTGACAGACAAGGGGCGCAGTGAGCACTGCGGCCTTGTTGGCCTCGGCACCTTCGAAGGGGTTCCTCTCAGACTCCCTGTCCTGGCCGCGGGCGCCGGCGAGGCTGGCACGGGCACCCCTGCGGGTGGGAGCCTGTCCCCCCAGCACCACCTACCCCAGCCCCTCCCACCGTGGGACCCACAGAGCAGACACTTTGAGGCAGCCTGGAAGTTCTGCTTCATACGTAGTTATTTATTTGTGAATAAAGTGCTCGTGTCAATTGGCAAGTTCCTCTTTCTTTGCGTGGACGCAAAGCTCCCTCCGTCTTCTCCAGAGGAGGATGTAGGGAAGTTGGGAGGGTTTCTTGCAGTCTTCGCCCCCGGCGCCGTCGGTTCAGCCTGGTCAGCCCAGAACAGGGTGGGGGGCGGGGCTTCCCATGGAAACGTGGCAGAAAATGGCGTCTGTCCGTCTTGTCTTTGAACCTGGTGCGCGGCTGGAAAAAACCAAAGTACCTGCAGACAGTGCATCTCCATTAGTATTTATTGTATCGGGCTCTTTACACATTTTAAACTCAGAAAAACCATTTTGCAGAAGCCTAAACCAAGGAGCAACACTCTGGCGCTGGCAGGATTTGTCAGCAGCTCCATTCATTCTGAGGTGGAGGGGACACCACCTCCATCCAAGGGGACGTTTCTGTGCCCCGAGTCCCCATTCCCCCTGGCCTGGACCCTGGGATTGTCCCATCTCCCTTCCCTCAGGTTTCTCTCCCTGGTGGTTTAGGGACAAAAAATAACGTCAGTGAGATAATTTTGAGTTTATGGAAACGTGACCTCCCCGAGGCCCAGATGAGATGACAGGGCCATTGGGCTACACGCAAGTCCACACCACTGACCCAGAACCAGGCCCAGCCGCACACCCCCGTCTACGCTGGCTGGGTTCAGATTACGGAGGGGAAGTGTGGGCCCAGCAGCCTGGCTTGGGTCAGGGGGTCTGGCGAGCAGCCAGGCCCGGTGGGGGAGGTGGGCGAGGGGACACAGGGTCCGTGTGCCAGGGTCCTCGGCCCTCTGTGGATACCTAGCTCTCCCACCCCCTCCAGCTGCTTTGAAACACAGGCCTTGTTATTTGTTTGTTGTTTTTTTAAGTCCTTAATTCAGATAAAATTTACATCCTTTAGAGTTCGTCTGGATGGTTTGTGTATACGCGTAGAGTCATGCCGCTGGCAGCCGCTCATTTTAGAACGTTTTCTTCACCTCCCAAAGGAGAAACCCTCTGAAACGTAATGTTTAATTAAGCAGTGTCACCCCAATAAATCCAATACAATTTTTTTTTTTGAAAAAGGAAACCATCCCCATTAGCAGTCACTCCCCCACGATGCCACGCCTGCGCCCCACCCCCGCTCACTGCCCTACTTTCTCTGTAGATCTGCCTGTTGTGAGCATTTCGGGGGAATGGATCTCACCATATACGTGGGGCATTGTGTCTGGCTTTTCGCACTTAACATAAGGTTTTCAAGGTTCATTGTGTTGTCTGTATAACAGTCTAGCGGTTCCTTTCTTTTTCTCTTTTCTTTTTTGCCCCGTAGTATTCCGTTGTATTTACAGACCACAGTCTATTTATCCATTGCTGTTGATGGGCTTGTTTTGACCCCACGTCTCGGATCCTTCCCAGGGCTCCTGCCTCGGCCCGGAGGGGCTGCAATTGCTGGTGGGGTGGGGCTCGCTGCCGGCCCTTCGGGTGTGCCCTGGCCACATTTGGCTTTGGAGAGCGGGAGCCCAAAGCGCAGGTGGGACCTTACCCCTTCACGGAACGCCCCCACTTTCCTGGGCCTCCATCCTGTTGTCACGCTGCCCTCCCACGGCCCTCAGGGGGGTGGATGGATGTTTTCTCCAGGAACCTAAACAGGTTTAGAAAATCTGTTTGCATGGCAAAGGACCCGTGGCTTAGGAGGGCGAATTAAAGTTATTAGCAAGTCTTTTCACAGATAAGTGGGGCTAGTCCGCCAGCTCCCCCTGCGGAGGGATCCCCCTCCCTGCCAGAGCTGGGGCCTCCTGCCGTTTATTAGCACCTAGGTGTGGTTTTCATTAACAGGTCTCTGCTAATAAGCAGGAGGACTGGAGATGAGAAGGGTACCTCCCACCGTTCCTCGCCCCCACCCCTTCCTGGGCCAGCCCCTTCTCAGCGGAACGTGCACGGCCATTCAAAGGGACAGGACAGTCACCAGCGTCCAGGTAGGTGAGCCGTGGACACGTGCTCCCTCTCACCTCTCAGCTAACCTGTGGGGTAAGACCCAGCTAACGGGCCATCTTAAGGACAGCAATGTGACGTAGGGAGGAGGGTAACGGACAACATGTTCGTATAAATGTTCAGTGGTAGCCTTGGGGTTGGGTCCCTATGTGACCCCAGAGCCTGTGCGCTCACTCACGGGGGCACAGCCTCTTGGGCGGCTGAACGCCAGCCTGTCTCAAGGACAGAGGGCACCGGCTGCCAGCTCACCTCACGCGCGGCCCTGGCAGGGCGCCCTGGTGCGGAGCAGCCTGGACGGTGGGAGAGGGTGACACATCGGCCCCGGGGGCGCCCACCGGGCCGGCCTGCTGACTCTGGTCACCGCGCGCCAACAGTGCTTGCCTAGCCCCACGGGGGGGAGCTCACGTGATGGAGGAGCACGCATGTTTAGAGCAGCGACCGTGGGCCAGGCTCTGTGTGTAGGATGATAGGTTCACCATCTAATTTCAAGGCATTTTAGCCTCAGAGCCGGGACGAGGCAGGTAGGTGTGTGCTATCTTACCAGTCAGGATGTGGAAGGTTGAGATCGTCACAAAACTAGTACGTGGCTGTTGCGGTGGGGACAGCTGTGGGTGGTGGGCGGCACTTCTGCTCTTTAGAACAGCCCTGGTGGCAAGTGGGCGTGCGTGCGTGTGTTCCAGGTGTAAAATACGGCTCCGCGTGCAGGTGGGCAGGAAACATGCTTCTGCATGTCGACTGCACACGTTCGGGCTGGGACAGGTGCTGTGTAAACGCTGGCGCTGGAGGGGCCGGTGCTTTAAGGAGGGGCCACTAAGCCGATCACACTCAGGGACATGCCGGGGTCACACTGTGAATCTGGGTGGGGATCAGAGGAAGGGGAGTGTCTCTGTCTGGGACCCCTTCATCCAGGGGACATTCAGCTAGTTGGTGCCAGCGCCGTGAGGGAGGTGCGCCGCCAACAAGGAGCAAGTGTGTGACCCAGGGGAAGGGACACACGAGAAGCTGCCGTCACCAACCCTGTGTGCAGCCGGCTGTGGGTGGGCAGGTTATCCTGGAGGCCGCGACCGGTCAATGCCCTGCAGTTCTCAAGCCCGCCACTCGGTGTCCTCGGAGAGGCGCACGCAGCCCTTGCCCTGCTGGGACCCTTCATCCAGTTTTCCTGGAAAGGGCGGTTTCCGAAGAAGACAAAGGCGCCTCTCTGCCCGCTCCTGGGCCCCTCAGGCCCTCCAGTCTCCTCTCGGTTCCGGGCCAGCCGGCCAGGGCAGTCGTGGCACGGTGCCTGCCCGCCACCTCACCTGGCACCTCTGCCTCTCACACCCGTGTGACCTCAGGCACTCGACCAACCAGCCTGGGCCTCAGTCTCTCCAAGGCGATTCCGTAAAGGTTGTGGGGCAGCACAGAGGGACGGGGAGTGGGAGGGGAAAGACGGGGGCCACACAGTAGCTGGGGTGGGCTGGGCGTCCTGCTCGGTTGAGCAGAGGGGCCCCGGGCCCATCGGGCGGGCCTCCCCAGAGGGCCTGGGACGCTGGTGGACTGCGTTGCCTGAGCCTGGAAACAGTATCGCTGTTTATTTGGGTGACACATCTGTCCGCCTGGGGGCTCAGACAAGTGGCACAGTCATTGAAACAACTGAAAATAGTCCCTCTCTGCGGGGGTCCCTGTCGGCAAGTCCAGCCCCGGGGACCTCCTGAGCTGCAGCCCTTTGTCACCAACCCTCTTCCCTCCAGGGCCTCTCGGGGCGAGGCCTGCCTGCTGCTGGGGCCCCTTCAGGGAGCCCGGGGCGGCGTCCCAGTCACTTCTTGACGTTCTCTCTCTGGAGGAGCAAGGAATACCTCCGCAGCCGGGTCCAGTGCTCCTGCTCCTTCACCTGGTGCTCCAGCTTCTGAAACCTGGGGCCACACGGTTGGAGATGAGAAGAGCCTGCTTTGTGCCGTGCCCCCCACCTGCCCCCAGGTCCCGAGGGCAGACCTTGACCGCCCTGTGCTATACATTCTCCAAGCGACGCAGGTCTGCTTCCTCTCTGAGTCCTCAGGACTCAGCAGGGGGCACAGCGGGCCCCCGAAACACCTTTACTGAAGGAGTGAGGGGTGGCTTTCCAAATCACGAGGTACACGCACAGTAACAAACTCGAACTTAGGAACTGAAGTCTGTGAGCACGGAACGACAGTAGACACGTCAGGATGCCAACACGCCGTTTCACAAGCGTTCCTTGAGCATCTGCCAGTGACACACTGGTGCAAGCACTGGGAAGACCAACGTGACCACAACAGCCGGTCCCTGTCCCCAGTGAGTAAGAGCACTTGGGACAGGAGGCATCTAAGTGCCACAGAGGTCAAGTGCAGAAAGGAGGATGAGAACCGTAGCCTGGGGAGGGCCCCCAGGAGAGAGCTTGACTTCAGTCTTTAAAAAATAAGAAGGCGTTTTTGTTTGTTTGTTTGTTTAAATAACAAATGAGTGCATATTCACCTGCCTTTCAAATGCATGGGACAGCTGCAGTCTGCCCAGTCCCCGCTTCGCTCCCACAAAGACTTGGACTTCCAGGAGCCTGACTGTGTGCACGTTTGGCGTCTGTGCATCTATAGATAATTTTTAGGGAATCATCCCTTTGTTTCCCAAGGAAAGCAAAGGAAAGGAAGGGTGGGCCCACGGTTTCCTCTCTGAGGACCCTAACAAAGGGAGTTGGAACACCATCCCTTACCCTCCTCCAGCCTCAAGAGAAGCTTCCCCTGGTGTCCACACAGGGCCTGCCCAGCCCCTCACCAAGGGAGCCACCTGCCTGTGGGCCCCGGGTCTGCCGGGTCACCCCAGACGCCCACTTACGGCAGAAAGCTGGGCAGGTAGAACCTAGACTGTGCGTGGCCTGTATTCCACAGGGAATAAAGGGAGACGGACAGGCAGGAGAGACAGGCTCTGTTTCTGTCTGTTTCCTGGTGGCCTGAAATTTCTCTCTCGTGGTCAAAGTTTGGCCCAACTGGGATGGGAGCAGAAGCCAGGCTGAGGGGCGGGCGGGTGGCGGCACACTTGGCACCAGCCGGCCGCCTCTCAGAGCCCGGAAGGCGGGCTCCGTTCCACGCTGCTGCTTACGAAAGCCCCAGGGCAGATTTTGTGAAAACACTTTGGACAGACTGTTGCAGGTCTGCAACTTTGACTCTATTGCCACATGAACCCGTTGCCTTAAAATTTCACCTAGTTTTAGGGCCAGTGGAAAACTTCCAGGCTCAAGCTATAAATACAAAAAAAAAAAAAAATTAAAATCTTTGAGGTGTACACAGAGCGTGCGATAAGCAGTGAGAGGAAAATGGTCATGACAGATCCTGGTTGTGAGCAGGAGGGGGTTCGCCGGAGTCGTTTTCAAAGCCCCAGGCGTCAGCCTCAGCGCAGTGAGGACAGAAGCGCCTTCGCTCAATCATCGTGTTTCCCAGCTTATCGCTGGGCCCCAACTCAGAAGACGGGTTGCGACAAGGGGTGTGATTGGAGCACTGTGATTAGGTCTCCGTAGGGGCTCCTCCGAGCAGGGCTGCCACAACCACACAGTGCGCCCCTCCCGGCCCCTGCAGGGTCCCTGGACCCAGCAGCACTACCCGGAGCACCCGCTACTCCGATAGCCCCCCGCTGTGCCCGTGTCTCCTGTGCCCCCCACCCCGTCAGCCCCGCCGGCTCCAGCCCTCTTCCCTCCGCAGTGTCCCTGGGGGCAGTCTTCCCCCGCAGCCGGCACTGTGGGCCCAGGGAGGCTGGGTGGGGTCCTGGGAGCTGAGCTGGGTTGGGAGGGGGGAGAGACACTTGGGAGCCAGCAGGTGGGAGAGACCACAGACAGTCAGGGCAGAAGGGACTGTCTCCTCCTCCGAGCAGGTGAAAGCGAACACGAAGCGTGGTCTCAACACAGCAGACACGCGAGGGAAACACCTGGAAGGACGTGCACTAACACGTGAATGGCGGTGCGGGGATTGTGGAGTATTTAGATTTTCCCCTTCGTATCGTCTTAGTCTCTCAATTTCTACAAGCGCATGTATAATGTATCATCAAAAATGAGTATCGCTTTTTGTAATGGGGAATTACTCCGTTACGGTGGTAGGTCTGCTCTTGAGCCATGTTCAAGGGCTCAGCAGGGGTCTGAGCCCTAACCGCCACCCACACCGTGGTCAGCGGGAGAAGGCAAGTGCCTAACACACCACACGTCCAGAGGGTGGAGAAAGGACAGGGCGTGCGGATGGCTGGCTCCAGGGGTCCTGCGGGCTCCGGTGTGGCTGCTCCCTCTGCTGCTGAGTGCGCAGCAGCCAGGGATGCTGTGTGTACCTGGGCCTGACTCTTCCAGGGAAGCTTCTGGAGCCCAGTGGGGCCGTGGGCTGGGCGTGGTTGGCAGGCCCCAGCTTGCCAGCCCCTGCTCGAGACTGATAACCAAATAAGGCCCTCCTTTCCCACGGGCCTGAACTCATTCCTCCTTTTCTGCTGGTCGGAAGGGGAATTGGGCTCTGAGGGGAGCATTAGGTGCTGGAAGGGCCTCTGTGCCGTCCAGCCAACCCCACTGTTCCTCACCCAGGCCACGGCCGGGGCGCGCAGGAGAACCAGGACTGTACCTCTTCTGGAGGAAGCTCTCGCATCTCTCCTCCAAGGACAGTGCCTGGGGCCAGGACGCGCTGCCCGGCAGGTCAGCCTGAGGGATGCTGCAGTTTCTTGAGATGTCCTCCAGCAGCGGGTAGGCAGCAAAATGAAAATAGAAGACAGATTTGGGGATGTCCCTGGCCTCGCTGGTGGCCTCCGCTCCATCTGGACGGTCCCCTGAGATGAGACAAGAGCGCCGTGTTCTGTGTGAGGGTTCCTCGCTGAGGTCGCGGTGGATCCGGGGGCTGCTCTCTGCTTACAAAGGCTGGGTCCCAGGGGCTGGGCTGGGAGGGGCCCGCTTGCTCTGAAGGAGCAGAGAGAGGGCCTGCCAGGTGTGTCATGAGAGTGTCTGCTGAGGGCTCTGGGCTGTGGTGGAGGGGACAGAGAGCGGGGAGCAGGCTGGGTGGGTCACCCGAGGCTCTGTGAGGGGACTGAGGAAGTAAGTCGGGGAAATGGTCACCAGGCCACAGGTCCGGGCAGCGCCCGCATGGTCCCCGGGCCATACCTCGGAGCAGGAAATACGGCTGGTGCGCAGACACGACAAACACAGGCTTCCAGGGGGCTGCCAGGTGGAAGGGTCGGGGGGGAGCAAAGCCGCAGACGATCTGAGGCCCAGCCACATCCAGCAGGTGCACAGAGCCGTTCCTGGAGAAGACCAGCACCTGGGAACAGAGGTGGCAGAGGGGGACTTCTCGACCCTGTCACTCGCCCCAGTGTGGAGTCGGAGAAGCAGCTGGCCATCAGGAATGAAAACAGGGAGAACTCGGGTGCTCCCGGGCATGCGGCCTCTGGACCATGCTCAGGACAGCGGTGGGAATGTGGCGTCTGCCCCTGCGGGGACACCGGCGGCAGCAGGCCCTCATCTAGGCGCCGCGTCTGTCCCTCGTTTGCCCTGGCTTCCCTTTCCAGTACCCCCAGCTCCTCTCTTGCAGGGCTGGCCTTCGCTGCGACCTGGGTCCACATCCCGGCTGATGCGCCTCCTCTGCCTCCTCAGGGACCCTGTTCCATGTGGTGGCCATGCCTAACCCTCCTCTGCAGATGAACTTCGAAACTCACCCCGATCTTTCAGACACCCTCCCCAGCCCTGCATCTGCCTCCAGCTGCCACCCTGCTCCCCGCCTGCACTCTCAGCCCCCGCCCCCACGCCTCCACCCGTGCTGCCACCTGTCCTGATCACAAGAGCGTGAGGAGCCTACCATGCCAGGTAAGGGTTGGACCGGGGCCACTGCGCAGACAGCTTCGTCCGGGTGCTTCGCTGGCCTGCAGAAAGCAAGACCCGTAGGCGCTCACCCTGGAGGAGTTTTAAAGGGTTGCCATCCTCTCCCAGGCAAATATCCTGGGTAAAGTCTTGTACATAAGCACCAGGAAGTAGGTTGGAGACTGTTCACAGCGCGGCCCAAACCTCCATTGTTAGTGCGTGAGCAGTCACGGTGCACGCACAGCGGGACTCGCCAGAGCAGTGAGGACAGCTGTAGCTGAGGACGTCCTCCCAGAGGCCTCTCCAGAACGTTGCACAGCACGTGGCAGAATAAACAGCATTTAAAAGTACGTCGGAGAGCACAGACTGTCACGCGGTTTACCTGCTCTCATATGCACAGCTGACAATGTACTGCTTGGAGGTACAGGCCTGTGGACATGCTCATTCTTAAAGGAAAGCAAAGGAATGCACTGAGGAAGGCAGTGTGGTGGATTTAAAAAAAAAAAATGGGCACAATGTTTGGCAGCAGCTCCCACCAAAATATGGAGTCTGTCTTTGCGCTGCTTGAACGCAGGTGTGGCGATGTGACACGCTCTGTCCAGGGTGGCTCCAGCCCAGGCTGGGAAAGCATTTGCATGGGGCGGCTGCTGGGCGACGCAGCCTGACAGGGCCCGCAGGCAAGGCCGCTGGCAGGAGAACCAGTGCCTGGGCCACCAGCCTGCCAGTCTGCCAGCCACCAGCAACGTGAGTGAGGCCAACTCCACCCGCCCGGCCGGCTTGGCCCAGCCTGTGCTGCCCACGGCTGCAGGCACGTGTGCGAGTCGCAGCGAGGCCGGCGGAAGGAGCGCCCCGCTGAGCCCGGACCACGTCAGCCTGCAGAATCGGGCTAAGCAGCAGCAGTTCCCTTAAGCCATGTGGCCGTGTGGCGGGTTGTCGCATGCAGCAGCGGGTGGTGGATGAGGCGGTTGGTTCCCTTGGAGGAGTGGGGGAGCGTGTGATCAGGGAGAAGAACACCGCTGAATGGGAACTGAATCAGAGGTGACCTCCTTCTTAAGCTTCCTGGTGGTTGCTCAGGTGTGTATCTTGCTCTCCATCTCCCTCCATCTCTCCCCACACGCGCACACACGCTAAATACACACACATTGTATAGATCGTTTGCACACATAAACTACTTCACAGTTTTAAAAAGAGAGAGAGAGAGAGGTCCTTGGGGAAACTGATAACAGGCTATTTTGGAGAAATGATCCTCGTCTTGGCCCTGTGGGATGTGAGAGGTGGCGTCTGTGCCATCCTGCCATTTTGTTAGGAGAGCGTTACATACGTCGGTGTGTAGAAGACTGGTGGTACCCCGAGGCTTGTCAGGAGACGGGGGACAGTGACCACAGAGAGCTGGCCAGCCAGCGTCTTGCTGCCCTTTTCCCTGTCGTCCCTGCAAAGCCACCCACCTCTCAACCAGCGTGCGGATTGTGGGTCCTTGGGTCCTGCTGGCAGCCACCAGGTGGAGAGAAGCGTCTGTGCACAGCACCACACAGGTCACTTGGGATGTCACTGGACCCTCGGGATACACGTTCCGTCCTTCATGGACTACGAACCATTTCAGGAAGTGAATGCTTTGGCAGACACATCCCTCAGGAAGAGCGACCACGCCGAGAGGGGACCCTGCAGAGAGCAGCCACAGGCGCAGGTCGGAAACGGGACCGAGCGATGCAGCCCCGGGCGCGGGGCCTGGGAGGGCAAAACCGAGCAAGGAGCGCCCCCTTCAGGGGACCCTTCGGAGAGCAGAGGGCAGCTGGGTGGGGAGAACCAAACGCACAGAAGAGCAGAGTCAAGAATTTATCAATATTCAGAAAATCGAGAACAAGCTATTGGGCAAGGGATTGTGGAATTAGGAACCTTCTTCTGCCCTCGAAGTAGTTTTTGCTGTTACTGTAATGCTGTGGGTGCGATCAAAAAAATTCAGGGGGGCCTTTAGAACTGCACGGAGAATGTCCCCCTATTTGAAACAACTGCTGCATCCTTGAGGAGGAAACAGCCCAGGTGAGGAAGGCACCCCTCTGACCTGGCAGAGCCCCCGAGAACGGCCAGCTCCGCTGTATGGCCGTGCGCGCTCCAGAGAGCGGCACCGGCTGGAGGGCCACCAGGGAGGAAGGCCACCCCGGCTCTCAAATGCCAATCCACCGAGTCATCCTCCACCTTTGTTTTAGAAGCTTGGTTAGAGGGAGACGCTCCCTTAGAGGCTGATCAATTTAAGGTAAAGAGAGCCCATTGACTTTTGTCACCTACGAAGCTGGATCAAGGGCCCTGGCTGGGACTGCACCAAGGTGCCCCCCAACCCAGAACAGCTGCTGGCCTGAAGTCTGTCACTTGATAGGTCTCTTCGCTTCCATAGCAATGAGGTTCCTGCTGTCAGGGCACCAGGGTATGGCTGGAAGAGCAGGAAGGAAGAGACTGGCTTGTTTTGAGAGTGTGGAGGTGGGAGGAGGGGGCTGGGCCGCGTGCTGGAAGGCCGCGGTGAAGGCACTGGCTGGGCTTCTGGGGCCAGGCCAAGGGGGACGGGGTGGCAGCGCACGTTGTGTTCAGTAGTGTCTGTTGAGTGAATGACTGACAGGAGAGCAGGACCAGCCCCCGAGGGGCCTTGAAGAGCCGAGGGGCTTAGCAACCGGAGACGCAGCCAGGTGCCGGGCAGAGGCGGGGGCTCACCTTTGGCCAGGTCCCACAGTGTGAGCACGCCGTCCTCGCAGGCCAGCACCAGGTAGGAGCAGCAGCAGCTGAGCAGAGACAGGGCAATGGGCGCGGCACAGGGCCACACGCCCTCGGGCTCTAGTGGGGAGGACACCGCTCACCAGGCTGACCCCCACACCCTGCCTTCGCCTCCCCCTGCACAGCCTGAGGCGCAGGCTGGCCTGCCCCTCTGGGACATGGGCAGGAGTGCGTCTGGGCTCGCCACCGCGCTCTGCCCGCGCGGCACTGTCTCCTGCTCAGGGTAATGCAACAGGCCGCGCTGCCGTTAGACCCCGGCGCACGCCCGGTGAGCGCTGGCGCTGTCGGGAGCACTTCCGCCGAGAAAGCGGCCGCTTGGCCCCCCGGTCACACGGGCAGTCAGCACCAGAGCTGGATACAGATGCCAGGCTGCCTCGCAAGGAGAGGAGTTCCTGCTTTGTGAATGTTTCAGCGTGACTTTGGAAGTATAGTTCCAAAGTGTGGCTTAAGTGTGCAGCTCAAGGAATTTCCACAGAGTCAACTTGCTCGGGTAAATGCCTCCGTAAATTTGTAAAAAACCAACAGATGGCCACCCACATTTCCTAAGTGCCTTCCCATTTCAAAGAGCTTTCAACTATCTAGGTTTTGCTATGGATGGTGCAACGCATCAGCTCCGTGCTTCAGATGAGAAGCCGGAGGCCGGGGGTTGGGATGTCAGCTGGCTGGCCTGAGACCGCTGGGCAGTGACGGGGACTCCGCGGCCCAGCCTGCCCTCTCTTCACCTTAGCTGACTAAGGAGCCCTGACGGGGCTTTGTCCCTATTGACCTGTTATCTTTAAGAAACACGACCGTTGGGAGATAGAGCCCTGGGTCACGGCACCGCCACCACACACAGCTGGCTTCCCCTAAAGCCACACTGATGTGTCAGCCACAGGCTCTTGGCTAAGCAGGAGGAGGACACATACCGACTTTATCCTTCAGGGTTCTGTTCAGTGAATAGAGGAAGAAGTTGTGGTGTCCCATCCAGTGTACACCAATGACACCGGCCACCCCTGGGAAAGGGGGGAGAGGCTGTCACGTGAGGAGTCTGGGCGGCCTTTGGTTTGTGGGGACGGTGTTCATCCGAGGGAAGTCGGTTTGAAATCAAAAGTGGTTCTAATGGGCAGCTCACAACGCCTGGGTGAGCTCCCTGGTGGGGGCGGGGGGTGTGTGGCTGGGCACCCCCAGGAGGCCCAGTGCCCTTCCTGGGAAGGGATAGTGGTCACAACTGCCCTCAGCTGCTTTCACAGCTTCTAGGTCATACGTGTGCATTTGGCCCTCAGTGTCTTAAGTCACATCTCCTACCAAGTGAATTCATATCCCAAAGCAGCCTGGTGGGGCGTGTGCGACCCCGCTCTGTGGCGAGTCACTCCATGTAGACAGAGCCTGCGCCCGTTCTCGGGGGGTGTGGGCCGCAGCCGACACCCGCCAGCTGTCACCTCGTCCTCGCCCCCGACGAGGGTGCGCTGTGCGCAACGCCTCTAGGAGGGCCTGCCGAGGCCGCCCCCAGGGTGACTGGCCGGTTGCCCAGGACAGCCACCTGCGTGTGTTCACTTACCTGAGGGGCTCTTGACCTCTGCTGGCATCTGAATCACGCAGCTCGCGAGGAGGAAGTGGAACGTGGCCATACTGGGGGAGAGAGAGGCCCGGTCAGAGCCGTGGCAGACCCGGGGCGGCGCGGGGTGGGGCTGGCAGTCTCGGTGCTAGAACCAGGGGTGGGTAGTTGGGAGGGGCCTTCCCGGGGGCACGGAGCCACGAGGCAAATGGCATTCTGGGTGCTGGCCCTGGGGGGTGAGGGCAGGGTAGGCGGAGCCGCGGGGGGCTCTCTGGGCAGGGCCAGCACCCAGCCCTGGGCAGGGCCACCCCTGACCTTGGGGAAGACCTTTAATGACCAGACTTGGGCGATGCACCCGAATGCTCTCTTATCTTGGGGGCAAAACCACCAGCGCTGGGCTAAGAAATTGGCGTGTGCTCTCTTTTTTTTAAAGCCCCAATTTCCTGCTGTAGAGGGTCTGTAGCTCTCTGTGGTGGCAGCTGGCAGCTGCTGGGGCTTCGTTCGCCCTGGGACGCTGGGTCCCGGAGCGAGCACATGCAAGGAGCACTGGAGAGCACGGTGAGAGCTCTCACTCCCACATGGAACAGGGCTGCCCGAGGGGCACAGGAGCTGTGAGGGCAGCTGCTTCCGTAAGCCGCTCAGCAGACGGTCCAGGGCGGGGGCGCAGTTTTTGCAGTCGCAGCACAGGCGGAGTGAGGCCTGCCTACTGACCAGGGTTAGAAGGTGATGCCTCTGGATCATTACACACCACAGGGTGGATATGAAGACAGGTGGCAGCAGTGGTGACCTAGAGTTCTAAGTCTAGGGTCTTCTCTGTTGATAGTCAGAAAAACACTTGTAAGAGCTGGTATCACACATAAAATAGTATAATGCGCTCCGCTGGTCATCTGCACAGCTACCTATTTCTTGTGACATCCACATTCTCAGACTTTGTGCTAACTCTATGCCGTCGCCACACGGCTCCTCAAAAGACCTGCTGGCGGTCCCAGGAAGACGCCGCAAACCAGACGGCGCCCTGACAGCCGGGGCCGACGCCCCCGGGGAGGCCCAGGGCCGTGGGGTGGCTGGCGCACCTGGGCGGCCCCTCCTCGCTGTCCCCGTCCAGGGACTCCTTGTACATGGCGTTGAAGATGGCGGCCTGCTGCTCCCACTGGCTGTCCTTGATGAAGTGGTTGTGCCCTGAGCCCAGCCCGTAGCAGCCCTCGACCTTTGCAAAGACTTCCAGGGGGCTCTTGAATGTGGTCCCTAGGTGGAAAGTATTCCGCAGTTGGTCAGACCATTCAGCTCCCCCTTCCTGTTTTTCCCTCCCTCCCCCACGCTTCCCAGGGGCCTGCAGAATCCCTCCCCCTCAGGGCTCTGGCCTGTGACCCCTCCGTGAGCCCGGTGTTGTCCTTCCTTCCCAGCTTCTCCCCTGCCCCGTGTGTTCAGGAAGCCCAGGCCGCCCGCTACCCCCACCCATCACGTCCTCATTCCAAAGGAGGCCCAGGAAGTGTCCGCAAGCCCAGCAAGGCCCCGGGCCGCCAGCGCCATCAGTAGTGAGCACTGCGGAAGACCCCTCCCCGCAACCAGGCAGTGCCGCCTCTTCTGGTGCTTGCGTTCACAACTACCTCCCGTTTCAGAACCTCCTTCCTCTATCACTCACTCTCCTTGTCACTCCTCTCTTCCCAGCAACCTTTCACTTCCTGCCTTTCATCCATCCCTAAATGCACAGTAAAACTGAGGGATGTCTTCTCTGGGTTCACGCCCCAACTTTCAGAAGCCTGCACTCGTCGGGAAGTGCCCGGCTCCCTCAAGTGGCTGGGGTGCTCCCCGAGTGGCTCGGGTCCCCTCCACCAGGCAGCCACTGTCTTCAGCTTCTTACGTGACTGCCGAGGAGCAGGCCCCTCTTTATAAACTAACAGTGGCATGTGCCACGCTGGTGGGTCTCCAGCTGCGGTCCCAGGTCCACAGGGATCTATCTCACAGGGTCCAGGGGCGACTGGTTAGAAATGCAGGTCCCCAGGCCCCGCCCCAGGCCAACTGCAACAGACACTGTGGGTGGGGGCCCTGTGATTGGGCTTTAGCAAGGCCTCCAGCTGGGTCCGACCCAGCTACCTTGCAGTTTTGCTCCACAAAATACCTTGGTGATCTCTTCCAATGTGTTCTATGGGCCTTCCTCACCGCTTGCTGCTTCTTTTCATTTATTAACCCTGTTTCTTATGGTGACACATAACACGTTCAGAAAAGTGTGTAAAAATGTGTACCTTCATTAACTATTACAAAGCAAACATCTGGCTCTACTCAGGTCAGAAGGCAGAGCATTGCCCGTCTGCTGCCGCAACCGCCCGGGAAGAGCCCGGCCATTCTCCTGGCTTTTATGGGACAACTTCACCAGTTATTTTACTTTGCTGTGCAGGCATGCACCTACATACTGTTGCTCTGTTAACAATGTTTGCCTTGCTAAACATCGTTGGTGGCCGTTATCCGTGTTGTTGCGTAGAGCTCTAGTTTGTTCCTTTTCATTGCTGTATAGTATTCCACCGAGTGCCGAGAATCTGCTGTTGATGGGCATTTCCGTGGTTTCATGTTTGATGCTGTCAGAAATCTCGTCACTGTTACCATTCTTGTGCGTATCTCCTGGGGGGCTTTCCCCTGCAGACCTGTCAGCTATATGCCTAGACGTAGGGCGACCAGTTCATCCTGGTTTGCTCCGGGGTTTCCTAGTTATAACACTAAAAGCCACATATCCCAGGAAATGCCTCTGTCCCAGGGAAACTGGGATGGTGGGGCTCCCTGCCTGGGAGTGTCAATGCTGGGTCACAGGATATAAATTTTATCTTCAGCATTACTGGATAATGCCAAACTGTTTTCCAAAGTGGCTGCCTCAGTCCTTATTGCCAACTGCAGCAGGTGGGAGGTGTGCTTGTTCTACATCCTCACTGCCCTGGTGTGGTCGGTCTCTCATAATTTTAGCCACCCTGGTGGGCGAGAGTGATATCTCTTAGTTAACCGGCCCTTCCCTGATAACTAACCACGTTGGGTACCTTTTCATATGTTAATTGTCCATTTGCATAATCTCTTGCCTGTTTGATACTGGATTATCTGTCTTTTTCTTAATAATTTGTAGGAATCCTTTATATATTCTGCATAGGAGCCATTTGAAAGAGTGAGGCAGGGGTCAGCCTCACTTTTGTTCCCATGCGGACCCCTGGCACCACTTGCTGAGAGGAACGCCCTTCGCCGCTGCCCAGCGGCACGGCTGGTGTCGGGCGCGTGTGCCCCTCGGCGCCGGGGCTGCTCTGCCTCTTGGGCCCGTTCCATTCACCTGGGTTTTACCTGCTGTTTCCGTCTGTCTTTCCATATTTTACATACACGTTTCTGTCTATGTGTTATCCACTCATTTATTTTTATATCTGACCTTAATTATTGTAGCTCTGTCTCCATTAACTACTTGATCTATCTGTATCTATAGCTTTATAATAAATCTTGATGGAGCAAACCTTATCATCAGGGTCTTCTACAAGAGTGATTTGGCTCTTCTTGGCCTCTTGCATCCCCCACTTTGTTTTTAATGGTTGCAAAGTATCCCTTTGTATGAGTGTACCAGACTTGATCTAACCAGCCATTTGCCTCCATAAATAACTTTGCAGTGACCATTCTTGTAGCTTTGTCTTTGAGGTCACATGCGAGTACCGAGAAGGTACACTGTATGCTCTGCCTACAGTGGACTCCCAGCCCCGTGCCTCTTGACAAACTCCCATTGTTTTATTACATGTCGTTTCCACTTCACAGTGACAAGCTGCTGCAGGAACTTGACTCTTGTTTGTATCAGAGAGTGTCTCGTAAACAGGTGTCATTATATTCAGCACGTTGTGTCGCTGTCAGCTGCAGCACCTATTGGTGACGTGAGCGAGGGCCTCACCGTGCTGACGAACGGACTGACACAGGGATGCGGGAAGGAGTGAGCTCGGCCCGCACCCAGGAAAGAGACCTCTCTCTCCTGACCTCCCAGTTCTGTTCGTTCCCTGCGGTTTCGTAACATGGAGAATGTTTGCCTTTAGGTCCCAGAGGTTATGACTTAAAAAAATTTCCTCTTTAGAATTGCACTTGTAACTTAGATGTGGCTGCTAATAAATAGAAAAGATGGGCAATGTGGGAAAAGGCAAAGAAAGAGCGAGCGGAGAAAGCAACGGCAAAAGGACAGAGAGTAGCAGTGGAAATGTGCTGACCTGTAATTGGTTTGGGCGGTTTGATCTTCATTATGTGAACTGGAACACTCAGCTTAACGTCCCCTCTAAAACAAACGTTTACATCCTACAATGAGGAAAAAGCACAGCTAATAAGTCAACAAAGAAGATGAAACACAATCGTTCAAAACACTCATGTCAAAGAAGGCAGAAGGGGAAAGGAAGAAAAACAGGTGGAACAACAGAGAGCACATAGAAAAGTGCCCAAACATGGCAATATCACATTAACTATAAATGGCCTAAACACCCCAATTAAAAGATAGAGTTTGTCAGAGTGTATAAAAAGGCAAGACCCAAATATATAGTGTCAAAAAGAAATTCATTTTAAATATAAAGACACAGATATATTAAAAGTATAGAAAAAGATACATCTTGTAAAACTAGGCAGAATTTTGAATGAAAAGAGACGGTGGGCTTTTGCCAAAAATGTTACTTGTGCCGATTTTACAAAAATACGTGACCCTGTGGGTGCATTGCTAGGCTCCCCACCCTGCCCCAGTCCCAGGGCTTCGGAAGGGGTCCCACTTTTTAGCCTCCCTGCCAGGGGGCCCGCCCCTGGACGCTCGACTTGGGGCGGTTGTCCTCATGGGTGGGGACCGTCTCCAGGGACATGAGGCACAAGATTTTGTGCCAGGGGATCTGAAAACAGTGCCGTGGTGGGGCATTTGGGAGCATATTTGATATTTAAAGTAAATTTCAAGTCAAAATAAAAATATCTGTACCATGGAACTCAAATCTCTCTGGGCATTGTCTTTAACGTTTCTCACCATTTCTAAATTATCTGAAGCCATGGGATCAAGAGTGTTCTAAGAAGGAAAACAAAAAATTAATTCACAGTGGGCTTGCTGTATGTCCCCCACCTGCTTCGATCTTCTGAGGGCTCTCTCTTCCCCCCAGTTACTCCTGGGAGTCGGGAACCCATTTGGTAGCCACGGAGGAGCGATATCTGTGCGGTCCCTGGGCCGGCAGGGTTTTAACACATGATCCCTGTGCTTTAGGATCTTAAAGTGGAGTTGGGGAAACGAGAGATAGTGGATGAACAGAGGTAAGATCCGGTGGGAGACCACTGCAGAAGTCTAAGGGGGAGCGGCCAGTTCTGACTGGCAAAATGCTTTGGTGACATTGGCAGTTTTATTTAACTCTAACTGTAACAGTCCCAGGGCTACCGCTGGGACTGTGAGTTACAGTGGCAATAGTTGGCTGCCCCTCAGTGTATGGAAACTGAGTTACGATGAGAAAGCACCCCCGTTCCAAGGTGCTTTTCCCCGTTGGGTCATAAATGAACCCCTCCAAAAGCATATCTGTTGGGCACTGAGTATGAAACTGGGGGCGGGGCGGGGGCTGGTCGATAAAAAGAAGCGGGGGGTATAGTCTTAACAACCCGGAAACTTGTCACGCAGTTAAGACAAGAGGGCTTTCATGCATAACAAGATAGCTAAAAATCGAGGCGGCGTGTGGGAGGTGTCCAAGAAGAGCTACAAAGAATAGATTCTGTAGGAGCTCCGAGGAGGACGAGCTCTGGGCTGGTGTTGCTCACTGCGGCGCAGGGCCGCGCCCGGTGGAGACACCCGCCGGGGAGACAGGCGCTTCTCCGCAGCCCCTCAGCGAGCTGGCAGTGGATGTGAATCTCCGCCTTGGTCTCCTAAGTCAATCATTTCATAAGTCTTTAGTGCCTAATAAATAGGTTTTAAAGGCATACTCATTAATATTCGTTGTCAAAAATAATAGTAAGTGCCCGCTGGGTAGAAGAGCAAATTGTCGTAAAGTAATATTTACCAAGGAACTCTACCTGGTAGGGGGAAACATAGCACTTAAAGACCTGCTGTTTCCTACCAGTTGGGGCTGTTTGACTTTTTTCTTTGGATTTGTAGTGACTTGAGGGTGTTCCACCTCCTTGAGCCAAGACTCCTTGGGCAATTTGTACACATCCAGCCAAGTATCCCCAGCTCCTGCATTGGGAAACCAAGGGGCCATTGAGCAATGGCAGGCAGGCGCCAAGTGTCCTCTGAGAAACGGCCCGTCTTCTCAGGACCTCTGACACGGAAACCAGCAGACACCTCGGAACAGCGGGGCCTCACCCCCAGAGCCACGGCGCCTGCGCTGACCCAGCCGTCGCTAGCCGTACTCTGCCAGGCCTGGCCCCGCAAGTGGCAGGTGCCACTGACCCTTTGTCTCCCAGCAATGGCTGCCTGGGGAGACAGGCACAACGCAGAATCAGTAACCAACCAGGCACGGCTGAGGAAGTTGAGATCTGGGAGCCATGCCCCCAGAGAAGTCTTCTGACCAACATTTGGGGAGATGACAGCCCCCAGGGGTTTGTGGGACTTCAGCTTGTCATATGCTCAGCTTCCATGCCGGACACCTGCCAGCCCGGAGGTGGCTGCTTTCACCTGGGGTGGCTTCCTGGCTAAAAGTTTCCTAAAAGAAAGTGATCGCATGGACCCCTTGACTTCAGGCTTCTGGCATCCAGTACTGCGAGAAAACAAATATCTGCTGTTTCAAGCCACCCAGTTGTGGACTCTGTTCTGGCAGCTCTAGGAATCTGCTACGAAACAAAAGCTGCTGTTAATGCAGAGAACATTATGAAATGCACGTCTTCCTCAGGCACTTTGCAGTTGAGGGGCCTGGACAAGACTATAAATAGAAGCCCATAAAGCATGTGTCTAAATATTTAAAAGTTAAAAATCAAGCTAACAATCCACTTGGAAAAAAATAGGTTCTATCACCATAGTCATAATCGCAACAGGCAGGACCCCCTGGTACATGCTGTGCTTGGTGGGCAAAACTTGAAGGCAAAACAAGGCATGTGCAGAGTCTCGACTATCTCCCCCACAGGAGTTGACCAATTGCTGTGGTGGTTTCAACGGATATCCAAAAACTCAGTGACCCTCCTGGCTCCCGGAATGGCATTTAAATCCTGTCCCCATCAGTGTGGGCTGACTCAGCGACTTGCTTCTGACGGAGCTGGGACAGGGAAAGCGGTGGCTCAGCAGTGGGGGAACCTGGCGATGCCACTTCAAGGGCAAGGTGGACATCAGCGGTGGTGAGCCATGTTGCTGTCACATCCCCCTGACATGAAGCAATGAAAAGAGCCCTTCACCTCTGTGTCTCGTCCCCCAAAATCCTTACCCCCAGCGGCATGAGAAAAACTCAGACAAACTGAAACTGAGGGACACGGCACAAAATACCTGACCGGTACCCTTCAGACGTCAAGGTCATGAAAAACAAGGAAAGACCAAGACACAGTCACAGATAGGAGTAGATTAAGGAGACAAGGTGACTGAATGCAATATAGTATCCTGGATTGAGCCCTGGAGCAAAAAAAAAAACTAGATTAGTAGAAAAACTGGTGAAATCTGCGGGGGGTTGGGGCGGGGAACCCCACTTGCAGTTAATAGTATTAAGCCGATGTTATTTGCTTAAGTTTGACAAATGCACCAGGGCTGTGGTCAATGTTGGTGTTGGGGACACTGGCTAAAGGGTGGGAGAACTCTGTCTTTGCAACTGTTCTGTAGACGATGTCTACATAAGAGGCCTGGGCAAAAGAAGGGCTTATCTAGAAGAGACTGCAAATCAGGACTTGCCTTGGAGGAGGAAAGCTGCAAAGTCCCCTCCATAAGAGATCTCCAAATTGATACAGGGCATTTGCTTGCTGGTGTCATCCTGAAAAGAAGAAAGAAGCTGCTAGAGCAAGGTTGCCTGGTGACAGAGCAGGGCACGTGTCCGGCCGGGTGTGGTTCCCACCCAGGAACATAAATCCTTTCAAAACGTGAGGCACGGGGGCCCTGGCCAGGTAGCTCAGCTGGCTAGAGCATTGTCTGAATACCCCACGTGTGGGTTTGACCCTCAGTCAGGGCACATGCAAGAATCCACTAATGAATGTGTCATTAAGTGGAACAACAAATTGATGGTTTTCTCTCCCCGGTCCCGTTCTTCTCTCTCTTAAAAAAAAAAAATCAGTAAGAAAAAATTAATGTAAAAAAAAAAAAGTAACCTTGACTTGCTACAGCTTGTGGCCCAGCTAGAGGAACTTACCGCTTCATTGATAGTTTTGATGAAGAAAAGACCATCCTTGTAAAGGTAGAACAGTCTAATGATACCTGAAGCAGAAACATAAATAAGAATATAAGACAGAGAAGTGAGCCCAAGAAGAACCGAACTTCCTCTTGGACTCTCTGACGTTGTCCTCCAGGCTCATGCCTTCTCGGGCCTCCTCCCTGGGCCCTCCACCGCCCGCGGCCGCGGCCTCGGCCTTCCTGTCTTCCTCCACCGCACTTGAATGTCCCAGTAGTTCTGCCTCCTGGCCGTCTCTGCCCACGGGGCCCGTGGCCAGTCCTCTTCTCCTGGGAGCCTCCCGGGAGCCCTCTGGCTACAGCAGCCCCTTCCCTGACTTCTGTCCCCTGACTCGGTCATCATCCCACTGCCTCCTGTTGTCATCCATCTGTGTCCTGTGGGTGTTTTCTGTTCCTCTAGCGAGTTCACAGATCCCCTGAGGGAAAGGATCAGGTCTCTCTCTTCTACATGCCTCACCTCTCAACGCCCAAGAAGCTTCTCACACAGTTGAGTTTGTTGATTTAATACGTAATGTCTGTCATCCTAATTCCCGTTTAGCTTGCGGGCTCCACTACGGGATCCTGATCCACCGTGACTTCTTGCCTCTTTCTTCAGGTGCCCGCCAGACACTCTTAACCTGCCCCTCCACCCGTGACACAGACCTCGCAAAGGCAAGCAGCCCACCAGGGTGAGCCCAGCTCAGCCCAGCAACCTCCATGGGACGCCTGCGCTGCGACCACGCATGTGCTCGGCCGACCTGGCCGCCTCCGCCCTCCGAGTCATCACACTGCGGGTCACACAGACGTGAAACTGACCAGACACAGTGGGATTTATTTTGAACTAATATTACCCTCAGAGGAAACCTGCAAAACTAGCACAAGAGAATCGCCGTATGCCCCTCACCTCATGCCCCCTGATGTCAGCCTCTCAGGAAATCAGCAGGCGGTTTTTCCTGCCACGCCCTCGGGCCAGACCAGCCTGCGTTCTCTCCCCAGGGACTGCGGTGCTTCTCCCCAGTCGCCCCGCCTCTCGCTGGGCTTTTTCAAACTCCTACGGGTGTGCCTGTCCTAAACTGTCAGTCAGGCCAGGCCACCCCTGTCCTTCCCTGTGCTCCTGTCCCCTGGAGGGAGGGCCCTGCCTGCCCGCAGGCTGGGGGGGTGGAAAAAGCCAGCCCTGGTTCGTGTGGGCTGCACGACTGCGGAGGGCCCACCGAGCGTGGACTCCGGGGCCCCACTGCCTGGTTCGAATCCTGCCTGTGCCACTTACTTCCTGTGTTCCCTCAGGTTAAGTTACTGAACCTCTGTGCCTCAGTTGCCTCTTCTGAAAAGCAGGGGTGATAAATTATACTTAGCTCCCAGGGCTGTTGTGAGGGTTAAATGGACCAAATATGGGAAATGTTGGAAGAGTGCCTAGCATGCCATGCTGTTCTGTGGGTGTTTGTTACCACAATACCATGTGACCAGGGAGAGGGTGCCACGTGAGGCCCCGCCCACACCTGGGAAGGAAATAAGATTGAACAGCAGACTACAGGTACGTGTAAAATAGGGAAGATGAAGAACGAGTACCCATTCCATCCACAGGAGCAACAAGTACTTCGGTCCCCAAATCTGTGGCCCAGATGGACGTGACTCCAACCTTCAGTTTATCCCAAACATATATTTGTTTAGCATTGTACAGACTATAGATGGAGAATCCTTTGGCTCCTCCAATAAACACATAGTCTTGGGAAATAGCCATACAATTTGGCACGTTGTTGAGCTGTGAGATAAAAAGAAAGAAAGAAAGAAATATAAGCCAACATTTCAAAGAGGGATGTGCCAGTATATGGCCCTTCCTCGATATAATACTACCATCCCCAAGCATAGGGCTCAGCTCAGTGTCTCGCCCACATACCAAGAAGGGGCCCGAGGACATAGCGCAGCAGAGATGAATGTGTGTTCACTACACTGAGCATGGCTGTGGGCCCCGCGATGCGCGGACAAGCGGCCCAGTTCCCTGTGTTCATCTGTAACGCTGTGGAAAGAGCCATCACTGAGGCACGGGCAGGTTCTCCACCAGCAAGCCAGAGGGTGATTCTTACATTCGGAAAGATTTTAAAATAACAAGAGCTGCACGTAAAAGACCTTCTGCGCAATCCTCTCAGTGAGCCAGATCACCCATTTCCCCAGACAGTCAGCTTGCCTAGCATCTTTCAAAAATGCAGCTGTCATACTGAAGGAAGGTTCCTGGCGGGGAGGCCCTTCCTGGATTAGGTGTTTTCAG
Source organism: Pteronotus mesoamericanus (assembly GCF_021234165.1). NCBI lineage: Eukaryota > Metazoa > Chordata > Mammalia > Chiroptera > Mormoopidae > Pteronotus > Pteronotus mesoamericanus. The sequence continues at coordinate 1,215,665 of NW_026555165.1, read as the reverse complement.
TTTATGAACACTCAGCCGAGGGCACAGGGATCCCTGGTCAGATGCTGCATACCTTGCTCTGGAAAACTGGAGGGTAGATGGTGGGCTGGACCCGGCTGAGCTCAGCCTCCCGCAGCCTGTCCCTCTCCTCGATAATTTCCCACGACTGGTCGAACAGGAGGTTCACCAGCTTGTTGATCATTCGGTAAGGCTGAGGCAGGGAGTGCAACTCCTCATGTGGATCCTTGAAGACACAAACCCCTGCATCCTCCTTCAGCAAGTCCTTCTCTGTTGGGGACGGCACCTCCAGCTGTCCCTTTTGTGTTAAAAAGGGCAGCCTCATCTTCTGGGCTCGCCTTGCGAGAGGGGATGACATCACAGGAAGCAGCACTGCGACCGGCTCTGCGACTCGGAAGAGCTGATGGGAGAAGTAAGCAGAGGTACTTGGAGAAAATGGGGGAGGGAAAACAGTAGCATCTTCTCTAGCGCATGAGTCCACTGGGAGTCTTTATTCTAGAGACAGGCACTTTCCATATTTATTATGGGATTGTTACCACATTGCTAAGATATGCTCTTATTTTCTTTTGAATTTTTAAAAATTGATGTGAGAAAGAAACAGCAGTTTGTTGATGGATTAATTGGTTGATTCTTGTATGTGCCCTGACTAGGGATTGAACTCACAACCTTGGCATATCAGGACGATGCTCTAACCAACTGAGCTGCCCAGCCAGGGCCCTGTGATATGCCCTTCATGTTAGTAAGGACATCAGCACAGACAGGTATTGACTAGTCACATCTTCCAGGCCAGCGCTGGATGCGGCGTGCTAGCAGGGAAACAAAGGAAGCTGGCAGTCTTGTCACCTCTCTCCCCCTACTGATAAGAGAGAGGCTGGCTGTCTTTTTTCCCCAAAGGGGATGCACCCTCCCTCCCACTACTCATGTCTTCTCCTGGTTCTTCCTTCTCTGCAGATGGCTGTGCCCCAGCCAGCTGAGGAATGAGGCATGACTTCTCCTCTTCTCTCTCTTCAACCAGAGGCATGTCAAGCATGTCGAATAATTGCTGTCTAACTTGTGTTGCGCTTACCTATTGTGTCCCTCACTAACCTCATACCTGGGCCCAGAGCTTAGCACTGTGGTGTGGGGCGCAGGGCCAGCACTGAACAAATTTTTTTGTGGCAGTGCTGCCCTGTCCTGGGATATGATCTTGGAGAATACCTCTGGCTCTCTTCTAGGTACTTCCCTGTGCAAAGGATGAGTGAATTTGTGGGGTGGAAAGATCACACCATCGCAAAGCCTAGGTGCTTCCTTCTGGGGTCTAGGCCACATTCAGGGGAGCTACGCTCCTGAAATTTACTGCCCAAACGCTGCCTGCAAGTCTCTTCCCCAGCTTTTCTCCCAGCTGCCAGTGAGTGCACCCCTAGACCTGACGGGTGTCCCAGGCATGGCTGTTTGCAGGGCTTTGGGCAGACTTGGATGTGGCTTTGGAGCATCCACCCCTGTGGGCAACGCCCCTCTTAGTGGTGCGGCAGGGAGCCAGGAATGGGATGGGAAGGGGGTGGGAAGGACTGGGGCCAGCCCCCCCTGCAGCGCAGTATTGCCTGAAACAACACCTAGATCATTATGAAAGTGTGCTTGTCCAGATAGCAGAACGGATCGTATTGTATTTAACAATGTGTTACTTCGATTTGAAACTTTTAAATACATGGTATGTGGGTCTCTGTTGGTACTTCTATACCCCGCCCCCCGCCCTCGCCGGGCCTGCGAGTGTTCCGGGCAGGCCTGCACAATGGGACTCTAAGATTACAAAAATAGGCGACGTTACTTTGTGATTGTAGGGGGTACCTTTTATAAAATTGCTGCTGTGGAATGGATGGGGTTCGCTGTCTTTAAGCCCCGCAGGAGAGGTGTTCAGTCGTGCGATGTCCTTGTAATCTATTTTTGCCCCCACTTGGGTCGTGTTAACCGTTTTAGGATTTCTCCGAGCGGCAATCTTCATTCCGTGTTCCCTAATCCTAACAGGAAACTCTCCCAGTTTTACCCGGCTCCCAAGCTAGAAATACACCCCTCGGATTGGCAATCTCTCTCCTCTAACCATGTGCTCCCCCAGACCTGGCGGCAGGTGTTGCTCCAGGAGACCGAGGCACAGACCTGGGAAATTATTAGGCCCTTTAGTCCCTAAGCAGAAGTTCGGGGGAATCTCCTCCATTCGGGATCCCACCTGTGGCTCCTGGGACTCGGGGTCCGCGGGGAGGCGCGGGGCGTCCCGGGAACGCCCGAGACCGGGAGACGGCCCCCCAGAACCCCTCTAGGAATTTCTGGATGCAGGGGGAGTCCAAGGGCACGTGGGAAGCTGCTGCACCGCAGAGCCTAAGCGGGGGTTTAGCTCACCTGGCTCGCGGCGTGGCGTTGCCTTAGGAACCGCAACTTCCGGCCCCTACCGGAAGCCCGCGAGGTCGCACTGCGGGAGGTGCGCCCGCCCTACGGAAGGTGCGCCCGCCCTACGCGCGGACGGACCCAGCCCCTCTTGCCGTCCGGGTCTGGGCGCGAACCCGTCGCTCCCGCGGGGACCCAACGGAGCACCTGAGGACTCGCGACCGAGCCCGGTGGGTCGCTTGGCCGCAGGTCGGGCGCCATGGAGGCCTTTACGCGCTTCACCAACCAGACCCAGGGCCGGGACCGGCTCCTCAGGTGAGTCAGGTGCCCGCGGCGCCCAGCACTTCCCCTCCGCCGACCGGAGGACTTTGCGTTCAGCCCGCTCACCCTGAAGTCGGCGGGGCTGGGCCGGGAACCCCGCGCCCCCGCGAGCCCGCCGCCTGTCACACCTGCCGGAGCCCCCTTCTCCGAACCTGGGGACACTGCGTTCTCCAAGCAATTGGTTTTTTATTTTTTTTATTTTTTTTGAAAAGTAACTGTGGCTCTGGCCAGTGTGGCCCAGTTAGTGGGAGCGTCCTCCCGTAAACTGAAAGGTCGCGGGTTCGGTACCCGGTCTGGGCGCCTGCGGGAGGCAACCGATGGGTTTTTCTCCCTCTCTCCAAAAATCAGTGAGCATGCCCTCGGTGAAAATAAAGAAATAACCACACAAAGTTTGGGTTGGCATTTGTGACGAGGGGGCCAACGCCTTGGCTGTGGCTTCAAATAGCGCATGACATGCATAGGGAGAGACGGAACCGAGTTACTTCCTTCATGTGGCATTACTGCCCTGCCTGCCCCGGTGGAGGCTTTGCGAACCGGGAAAGAAAATGCGAAACCATCTGCGGTGTGCGAGCCCGGATGCGAGAACAGCAGCCCCTCGGAAGCACACGCTGTGCTACCGAAAAAGTTGAACATGCATGGCAGCTTTAATACGAAATAGTTCATGATGTTCTTTTTTGGTTGATTCTTGGAAAAAAGTTACAGTTTGATTTAGCAGCTTTTCCTCCTCTTCGGGGTGGAAAGTACTAATGCAAACAGACCAGTGAGAATAACCCCAGTAATGAGACCTTGGGAAGCGACTCCAGGGCAGGTGGCATTTTCAGTGGGTCACAACCGCCCATCCCAACCCTGTGAGGAAAATGCACTAAAATGCACAGGGGTATCCGACCTTTTGGCATCTCTGGGCCACGCTGAAAGAAGAAGAGTTGTCTTGGGCCACACATTAAATACATTGTGGCACGTAATCATACACACACACAAATCTCATAATGTTTTAAGTTAACTTAGGGTTTTGTGTTGGGCCCCATTCACAGCCACCCTGGGCTGCACGCAGCCCACGGGCCACAGATTGGACACCCCTGCCTGAAACCACCCCCATTCACAAAGGGAGAAACTGAAGCAGAAGGTTTCAGTGGCAGAGCTGAGAGATCTAAATGTTCACAGTGGACTCCAGGGCCCACCTCTTTAACCACCAAGCCAAGCGACCTTTCTCCTTAATTTGAAAGATGGAAAAAACGGTGGCATTCTGTACAAGCTTCATTCAAAAAGAAGCCTCCGATTCCAGTGGACTCAGCCTGTACCCTGCCAGATTATCAGCGAGGTTGGTTCGTGAAACAGTTGTGTAGCATACACTTACTCAGCAAGATCTGAAAGGCCTCCTATCCATTGCCCAGTCCTCTTGGTGGTCCGCAGCTTCTATGAACAAACTGGCATTCATGAAACGGTGCCTTGTTTTTGGACACATTCCTTTTGTTAGGCCAAATCTGAGAAGGTGGCCAGCTTGAGCCCTTTAGCCACGAAGCATACTTTGCGGAGGGTGGGGGTGATTATCCAAGTTCGCCATTCTGGAAAATGTGCTACTTGAAAATTTTAATTGAGAGTGTAGGGGTTTGGGAACAAGTCACCCCAAGATGTGCCTCTGTGATATGTGGATGATTTTGAACTAAAGGCAACTGATACCCAGTGGGCTCAAGAGAAATTTCTGTCCCACCTCCATTAACTACCTAGAAGAATTTAAAGTCGGGGCCTTGCCCAGAAGAGTTGACACCAGAAATAACTTTTTATGACCTATAGTTCAGGGCAAACTTGTAATGATTGAACATCTGTGCATCTTACTGTCCCGAGAATGACCTTCCTCCCCTCTGAAGCCCCAAGGCACCTTACCTCACCCTGAGCTCAGAATGTCAAATGTGCCTCAGTTTCCCTTTCTGTGTCTGAACCTCTCACACAAACATTACCTGTTCCCACACAAACATACGCAATTAAATGCATTTATTTTCTCTTGTTAATCTGTCTCGTATAGATTTATTAGACCCGCCAAAAGAACCTTGAGGGTAGAGGAACATGTCTTCCTCCCCACAAGAGTAATATTTATCACATAGAAGGATTCAAAGGCAGTCACAGGTCAGCAGGAGACAGGCACCTGCTGTATAAATGCACTTAGCTGTTCGATGTGGGGGTATGAACTTTCTCATCTGTTAGGTCCCTGTGACTGAGGCACTCTTACTTGTAGTCATGGCAGCAATCACTCTCGAACATTCAGAATTACTAAACAGGAGCCTGTCTGCCTTTCATACAGAGCACTGGGTGGCTTCGAAAGACAGCTTTCTCAACTTCATTACGCATTGGCATGTACTCGGTCCTTAGGAAAAAAATTACGCGGTGTTCAAACTGCGGACTTTTCCTTTGGTTCAAGTTTGAGTGTGTCTCCTGTCACCTCAGGCAAAAGTTAACTATGGCAAAAAAGAGTTCATTTTGAAAACCTGCAGAATCATTCTGCACTTAAGAAAATACAGGCTATGAATCAGCATTGCGGGGGCGGGGTTTGTGCAGTTTACCACGGTGACCGTGCCTGCCGCCCTGTGCCAGCAGAAGGCCCCCTGGGGGCTGTTCTCCGCGCCATCGCCAGGTGCCCCTCCGCTACCTTTGTGTGCGTTTCCGTCATGGGCTGTACCCTTTGGCCCTGTGGAGTGACCGTTGCAGAATTTGGCTTTTGTAAGAGCTGCCCGCAGGAGACCTTATCTCGAGAACCCTGCCTTTGGCAAGACATGTTTCTCCTTGCTTTAATCCATGAATCAGTTTTACTTGGTTTGTAAGTCATTGTCATTTTTTTTTTCCATTTCAGAGCCACTCAGTACACATGCATGTTGCTTAGATATTTGTTAGAGCCTAAAGCTGACAAAGAGGTGGTCATGAAGCTCAAGAAACTGGAGTCTAGTGTGAGCACTGGTCGTAAATGTAAGTACCCTGTCTCCTGAGGGACAGCGGCTCCTGGTTCAGAGCCTCAGACTCTGTAATTCACAAACTGCTTCCTCGATCATTGGCTTCCCCTCGTCAGCCAGGCTTGCTGATGAAGTCGCCCAGTCAGCCGGCCCGCGTGGGATGGCAGGCCAAGAGAGCTGGATGTTTCGCCGCAGACCATTCCCAACCACTGCCATGTTCCCATGTGGTGGCACAGCGTAGCCCCGGGTTACTCGTAACCCGTGGGACATACACTGCGTTTGTTTGGCTGTAGTTCTCGGAGTCACGGTGTCTTGGCCATCACTGACACGGGCTCCTAGCTACTGGGGGCCCTTCATATTCTCTAGAAGAGCAGACTAGCTGTATCCTGGACCCCCTGCCCTTGAGGGGTCGCTTGAGCAAATAGATACATGTTCTCAGGCCATCTGTGGCGTGGTTTCGTGTGAAAGGCAACAAGTGAAGTCAGCGTTCTGTGCTCATTTCATTCGCTGGACTGATAGGGCCATCCTGGCACATCCCATGCTTCCAGCAACAGTCACGTGCCTGACCCCGGGGTGTTTGAGGAGAACCAGATGTTTCTACAACAGGTAGATGGAGTGTAGAAATCAGATGCTGAACCTGAGCTTTGTGGGAGAACTAAGATCCCATGGTAGACTGAGGTTAGATTTAGTGCCAGATATGTTGGTCGAGGGGGGAAAAAAGGTGTTTTGGAGGAGGTGGAACTTGAGGTGTGGCGGCAAGAGGAGCAAGGAGAGGGCTCTGGCGGGCGGTTGCCTCCAGTGAGGGCTCGGCAGTGAGGCAGCATTGGTATTGGAGGATCGGCGAGAAAACTAGTCTGACTAGAGGAGTCTCACGTTGTCACGTGGGATGGGAAAGGCAGGTGGCTTTTCTGGATGGCTTTGGAGACCAGGAATAGAAGTTCTCAGGTTTCTTAAGAACGTTGGAGCTCAAGGTCCTGCCGCGGTCATCAGTCTCGGGGGTTCAGAAAGGACGTAGCCAAGGTCACTCAGTCAGCTAGTGCCAGACTGGCTCCCAGGGTTAGTCATTACGAGTTTTATTTTGTGTTATTTTTGATAAAAAGAATTGTGAACATTCTTCTGAGATTATAAATTTCCTGAGGGGAGCTGCTTCAGAGCGTTTGCTGAGTCTAAGATGTATTCCTGTAAGGAAACTCCTTTTGTGCCCTCCCTAATGTTTAGGACTGGAACTCATTCTGAGTATTTGATGTGTAAATAGATGACTGATACATCCCTGACTAGTTGAATTACCTGCTCAGATAAGGACGTGCCTTGTAGTGGTTGATTTAATTCAGCTACGAGTCACATATGACAATAGTATTAGTTGTTCTGTCCCTACATCCCACCATCTTTACTTCTTTGTCTTTCTGACCGTAGGGAGTCAAAGTGGGTTTGGACCAGAGAAATGGCAAAGTGATAATTTTTTAAAAGCAATCTTTTGTGTGGAAAGTACAATAAATAAAACGTAAGGCATCAGACCCTCTGAAAGAATGTCGTGTCCAGAGTTCATGTGACCCTAGGGCCCTTCTCCTACAGAAGCGTGCGCTTGTGGTGGCCAGAAGGGACGGCGCACCTCGAGTGGACCTTGCTGAGTGCGTTGCGGGCCACGTTAATGCTGCGCACTCACCGGAACGGAGGCAGCGCCGCTGGCTTTGTGCCTTCCAGAATCATTGTAGGTGTCAGTGACGTGCCGTGAAGTCGTCCTCCTTCCCTGAGCAAGGAGGGAGCCTCAAGTGACAGTCTTGTTAAAAGACCGGTGCTGGCCCTCGCCCAGATGCAGGGCCCCGCGCGCCTGCCGCACACGGGTTAAATAACCTTCACTGCTGTGGGCTCTCCCTGCAGGGTTCAGGCTGGGCAACGTGGTGCACGCCGTGCAGGCCACGCAGCAGAGCATTCACGTCATGGACCTGGTGCCCCGCATATGCCTGACGCTGGCCAACCTGAACCGCGTGGTCTATTTCATCTGCGACACCGTGCTGTGGGTGAGGAGCGTAGGGCTCGCCCCCGACATTCCCAAGGAGAGATGGCGCCTGTGGGCCGCACGCCATTACTACTATTCCCTCCTGCTGAGCCTGGTCAGGGATCTGTATGAAATCTCCGTGCAGATGGAGCAGGCGGCGCGGCACAGGGCGGAGAGAGAGACGTCGTCCTCCCAGGATCCTCTGGGGTACAGCGTGGCCGATGAGGAGACAGAATGGCTGCAGTCCTTTCTCCTGCTCTTATTCCGCTCCCTGCGGAAGCACCCTCCCTTGCTCCTGGACACGGTGAAGAACCTCTGCGACATCCTGAATCCCTTGGACCAGCTGGGCATCTGTAAGTCCAACCCTGGTGTCATTGGCCTGGGAGGGCTGGTGTCCTCTGTAGCAGGCATCATCACCGTGGCCTGGCCTCACCTGAGGCTGAAGACCGCCTGAGGCGGGACAAAGGAAAAGTTGGAACAACTGTTTTTCCTTGGTCCACATTCTCTACTGAAACAGATTAATTACGTCTAATTAAATTTCTAGACAAAGCTGACTCACGTATCTGTGACTGTGTCCTGGGAACGGAGAAGAGTGTGAAGGAAGGCGACCCAGAGACGAGGTCAAGCAGTGTCTGCGCAGGGGGCACAGTGAGCCCGGGAGGCCCATGCTGAGGAGGAGGAGGAGGAAGGATTTAGGGGTAGACCCCGCGGGTGGAAAGACCCCTACGGTGACCCCATCGAGGCTGCCGCCCAGGAGAGGGTCCCCGCATCGGCCCATCCGTGGGGTTTGGCCTCCACCTGGCGGCCAGTCACAGAGGTGTCCGTGGGGGGCCTTCCATCCTCTCCAAGCCAGGGCGGTGGTGGGAACTTGGAGGGGCGCGCTTCTCCCCGAATCTGTGGCAAGAACCTAGAATCCGTGTGCCCTGGTACCGCCCTCCCTGTGCATCCTTCTCCCTTTTCATTAACCCGCCACACACCTCCGAGCCTCCACTCTCACGAGTGACTCAAAAACCAAAGACGTTCCTAATCGATGTCCAGGCCAGCACACTCACCGCTGAACTTGTTGCCCCAGAGCCTGTTCTTCAACAGTGAACATTTGAGCACCACGCTTAGTTCGGGATCCACCGTGCACGGGATGACGCGGCCCCGTGCTGGGGCGGCGGGTGGCGGTGGTGGTGGGGTGGCAGCACAGCGGCGGGGGGAGGGAGCACGGTGCCTGTGTCCTCGAGGCTGCTGCTGCTGGGAAACGGGCTCTTCCCGGGGGGCCTGCGGGCCCTTTCCCCACGCTCACCTCTCACCCATGTCCTGGATGCGCAGCCGCCGCTGCCAAGGACCGGCCCTGGCAGCAGAGTGGGTGGGCGTGGGGCCCTGCGCTCCCTCTGGCCCGCAGCCACTTCTCCCCAGGCGGAACACTGCCCTTTGGCCCAGGGCTGCTCTCCAGATGCGGCCGCGTGGGTCACGTGTCCTGGGCCTCGGAGCCAGGGCAGAGGCCGCTGCTTCGGGTGCTTCCCTTCCTGCCCGTGGCTGCCTCGTGTTTTGGAACTCCAGGCTGGAGCCGTAAGGGTTAGATGTATCAGATGCTATTCTACTTCCCTTGGAGGCTCCCTGCCGGACTCTCTCCCCTTCCTGACTTTGCATTTCCTGCCTTGTTATATCACAGATACAGAACTGATTGCCACGGGTATGTCGTAAATATCTGATGTTCCCCACCTTCTCTCTGCCACTTTCCCCGTAGTCCACAACATACAACTTAGAGGCAACATTAGATAGAAGTGCACCAACAGCAAGGGAAGCGAGCCCTTCTGCCGCTATCCATGTTCATTCAGAGGCCCTTCTCACGCGCCGGGGGCGCTGTGGGCGTCCCGTAGCCCTCCCGCAGTCGGAGCCAGGAGCTGGACCCTGGGCTCCGCCGGACCCATCGCTAAGGAGGGGTGCGAGGCGACAGCTGTTGGTGGTTGGTCCACCACAGAATCTTGGTCAATGTTCCCTTGTCCAGACTTGACAGAACCCAGCTGACTTTCCAGCTGTGTATTCCGGTGGCATGTCGGACCAGGTGGTGTTTAGGAAACCCCGAAATCTAGGAATTTCCCAAGGCTGAAATTGTTCCCTCCAAGGCCAGGCAGGCGGGGAGTCAACTGCCCAGCCTGGGTTCTCTTGACTAAGAGCAATCCCTCTGTATGACCGGAGCGGGGCTCAATCTTGCTGTTCAGAATTCACTCCTGAGAGTAAGGCACATGGGATGGGGTTGAAACCAGCCCCACAGGACCCTCTGGGGGAAAGCAGCCAACGATGGAAGACCTTCAGAGCTTACAAGAGTGATGCCACATAGCCCACTGCCTTGTTTTTGGAAAACAGGTTCTTGAGAACGGGGGCCAGAAACATGTCACAGAACTGAGAGTTCGTGGCTACGGGACAGTCACTGCTCAGAGGCTGGAGCTCCTTCAGCGGTGCCATCTACCTCCCCCCTAGTTGGCTGGCTAAGTCTTACAGCACTGAGGCTATGCCCCAGGGACCCTGGGTCAAATAACCAGGACAACCGATGGACCAGGCTTCCTCCCCTCAGCCTCCTCCAGCTGAGAGGTGTCAGGAGTGTTGCCCAAGACTCCCCGGAGCAGCCGGACCGGCCTCTGCTGGAGGAGGCACTCTGTCCACGGCCGGGCGCTGGGACGGAGGCGGCGGCTAGAGTGAGTGCGGGGGCCGGGGCGCCTGCCTTACCTGTCTCAGCTGGTTGGTCTCTGAGAGCCACAGGAAAGGCATGGAGGGGCAGGGCCTGCCGGGAGCCTTACTGAGGACGAGGAGGCCTGCAAGGTGGATGAGAGGGAGTGCGGAGCTGAGGGTCCCGGGCGCCAGCTTCTCCAGCAAGCAGCCTGACCAGCAGGGCCTAACGGTGGCTGCTTCCTCGCCCAGCCGAGCACAGAGAGGAGGCTGGGAGAGAGGCTTGCGTAAAGAGAGAGGATTTCCTGCAGGACTTTTTCATTAAAAAGAAAAAAATACCTGAACCACAAACCTATTCTAATCTGTTTTGGGCCCTTGCCTTAAGGGCCTCTAAACTTCAGCTAAAACCTCTTGACTCTCAGAGCTGCCTTCATTTGTCACTTCTCACCCCGAACCCTTGTGAGGAACATCCATCCTGGCAAGCAGGCTGTGGGCCCCTCATCCTTAGGGGGCTCTGAGAGGGGGCTGCTTGTCTGTGGCGTTCCCCCTCCAGCCTAATGCCCTCTCTTTGGGGCACTCGAGCTCCCGGGCAGCCTGGGCCCTGCTGGCGGCCGTGACAGGCGGGGCCGACCCCGTGGATCTGATGCGGAGGGTTTGCTGACGGACCCGGGTGCTCTGCTTTGCAGCTTGACGAGCTACGATGGCAGTCAACAAGGGCCCGACCTTGCTGGATGGAGACCGCCCTGTAAGTAACGTGGGCTTCTTGGGGCAGGGGGTGGACACCGGGGCAGGGGGCAGCCGGGAGGGCTGGCTCAGGGGCCTTGCAGCAGGACCCGTCTAGGTGACAGTGAAGTTCACAGAGTGCCATGCCTTCGTTACTCTTGCCCTTGCTACGTTTTGCAGGGCACTGTTAGAGGACCTGGGGAAAAAAAGATGCTGATCAAAAACTAAGGGCTTTGGGGAAAGGGGGAAGAAATACGGGCGGGGAGGGAGAGAAGGGAAGCGGGGCAGAAGCCCGTGCGCTGTCCCCTCGGCGGATGTCCGTCCAGCACTGAGCCACTGAGCCCTGGAACCAGGGCGGTGGGCACGTTGCCGTCAGTGACAGGGGCCCCCTCAGCATCACTCACTGCGCAGCCTGTGCTGCTGCGTGTGGGAAGGGGTTGGGGACCGTGTGTCCATGCTCTGTGTCGAGCCTGGTTTCCACTGCGACTTGGAATGTGCCAGCACGTTCGGACGTACCTGCAAACCCGCTGGCGAGGCCTCTGGTTCAGGCGCAGCTCAGGCAGTGCAGCCAGAAAGCTGTGGACCCGTCCAGCGCTCCCTGTGCCCGGCTTAGCGTTAACCAGCCTCTGCCCGAGGAATCGCCTTGTTAAGTGTTGAAGCAAATCCTAGAATGCGCTCGACCTAAGGGGGTCAAGTGCGCTGGTCAGCCATGCCAGCGGGTAGTGGTTTCTTTCCTTCCCAGAACCTCTCCCCGCTTTTGCCTTGTCTGAAACAACCCCTGAAGACTCTGTCCAAAACATTCAAGAAAATGTTTTCTGTCCGCAGTCGTCATCTTTTTTCTGGTTCACCTTTCAAACTCACCAGCAGGACGAAAAGCTAAGCCACTGTAGCCTGTCATCCGGGGCACGTACATGCCTCCCTGGCCTGGCGGGCCAGGCCGCTCAGCCCCTGCCCAGAGAGGAGGCCGGGCCTGCGCCCCCCAGACTCAGACCACGCCTGGAACGCCGTCTTCCAGTGCGAGCACTGTGTGTGGGAGGCAGCGGGAGGCCGCAGCGTGTCCGGAGGAGGGGTCAGCAGACCAGGCCGGGCCCTCTGGGAGCTGAGCAGGGACCTGGCGCCGTGTTGCATGGGGAAGGGAGCACTAGGGGAAGACGAGTCTGCCTTCAAACTTGGGAAGGGCCAGCGAGTGCGAGTTTGAGGGACTAGGTTTGCCCAGCGCTGTGCCAGAGGGCGGGGGTGGGGCGGTGGGTGGGGGCGGATGGCAGCCCCACAGCACTGTCCAGCGAGGGGCGCAGGCCGCTCGGGATGGCCACGCTGCATCCGGAGAGGCATGGGGAGCCCAGAGGCAGGGCCCCCGCGGCCTCCAGCGTGTGCTCTGGGCAGCTGGGCAGATGGGCACTTACGCAAGATCTGGGATTTGCGGATTCCACTGACGGGCTGTGCAGGCGCTAGGTGGGCACTGGAGACAGAAGTGGAGGTCTGCTGGGGGAGAGACAGGTCCACACGTGGTCGCAGCCTCACGTGATGCATGTGGAGGCAGCCCGGGGAAGGAAGGCCTCCGACAGGACGAGGAGAGTCAGGGAGCTTCCCGGGAGGGACCGGGGCGTGGGGCCAGCGTGCGCAGACCGGCTGGGAAATGTTTACGTGAAGCCCCCAAACCAAGACGGACGGCAGCTGAACAGGCAGGCTGGCGTGCCGCTCGGTGCCTGTAGGTGCGAGCGGGCTAGGCTGGGGACAGCGATGTCTCCAGGGCCAGACCGTGAGCGGGGGCGTCCGGAGACCTCTGTGGCCTGGGCTCCACCTAGGCCACTTGGACCCGGGCTGACCTCGCCAGTGGGCTCAGTGGCCCTGGGGCCACCTCCCCAGGGCAGGCGGGAGAGGGGGGCCGGAGAGGGAGGCGGGACAGCGTGTACACCCCCTCCCTCCCGTGCAGGAGCAGGAGAACGTGCTGCAGCGGGTCCTGCAGCTACCCGTCGTGAGCGGCACCTGCGAGTGCGTCCAGAAGACCTACACCAGCACCAAGGAAGCCCACCCGCTGGTGGCCTCTGTGTGCAACGCCTACGAGAAGGGTGTGCAGGGCGCCAGCAGCCTGGCCGCCTGGAGCATGGAGCCGGTGGTCCGCAGGCTGTCCACACAGTGTGAGTCCTCGCGGCCTGCCTGCCGGTCTGTGTGCGCGCCGTCCCCCCGCCTGATCACCTGATGGCTTGCTGGTCTGTCTGCTCCTGTGTCTGTCTGACTCACTACGTAGTCTCCTCACCTCTAGACAGAGATGGTACGGCTGTACAGATGTCGCTGTAGCTGTATCCCTTCTCCTCTATAGACTCCCAGCGGGCATCTCACAGGGTAACAGCGATGGGCCAGAGGATAGGCGGGAGCGACGGGCAGGGCTGTGCGGGCGGTGGCGGCGGCGGCGGCGGGGCCCGGGGCACACCAGGCACCCGCAGCAGCTCCCCGTCCAGCGGCAGGAGCTCGCAGGGTCCGCAGATGCGGGGGCAGCGGGCTGCGTGCAGGCCTGCCTGCCTCCGGGCTCTCAGAGGGCAGAAGCTGCCGGTCTCGAGGTGCCACGGCAGATGGAGGCCGGAGGCAGCAGGGGCCGCAGGTCACTGACAGTCCGGAGGGAGCAGGGCTGGGGTCGAGGGTACAGAGGCCGCCGCAGGGCCCCCTGGCGTGCGGGGCTCACTGCAGCTCGGCCCTTCGCTTCAGTCATAGCGGCCAACGAGCTGGCCTGCCGGGGCCTGGACCACCTGGAGGAGACGATCCCCGCCCTGCAGTACCCCCCCGAAAAGGTGAGTCCTCCCCTCTTCTCTGGCCCCCCCCACCCCTGCTGCACCGCCCTCACTGCCGCTTGGGGACGGGGTTGCGAGCTGTTGAGTCCATGACCGGGGCCTCTTGTTTCTGTGGCCAGTGCTCCCCAGGCTGCCCGCCCGGAAGGCCACAGGGCTTGTGTCCTCCTCTCCCCGGGGGGCCAAGGGGAGGCAGGCTTCCTGGCACCAGCAGGTGCAAGGCTGGGTCCCCTGTCCCTTACCCTCCCCTCCCCGAGACACCCCGTGGTCCTGCGCTGGACCAAGCCATAACCACAGCCACCGAAGGTCTCGGGCCACGGACCCCAGGCTTGCAGTTCCCCGTCCTCACGACCCAACCCTTTGGACCACGAGGTTGAAGGGACCCCTCCGTTGGGTGCGTGTCCCCTGGGGTCTGCTGTGGGCGCAGCCATGCCAGGCGCTTCGGGGCTCCCGTCTCTGAGCCCGCCCGTCTCACGGAGCACCCAGCTGTCCGTCTCAGGGGCGGAGCCTGCCCGAGGCCGAGGCTGCGGAGAGGGTCTCAGGCGACCCTCTCGTCAACCCTGGGCGAGGGGGTGGCCGTCCCCATTTACAAAGGAGAAGACTTGTGGCAGATATCGGTGCCAGTCCCCTGGACCTCTGAGTGTGCCTGACCCCCGCCTCCCCCCCAAGATCGCCTCTGAACTGAAGGACACCATCTCCACGCGCCTCCGCAGCGCCCGCAACAGCATCAGCATGCCCATCGCCAGCACCTCGGACAAGGTCCTGGGGGCGGCCCTGGCCGGCTGTGAGCTCGCCTGGGGGGTGGCCAAAGGCACTGCCGAGTATGCTGCCAGCACCCGCGCCGGCCGGCTGGCCTCTGGTGGGGCTGACCTGGCCCTGAGCGGCGTGGAGAAGGTGGTCGAGCGCCTCCTCCCTCCAGCCAACGAAGAGCCAGGTATCTGCTGGGAGCCACTGGCAGATCCACCCTGGGGAGCGCGGTGGCCCCTATGTGGCCTGGGAATTGGCCAAGTCAGCAGGGAGGCCTGGCGGGGTTTTCAGGGGCTCCCTTCCTCACTGGGCCCCTCTCCCCTGATGTAAGTGGGGAAAGGGTGGAGCTGGGACGGCGGCTTCGCTGATCTCCTGTCCCCATCCTCTCCCCCTCCCTGTGGCCCAGGCTCCGCTCCAGGACGCCCGGACCCCAGGAAGCCTCCCAAGGCCAAGCCGAGCCTCCTGCGCAGGGTTGGGGCCCTGGCCAACACCCTCTCCCAACACACCTTCCAGACCACGGCCCAGGTGCTGAAGCAGGGCCACGCCCTGGCCATGTGGGTGCCTGGCCTGTCACCGCTGGTGAGTGTCAGCCCTGAGCTCTGGCCAGCCTGGAGCCAGGGCCGAGGGCCCGAGGGGGCGGTGGGCCAGCGCTGGAGGCTGCAGGGAAAGAGCGGGGCCAGCCTCGAGGGCGCCGGGCAGGGCCGTGGCCCGCCCCCATTTCCATCGCCCTTGCTGCGGCTGGTCCCGTCCCTCTCATCCCCCAGCCGGGCCTCCTGCCCCGGGCCTCCTGCTGGGTGGCCGCTGAGATCGCCCGAGGGAGCGGCGCTGTGCTGGGTGGGGTCCCCCATGGCCCCAGGCTGCTTCTCATCCCCTTTCTGGGTCCTGCTCCAGTGGAGCTGCGCTCCCAGGCCCTGGGAGGGTCAGCTCCTCCCCCGTCTCTCTGTGTGTCAGCCGCTGGGGCCCAAACAGGAAATACACACAATATTAAAGCATAAAGCTCAGCACACACTTCTCGGCCATCATCTGGGGGCCCTTTCAAAAGCATCGTTGGCCCGGCCTGTCCATTCAAGCAGACGTTGGCTGCGAACCTGCAGTGCGCTGGGTTCTGTGGCCCCCGCAGGAAGGCAGGCGTGCCCCCCGCGCCGGGGG